>NC_134080.1:221427288-221756788 GCF_000715075.1 Nicotiana tabacum | reverse complement strand
CTTAAAATTCTCTTGGCAGCTTTCAGATGAGATTCCTTGGGATTTGACTGAAACCTTGTACATAGCCCCACACTAAAGAGAATATCAGGTCTGTTGGAAGTGAGATAGAGAAGAGACCCAATAATGCCTCTATACGTGGTTTGATTTACAAGAGAGTCAAATTCATCCATGTCCAGTCGAGTAGCAATGACAATGGGAGTGTCAATTACTTTTGATGCTTCCATATCAAACCTCTTCAGAAGCTCTTTGATGTACTTCTGATGACTGATGAATGTACCCTTTGTGGACTGCTTCACTTGAAGCCCCAAGAAGAAATTCAACTCACCCATCATGCTCATCTCAAACTTACTTCCCATGAGTTTTGCAAATTCTTCACACAGTGAATCAGCGGTTGTCCCAAAAATAATATCATCAACATATACCTGAACGATGAGTAGGTTCCTCCCTCGTTTCTTCAGGAACAAAGTGTTGTCAATTTTTTCTCTTGTAAAGCCATTTTCTAAGAGAAATTTTGACAATCTTTCATACCAGGCTTGAGGAGCCTTCTTCAACCCATACAGTGCCTTATCCAATTTGAACACATATTCAGGGTGTTCATGATATTCAAAACCCGAAGGTTGCTTTACATAAACTTCTTCCTTGAGGAACCCATTCAAAAATGCACTTTTGACATCCATTTGGAACAGAGTGAATTCCATATGTGATGCAAAGGCAATGAGAATTCTAATAGCTTCCATGCGAGCAACCAGAGCAAAAGTCTCATCGTAATCAATTCCTTCCTCCTGATTGTAGCCTTGAACCACTAGCCTTGCCTTGTTCCTTGTAGTGTTTCCATGTTTATCAAGCTTATTCATGAATATCCACATGGTTCCTATGATGGTTTGACATGAGGGTCTAGGTACCAAGTGTCATACGTTGTTCCTTTCAAACTGATACAACTCATCTTTCATGGTTGTGATCCAGTCTGCATCTTTTAAGGCTTCCTTAATGTTTTTGGGCTTTATTTGGGAAAGAAAGGCTCAGAACACAAGTGAGTTTCTGGCTTTTGATATGGTTTTCACTCCTGAATCTAGAGGGGTAATTATATTGTCAAGAGGATGGGAGCTTTTGTGTTTCCAGTTGGGCACTCGAGCTTCATTTGTAGTTGAGCTGGGTAGATCTGACTGATTCCCTTACATTCTTCCTTCAACTACATGTTGGGTACCTTGAACTGTATTAACCACTTTTTCTTCAGCTTCAATGGTTGTAATTGTGGTACTTAGTTCCTCTCTGGCTAATAAGGAAGAGATTGCATTGTCTTCACTTGGCTCCTTCACTTGACTCATCATGTCTGCATTTCCATTTGCCATATCATTGACTTCTTCTGGAACTGGCAAAGGCTCTCCATCTTGATCACCCTTATTGATTTCCTCATAGGAAAGGTAGAACTCGTCAAAGATTACATGAACACTTTCCTCTATGCACTAAGTCCGCTTATTGTAGACCTTGTAAGCTTTACTTTGAGAAGAATATCCCAAGAAGATTCCTTCATCACTCTTGATATCGAATTTTCAAAGCTGGTCTTTTCCATTGTTGAGAATATAGCATTTGCACATAAATGTTCTTAAGTGAGTCAACTTAGGCTTCCTTCCATGTAGAAGCTCATAGGGAGTTTTGTTCAAGAGAGAGTTGATCATGCACCTATTCACCAAGTAGCAGGCAGTGTTGATAGCTTCAGCCCAGAAGTTCTTAGCAATCCCACTATCGATCAGCATTGTCCTTGCCATTTCTTCAAGGGTTCTGTTCTTTCTTTCCACAACTCCATTTTGTTGTGGAGTTTTGAGGGCTGAGAAGTTATGGGTAATGCCATTCTTGTTGCAGAAATCATCAAACTTGGCATTTTCAAATTCTGTTCCATGATCTGATCTAATGCATGCTTCACAAAGGCTACAAAAACTTTAAAAGTCTCATCTTTTGTTCTAAGGAACAGAGTCCAAGTGAATCTAGAATAGTCATCCACTATCACAAAAATGTATCTTTTTCCTCCTCTGATTTGCACTCTCATAGGACCACATAGATCCATATGTAGAGGATCAAGTGATTTTGAGGTGGTGACATCCCTCTTTGGTTTAAATGAGAATTTCACATGCTTCCCTCTGGCGCAGGCATCACATACTTTGTTCTCCACAAACTTTGACTTGGGCAAACCATGCACCAGGTCATTCTGAACTAGCTTATTCAGTAGAGAAAAGCTTGCATGCCCCAGTTTTCTGTGCCACAACTCAGCATCATCATCAACTGCTTTCAAGCAACTCAGATCACCACTTTGTAGGGACTCAAAGTCAGCAACGTAGATGTTCTTGTATCTTTTGGCCACCAGTACCACTTCACCTGTTACTAGATTAGTAACTGTGCATATCTTTGACAAGAACTCCACCTTGTTTCCTTTATCACATATTTGAGAAACACTCAAAAGACTATACTTGAGGCCATTGACATAGTGCACATTCTCAATTAAGTGAGTGAGTGATTTCCCAATCTTTCCAACTCCAAGAATATATCCCTTTTTTCTATTGCAAAGGATACACTCCATCTTTGCAGGGATTTTTGTTAAAGAAAGTCCATGGTGTTCCTAGTCACATGCTTTGAGCATCCACTGTCTATGGACCATTGTTGACTACTTCCTTTCATTATTCCCTGCACAAGGAAATCAAGGGTTAGATTTAAGAACCCAAGCAAGTTTGGGTCCCTTGTAATAAGCAAGAGGATGAATAAGTGCTCTTTTAGTCCATGTAGTTAACATGCATTTTTTATGAGTGGCACATGGTCCCTTTTCAGCAGTTACTCTTTCAGCAAAAACTTTGTTTTTCTGAAGAGACTGAACCCTGGCTTGGCAATTTTTTTTTAAATGCCCATTGTTCCCATAGTGGGTACATAGCCAATTATCACGTATAGTAACATACTTGTTATGAGGGTTGTAAGGAGTTCTCTCCCTTTGAAACCCTATTCCCTGCCTGTTTCCTCCACTGTTAACGTACATGGCAGTAATAGCGTCCGAGGACCAGGTCCACTTAAAACACTTGTCAAGGTCATTTTTTACTCTTTCCAGATCTGCTTGTCTAGTTTTCTCAAGTTAAGCACATAAACTAGCTTTTACAACATTTAATTCATTTTCTAACCTGATATGTGCTTCACTAGCAACTCCTCTTCCTTTATCAGACTTTCCAGACCCACATTCTGCTTTGAGTTCCTCAGTTGTTTCCTTCAAATCTATGACCACAACTAGGAGTTCATCTCTTTCTTTTTCTAAGGCATCAATTTTCTCCACTAAGTCATTCTATTCTTTACTTAAATTTTCAATGGTTTCTTTTAGGTCAATAGCTACTACCATCAAATCGTCTCTTTCATGTTCTACACTAACAATTTTTTCAGTTAAAACCATTTTTTCATTTTTCATATTACTTATAGATTCCTTCAGATCAGCCACACAAACTACCAAGTCATCTCCAGTTTGTTCAGCATCTCCTAACTCTATGGTTAAGGCATCCTTATCATCTACCAGACTATGGTAGACATCAATTAACACATTCGCTAATGACATGAGTTTATTAGGGGAATAGGATTTCAGATTTCTTTGAACATCCCTGAAGTTTATCTCATCATTGTCATCATCTTCATCATTGTCTGATTGAGCCGTCAAAGAAAATATTGAATCATATTCATTTGTTTCACTTTCAACAGCCATCATAGAACTATCACCTGCATTAGTTTCTTCTGTAGACTCACTGGAGGAATCTCCCCATGCTGCAAGAGTTTGCTTCACAACATTGTCAGCGCCGTTATTTCTTTTGAAGCATTTGTCGGGAACCAGGTTCCTCTTGGCTACTTTATCAGGATTGTACTTGAAGTCTTATTGCTTTAGGAAAGGGCAATCTTTGATAAAATTCCATGGCTTACCACATTTATAATAGAGGTCATAATTCTTTGGTTTGCTGGAACTGCCTCTCTTGGGTATGCCTCCATTCCTTCGGACCATCTTCTGAAACCTTTTGGTTAAGTAAGCCATGTCACTATCATCCTCACTTGAGTCATTGCTTTCAGCTTTGAGTACCAGGTTCTTTTCCTTCTTTAATTCTCTCCTTTCATTGTCCTTCTTCTTCTTCATTTCGTAGGTTTTCAGATTTCCAACTAACTCGTCTATAGTTAGGGCATGCAGATCTTTTGCTTCAGTAATGTCATTCATTTTACTCTCCCATGAACTGGGCAAAACACTGAGAATTTTTCACACTAGTATATTCATATGAATGACTTCTCTAAGCGAGTGTAGCTCATTTATGATAGACATGAATATTGTGTGCATATCTTGAATGGATTTATCGTCATTCATTCTAAAAAACTCATACTCAGTGGTGAGCATGTCAATCTTAGATTGCTTTACTTGAGTGGTTCCCTCGTGTGTTGTTTGTAAGGCTTCCCATATTTCATTGGCGGATTGACAGGCTGAGATCCTGTTGTATTCATCAGGTCCTATCCCACACACCAAAATTTTCTTGGCAAGAAAGTTTTTCTCCATAGCTTTCCTATCTGCATCGTTGTATTCTTTCCTGGTTTTTGGCACCGTCTCTAGAGGGTCTCCGACCTTCTTTGTTGGGACATAAGGGCCATCACAAATAACATCCCACAACTTAAAATCTTCTGCCATAATAAAGTTGTGCATTCTTGTCTTCCACCACCCATAGTATTGTCCTTGAACCTGGGTGATTTGTATGTAGATGGTCCTTACTCGAAGTTTGGTGGAGCAGCCACGAAGATCCTTTCTAGGTGTTAACCTTTTATAAAGAACCCGCTCTGATATCAATTGATATAATATATGAGTCCACCAAACTATATAGGGACCAGGTTCTATATAGGTTTCCACAGAGAATGCTAATGCAATAGTAAGTAAATGGAACAGGGAGTTTTTACATGGAAAAATCCCTGCCCAAAGGGATAAAAAACTACGACCTACAATGGTAGGATTTCAACTTCACTATGAGCAACTTTAGGTTACAACCTACGCAACCTAGGAATTAAACTCTTAATCCCTTACTAACTTGTAATATGCCTATTACAAACCACTTTGCAATACACCTATTACAAAGGCTTCAACTCGTGACTAACTCTAGTCACGACACAAACACTGAAGGTTTATGGTTTACAAGGGGTTCCTAAGTAATGCTTCTAGATAAGCAAAGTAGGAATTACAATGAAGAACAATTAACAAAGTTACAACTCAACTAAGGACATAGAAGATACTTGCTGTAGGAACTGGTCCGTAGTAGTATTGTTCTTTGTTCTTGATGCACTTGAGAATTGAATGATTGATTGTCAGATGCTTGAATGCTTGAGTGAATTCTCTAAGTGTCCAAGTGATGTTTTGTTGTAATGTTTTAACGTTGATACAACATGGATGACACCACTTGAATGGTGTAATCACTTGGTAGGTCAATGAGAAGTGACTGCTGAACTGTGCTACACTGTTTCTGTGTACAGTGCAGGCAGTCACTTTCCAGCTATAGACAGTTGACTTCATACTACTGCCAGGGAAACTCAAGGGTATCATGTTGATTATCTATCTTCTGAAGTCATAGCAATTCACATTACCTGGAGTCCGTTGATTTGTGTTGTGTACCAAGTGTGTCAGGTTTCTTATCTGGTTCTTTGACAGTAAGTTTGTTAGATCATCAAAACACAAAGCTAAGTTACTGTATAGTCCATCATATATATATATATATATATATATATATATATATATATATATATATATATATATATATATTATTTTTGACTATTATTTTAAGAGCGGCTATACAATGTCATTTTTCCAAAATTAATCAATGCAAACAAGAAGACAATGACGAAATTTAAATTTCAGACCCAAAGGTTTGAAGTTTAAATTTTTAAACTTTAAAATTCAACTTTAGACCCGAAAGGTCCGAATTTTCAATTTTAAACTTTAAAATTCAACTTCAAACCAAAAATATAAAATTAGGCTCGACCAATTTCCAAAGACGAGGCTTGTGATTTCAATTTCAGTCCATTAGTCTAAATTTTAAGAGAAATTTTCATAAAACACTATCGTTTAGTGGTAATTAGCTATCTATAGATACCACTTGCTATATTACGGATTGTAGATACGTTTTCTGTTGTTATAAGATGTATTAGATGTATTTAAGCTACTGTATTCATGAATATAGTAGCAAAAATAGGCATGAATCAGGGAAGTCCAGCTAATCAGTTGTTGTATTCGAGTGTATTCAACTGTATTCATGGCATGAAACATGAAATTACAGCTGGACAAATTATTGTATTCGATTGTATTCAACAGGGGATTGCACTATTTTTGAACGAAAAATGAATCAATTAACATAATAGACTCCTAATATAACTCAACAAACTCAATTATAACACACAAATTTTGTATTTCCTTGTATAAAAAAGATTCTCAACCGAAAAATACTCCAAAAACATAGCAATCTTCAGATAAATTATATAATACATCTGAATACATAAATTATATTAATTAAAAAAAATATATGGATGCATTCATGGCATATAGCGACACAGTGAATACAATGAAATGCATAGAATACAACAGGATACATTGAAATACAATGAAAAAAGATAGTGAATACAATGAAATACATAGAATACAACGAGATACATTGAATTACAATGAAAAAAGACAATGAATATAATGAAAAAAAAGACAACAGACTTTTCAAGTTGCTGAGCCCGAAGTCGTCTTTGTTCAAGAACAACCCTAATGTCGTCTCGTCAAGAGGGCCGCGATCTGACTTGAAACTCTCAAAATTTGGCATAAAAAAGAAAGAAATTCCTTATTTTCAATAATAGAGTGTCGTCTTTTGTTAGTAATTGCGAATTTGGTAGATGAAGAAAAGGAGCAATGAAGGTGGTGAGAGGTAATAGTTGCAGTGGCCATGTCAACGATACCCAAATCTTCTTTTTCCTTAACAACTCTTGTATCTGACCCATTTACATCCTTAAACCCCATGAAGAATAGACATTTTCTTAGTCTAACGAGATCAAATTCATCGACCCAGCTCATAATTTCGCAGAATGTAAGGAAATACAGTGTTGATAAAATTAACATCAAGTTTGCAGAGGCAAGAGAGGAAATAGACAACATGGGCTAATGTCAAGAAGTCAACGTATACTCGCGGGATTAGTTACAAAATAATTGAAGACTACAAATGTTAAACCAACATCAGTAAGCAAATCATTTGATCCCAATCGCTCGAGCAAAAGAAGACTTAGAAAAGGATCAGATCCTATTCACAATAGGTCCTGATAAAACAAATTCTGTTTTACAAGAAGTAGAGAGAAAACCAGCCCACTGATAATGAAAATTTCGCAAGACAACGGAGATGAATCAGTGGAGAATAGTGGTTGTATTCATGGAGAAAGGCTAGTGTTGAGAGAGAGAGGGTGGAGAAAAATCCGAAAGAATGAGAGAGAAAAATAATACGAAGAGTATTTTATGGCTTAAGGGTAGGAAGTAACCATAAATAGATATTTGGCTATAAAAATCAAAAGGTAGTTACGAAATATAATTTTTTTTAAAAGTATTTATTTAAAATAAATAAGGTATCAACCTTTTCTATAGGAGGTAAAAATTCCAAATTTTAATTATGAAACGACAACAACAATAACAACAATAATAATGATCTAGTAAAATTTTACTTATGGGGCATATAGAGAATAGTGTCACCCCTATTGTGAGACAATAAATATAAGTTGTTTCCGATACACCGCTTATCGACTCAGCTTTAAAATACTTTGTAAATTTAGACTATTCTTTTAAACAGAGTCGTCCAACTGGCTATTTCTCAACTTGCCCCTTTTCGGAGTTTTAGTTGCCCCTTTTCGGAATGACTTCTCTAAGCGAGTGTAGCTCATTTATGATAGACATGAATATAGTGTGCATGTCTTGAATGGATTTATCATCATTCATTCTGAAAAACTCATACTCAGTGGTGACCATGTCAATCTTATATTGCTTTACTTGAGTGGTTCCCTCGTGTGTTGTTTGTAAGGCTTCCCATATTTCATTGGCGGATTGACAGGCTGAGATCCTGTTGTATTCATCAGGTCCTATCCCACACACCAAAATTTTCTTGGCACGAAAATTTTTCTCCATAGCTTTCCGATCTGCATCGTTGTATTCTTTACTGGTTTTTGGCACCGTCTCTAGAGGGTCTCCGACCTTCTTTGTTGGGACATAAGGGTCATCACAAATAACATCCCACAACTTAAAATCTTCTGCCATAATAAATTTATGCATTCTTGTCTTCCACCACCCATAGTATTGTCCATTGAACTTGGGTGGTTTGTATGTAGATGGTCCTTACTCGAAGTTTGGTGGAGCAGCCACGAAGATCCTTTCTAGGTGTTAACCTTTTAGAAAGAACCCGCTCTGATACCAATTGATATAATATATGAGTCCACCAAACTATATAGGGACCAGGTTCTATATAGGTTTCCACAGAGAATGCTAATGCAATAGTAAGTAAATGGAACAGGGAGTTTTTACATGGAAAAATCCCTGCTCAAAGGGATAAAAAACTACGACCTACACTGGTAGGATTTCAACTTCACTATGAACAACTTTAGATTACAACCTATGCAACCTAGGAATTAAACTCTTAATCCCTTACTAACTTGTAATACGCCTATTACAAACCACTTTGCAATACACCTATTACAAAGGTTTCAACTCATGACTAACTCTAGTCACGACACAAACACTGAAGGCTTATGGTTTACAAGGGGTTCCTAAGTAATGCTTCTAGATAAGCAAAGTAGGAATTACAATGAAGAACAATTAATAAAGTTACAACTCAACTAAGAACATACAAGATACTTGTTGTAGGAGCTGATCCGTAGTAGTATTGTTCTTTGTTCTTGATGCACTTGAGAATTGAATGATTGATTGTTAGATGCTTGAATGCTTGAGTGAATTCTCTAAGTGTTCAAGTGATATTTTGTTGTAATGTTTTAACGTTGATACAACATGGATGACACCACTTGAATGGTGTAATCACTTGGTAGGTCAATGTGAAGTGACTGTTGAACTGTGCTACACTGTTTCTGTGTACAATGCAGGCAGTCACTTTCCAGCTATAGACAGTTGACTTCATACTACTGTCAGGGAAACTCAAGGGTATCAGATCCCTGTGTTGATTCTCTATCTTCTGAAGTCATAGCAATTCACATTACCTGGAGTCCGTTGATTTGTGTTGTGTACCAAGTGTGTCAGGTTTCTTATCTGGTTCTTTGACAGTAAGTTTGTTAGATCATCAAAACACAAAGCTAAGTTACTATAAGTCCATCATATATATATATATATATATATATATATATATATATATATATATATATATATATATATATTATTTTTGACTATTATTTTAAGAGCGGCTATACAATATCATTTTTCCAAAATTTAATCAATGCAAACAAGAAGACAATGACGAAATTTAAATTTCAGACCCAAAGGTTTGAAGTTTAAATTTTTAAACTTTAAAATTCAACTTCAGACCCGAAAGGTCCGAATTTTTAATTTTAAACTTTAAAATTCAACTTCAAACCAAAAATATAAAATTAGGCTCGACCAATTTCCAAAGACGAGGCTTGTGATTTCAATTTCAGTCCATTAGTCTAAATTTTAAGAGAAATTTTCATAAAGCACTATCTTTTAGTGGTAATTAACTATCTATAGATATCACTTGCTATATTACGGATTGTAGATACGTTTTCTGTTATTATAAGATGTATTATATGTATTTAAGCTACTGTATTCATGAATATAGTAGCAAAAATAGGCATGAATCAGGGAAGTCCAGCTAATCAGTTGTTGTATTCGAGTGTATTCGACTGTATTCATGGCATGAAACATGAAATTACAGCTGGACAAATTATTGTATTCGACTATATTCAACAGGGGATTGCACTGTTTTTGAACGAAAAATGAATCAATTAACATAATAGACTCCCAATATAACTCAACAAACTCAATTATAACACACAAATTTTGTATTTCCTTGCATAAAATAGATTCTCAACCGAAAAATACTCCAAAAACATAGCAATCTTTAGAGAAATTATATAATACATCTGAATACATAAATTATATTAATTAAAAAAAATATATGGATACATTCATGGCATATAGCGAGACAGTGAATACAATGAAATACATAGAATACAACGAGATACATTGAAATACAATGAAAAAAGATAGTGAATACAATGAAATCCATAGAATACAACAAGATACATTGAATTACAATGAAAAAAAAGACAATGAATACAATGAAAAAAAAGACAATAGACTTTTCAAGTTGCTGAGCCCCGAAGTCGTCTTTGTTCAAGAACAACCCTAATGTCGTCTCGTCAAGAGGGCCGCGATCTGACTTGAAACTCTCAAAATTTGGCATAAAAACGAAAGAAATTCCTTATTTTCAATAATAAAGTGTCGTCTTTTGTTAGTAATTGCGAATTTGGTAGATGAAGAAAAGGAGCAATGAAGGTGGTGAGAGGCAAGAGTTGCAGTGGCCATGTCAACGATACCCAAATCTTCTTTTTCCTTAACAACTCTTGTATCTGACCCATTTACATCCTTAAACCCCATGAAGAATAGACATTTTCTTAGTCTAACGAGATCAAATTCATCGACGCAATTCATAATTTCGCAGAATGTAAGGAAATACAGTGTTGATAAAAATATAACATCAAGTTTGCAGAGGCAAGAGAGGAAATAGACAACATGGGCTAATGTCAAGAAGTCAACGTATACTCGCGGGATTAGTTATAAAATAATTGAAGACTACAAATGTTAAACCAACATCAGTAAGCAAATCATTTGATCCCAATCGCTCGATCAAAAGAAGACTTAGAAAAGGATCAGATCCTATTCACAATAGGTCCTGATAAAACAAATTATGTTTTACAAGAAGTATAGAGAAAACCAGCCCACTGATAATGAAAATTTTACAAGACAATGGAGATGAATCAGTGGAGAATAGTGGTTGTATTCATGGAGAAAGGCTAGTATTGAGAGAGAAAGGGTGGAGAAAAATCCGAAAGAATGAGAGAGAAAAATAATACAAAGAGTATTTTATGGTTTAAGGGTAGGAGGTAACCATAAATAGATATTTGGCTATAAAAATCAAAAGGTAGTTACGAAATATAATTTTTTAAAAAGGTATTTATTTAAAATAAATAAGGTATCAACATTTGCTATAGGAGGTAAAAATTCCAAATTTTAATTATGAAACGACAACAACAATAATAATGATCCAGTAAAATTTTACTTATGGGGCATGTGGAGAATAGTGTCACCCCTATTGTGAGACAATAGATATAAGTTGTTTCCGATACACCGCTTATTCTTTTAAGGGATTTTTACCTATCTATACCATATATCAAACCTTATTACCCTCAATGTTTAAGGTTTGTGTTTATTACATTTAAGCATACCAAATTACCATTTCTATACCATAATTCAAATTAGGGATATAATTAAGGGTTCATTTATATTAGGCATAATTATAGGACTGTATCTTCCCACTTTCTCTTTCCTTTCATCTCAACTGTTCACAACACACACAAAACTCACGATGCTCCTATGCTTAGGGATCTCAAATGCATATTCTTAGTAATGAATTAATATCCAGAGTTATCTTTAGGATCCTATGCTTAAATTATATATAACTGTGACTTACAGAGATCAATTTTGCATATCGCGTCCAAAAATAGTTAAAACGGATGTCCTTTTCAAGCCTGAAGGAAAGCAAAAACTGGCTTTATGTGAGAATATGGTTCAGTATGCAAGCATTAGAATTTGGTGCAATATGCAAGCATTAAGTATATTTAAGAATAAATTAAGTATATTAAGCATTAAGATTTTGTAGAAGCTTTAGTCGTTTTGGATTTGTGAAAACAGAAAATAATGCATCTACAATCAGAATACAAATAATCTACAATTTATCTACAAAATATCTACAAAATAGATACATTGAATTTTAATATCCAAATTCTCATTTCAATTGTAGCATAATTGGCATTTTCGACATAATTGTAGAAGATTTGTAGAAGTTTTAGTCTTCCCAATCTACAATTCATCTACAATTTATCTACAATTTATCTACAATTCTACAATTTAACTACAATTTATCTACAATTTCTGGAAATACGTCTTCTTCTTCTTCTTCGAGTTTCAATCTAAAATTCAGTCAAAACCAAGTCTAATCTTCACCAAAACCCCTCAAAATTGAGATATAAACTCCTAAACATATTCTGAATTATTTACAACAACACCCAATCCAAACAAATAATGATTTTTGAAAACCCAAATTTGAATTCAAAGCTTTCAAGCTTTTTAATGGCTATCAATGGTGGAAAATATATGGAAGAACAGATGAAGATGAAGATGAAGAACAGAAATCTCCTTTCCGTTTGATTGCTAGAGCTTCAGTAGCTTGCGTTTTTTGAGAATTGTAGTTGAGTGAGAGAAGAGAGATCTCTTTCCGTTGAGGAAGGAGAGAATTACGCAACAATTCGAATTTAATGTTGACAGAATCACACGCAGATCTGGTGCCTTCATTTTAGCGCGTTTTTTATGGCAAAATCTATCTATTTTTGGATTGGTATATAATTTGTAGTAAAAGTGTGGACTACACGGGTAAATAACAAATTATGAACATTTTTGGTAATAAGGTTTGATATATGGTATAGATAGGTAAAAATCCCTAAAAATAATCTAGTTGGGATGATTGATCAATTGGCCGAATTGGGCTTGTTCTTATGGGTTTGAAACTGAGGGATTAAGGGAATTCACCATCCAGATCCCGACAATCGTACTGTAATTGAAGTAAAAATCGCCGGAACTCCGTCGCCGGTAATTTATCTTGCTCCGGCACCGGTTACGTTGCCCGAAAGGAATTATGGCTACGGTTGATGTGATCAAGTGTTGTACCGATTCCATTAGACAAGTGAGTCTTCTCTCAATTTCTGATTAATTTTCCTATAATCATACTTCGCTCGATCTTATAAAATCGTTTAGATTTTTTAATTGTTTTACTCGGTTCTATTGTTGTTCAAATTGTGCATTCTCAAATTTGCCTGCTCTGTAGCTTGAGCTAAAAAAATCACAAATTTCTTTGTTTCATGTGGACTCTAGTTATAGCAACTATGCCTCAATCACAAACTAATTTGGATAGGCAACATGATCAAAGGCGGATGCAAGTATTTAACTTCAATGGGTTCAACGTTTAGGTTCTTACCGATGAATCCTTTGCAGTTTTGAAATTATGAGTTTAAAATTTAAACTTTTATTGAAATTTCAGTAATCTTCATATACATTTATACTTCATGTGAAAAATGTTGGGTTCAGTTTAACCAATTAGTTATGTACGTGATTCAGGCTTAAGGATTTATAGATTCATCATAGTTTGATATTTTTATACTATCCAACCGTAACATGCGGTTGGATAGTTAATGCCCAAAAATCTTTTTTATTTTTTTATTTGGGTTTTGATTGACTTTATGGCCCGCTCTCGTGCAACTCGACTATCCAATTGGGTACCTGCATCCACCCACCGTTGCACAAACCGGGTAACTTGATGGAAAAATCACCTAAATATTTGTTTCTATTGGGATTCAAATCGTGGTTTCTTATGATCTTCATTCTAGTTTCATCAACCACTGGTCCATACCAGTAGATGCTATAATGCTTGTAAAGTTAATAACATTTTAGAATAGATTGAGGGAGAACTTCGAAGACATGGCACTTGGATTTTACATTTCTACTTTAGGTTCTGCTTGTGAGGTTTTCTATTTGGTCGGTTGATCATGTGATAAAGAAAACAGAGAGGAGGAAAAAGGAAGAAGGATACTGTCTTGTTATTGTGTGACGGTAGAGTATAATTCTACAAACATCTAAACCCGAAAATCTCTTCTTCAATTTTACCATTTTGTTGTTTAATTGTTTTCTTATGCATAAGAAGGGACAACGTCGATGCCCGTTTTATTTCCCAATGTTTCCCTTTCTAATTTTTAGGCAACTCTAGTTCAAATATACTTAAAGTGGAAAAAAGATTCATGTTATTCTATCAGAAAAGAAACATATCCACTGGTTGAGTATCGCCTAGATGCAAGTTCTAAGGTTGATGTCCAGTCATACAATATGATTCACGATTAAAAATGATCACATTTGGCGGAAGGTAGAAGGAGCACATAAAAAAATGGGAAAAGGTTGTTGAGATTGTTTGGTCGTGTCTTAAATCTACCTCCAGATGCACTGGTTTGTATGTGAGAAATTATGGTGAATGAGGTGTTAAAAGAGGACGAGGTAGACCTAAAATCACATAGTTGTCAGAACTCAGAAAAGACTTACAATCTCTTGGAATCCCTACGGGCTGCAGATCTAGCAAAAAATAGGGTGCAATAAAGGAAAAACTCTATGGGCGATACCAATTAGTTGGTATTAAATTATAGTCATGTTATATGTTTACAGTAGTCTCTTAGTCATGTCAGAGATATAGAAAATATAAAGAACTTTTAGTGCTTCGTGTTTTCATTTTTAATCTTATTATATTTTTATATAATATTGGACTAAGATGAACTTCATATGGAGCAACATGGATTGTAAGGATGCATATAGCCGATCCCAACTTGCTTGGGATTGAGACGTAGTATATCGTTGTTATTCTGATAGAATCTACAGAGAACTAGGGCTCTGATGAAAGGTTTAATTTTTAATTCTCTTTACCTTCTCTGCTAATAAAATATCCAGCAAATCAGAGAACTATTTTTCACATCTACTTCTGCAGGAGGCCAAGTAGTGGAGTATTATTTTATATGTTCTATTTCCTCTGATTTTCCATACCTCTGTACTTATCTATCCAAGAAGCAAAAGGAACTAATGTACTTGTTTTGTCGCTGATTTTTTTTATTTTTTTGATAACAACATGGTGATTGATTTTAACTTGATATTTCTCCCGAACATTGGGGAACAGTAATCCAATTAAAATATTGTATCTTTATTTTTTCAGATATCAGATGAAATTAGAGATGCCATAATTTATCTGGATGCAGGGAGTACTGAAAGCTTTGAATTTCTTGGAGCATTCTCTTTGTTTTTGGAGCTGGGTGCACATGCCATTTGCAGCTTGGAGAAAATGTCTCCTCTCGATAAGGTAACATTAGTTATACTTTAGTTGCTTTGAAATTTGTTGCTTGAATTCTCTTTTAGTTGACATCATGATATAGCGCAGGTTGCTTAATCACAGATGCGTATTATAAATAGTAGCTTAAATTCCACATGATTTTCACATTGAGAAAGATACGGTAGATGCTTCCACTTCACGAAAAGTAATTTGTATGTGAAAAGGCATGTCATGTGTTTTAAAGGTAACATGGTTGCAACTATTTAGTTTGGAATTCTCACTAATAATTCTTAACTCTCCTTAAGAATTACTTGTGAAAAAAATTAAATAAAGTCTTAATGAGGACTTTTTTGTTTTTTCCTTTTTATTTCCATCTCAAAAAGAAAACTAAAAAAAAAAATTCCTCATTAAGAGTTGAACAAATAAGTACCATTCAGAAAGGAAAAAAAAGAAGAAAAGAGTTGAACAAATAAGCTGTAGGATTACGGGAATAAAAAAGGAAAACAAGAACAATGAAATGTAGTATTTGGGTTGAAAGACCTGTAAGCTCAACATCTATTTGTATTAGCAAAGACTATCTCCTTGAGAAGATTATATAAGGAGTCTTTCACTTACTATGAAATATGCACATGATTAGCATGTAAGCATTTTCAGTAGATTTTTGGACTGAAATATAAATAATAGAAGGGGTCATAAAGTGCTTACCATGATTAAAAACAAAGCAACTGTATATATAAGAAGATCCTCTTGTTTTTATTTTTCAGTTTTTGAACTACCTTTTGTCTGAACCAGTCTTCAGTGCTTCCCTATAGGTGGTTGATTGGAACTCGACTTCTGGGCCTGCAAAGAAAATTGTTGTCATTACGTCACGTCTTCTAAGTGATGCACATAGATATATTTTACGTTGCCTGAGTGCACTTCAGACTATCTGCAGCTGTGCTATATTTACATGCATCTCAGAGGTACCTTTGTGCTTGTAAATTAAATGTTCTTCTATGTGTTTAATTTTTTGTCTCTGAACATCTGGTCATACTAATTGTTTCTTGAATGAAATGAGAGTATCCGGTTGTACTTGGCAAAACATGTTGGACTCTTACCTCTCAAGATAAGATTGTCTACACATTAGATTTTTGAATGATTACCTGATATAGAATGATTTTATTACCTGATATTTGCTATTCCTCTAACTATATCCACCCATTATACTTTATAAGAAAAGAAATATACATATATCCATCCATTACGTGTGAGTCAATTTGGTAAGCTTTTGAAAAAATGGGAGACATGCAGATCTTTCTTGCATGATACTCAGTATATATGTCTATGTGAGGATAGAATAGCTTACTGTAGTTTCTCACTTTTATATATATGCTCGTCCAGAATTTCGATGGCAGATAATACTGTCCCCTTAAAATAAAAGGTGAAACAAATGAATAGATCAACTGAAGGTGAGATTACCAGATGTTATCTGAAAATATATTTGTCTTTACATACTCTTGGTTGTGGATGAAGGATAGTTCATACTGTCCTTAAAATATGCTATCGGCCAAACTTAGCTTGTCTTCTTGGTCTTAGTAGGACAAAATGAAAGCTTCTGGGCACTGCTAAGTGAATGTATTAATCATACTATCACATAGTGGAGGTCAACAGAGAATACGAGATGGATTGAAAGGTTTAATGGACAACATTTTCTTTAGCCCACAAATGTCTTCTCCATTCTGGATAAGATCTCCCAGCCACCACAATTATGGCAGAATTTTATCTTTTTTACTGAACTCAGTGTTAGACTATGTCTAAGGCCATGTTTTCAAGTTATATACCAGATTAAACAGAAAATTGCTTATAGACAGGATAACTTTCTTTTTTTCTGGCTTATTTCATGTTATTGTTGGTCTTCATAATCGTTGTGTTACTTTCCTATTGGGTGCAATCATAGGTCTTTAATAAACCATGTTGAAACTAATATATCACGTTGGTGTCAAATAAGTTCATCCGTGCTGGAGCTACTCCTCATCTCAAATACTTTCTGTTCACCAATAGAAATAAAAGAATGCTGCATCGTGACTGAAAGTTCTTTTATCTATTTTTAAGAAATTTAGTCTATTACTTTTTGACTACAACGATGACAATGAGATTTTCTAGTATATGTCAGGGCTTAAATTTGTCATTGGCATTCTCCCCCAATGGACATAAGAAGTCTTCATTTAGTGGATTTTTCAACAATCAACCTACAATGTCTTATATTTACCTCATTTTAAGTGTGTATCCAAATTCACTTATTTCAGACGGGTCACTCAGCATGTCCTGAGTCACCGTTAGGACCGGATGCATATCGTGAATATGAATCCTTTCTTGTCCAAGATTATGAGGAGCTTGCTGGAAAGTCTCTGAGGAACTCTAGTCATGCTGGAGAGAGCACAGTAAAGGAAAGTGTGTCCGCTGAAGATGAAGGGTGGTCACAATTAACCACCAGTGAAGAAGCGACTCCTAATTTCAGTTCTGTTGCAAGTCCACAAAAACTTTATGGTGACAGTGTAATTGACCTGAGAGAAGATGTAGGGAAAAAGTTGAAAGTTTCTGTGCATCATTTCCCTTTGGTCTTGTGTCCCTTTTCACCCAGATTCTTTGTCTTGCCTTCAGAAGGATCAGTAGCTGAAGCATACCTGTCCACTGAACATGGTAACTCTATGAGCTTTGGGTTGCCTCCAATAAGTACTGGGACACCTGCCGATGGTGAGGATGTCCCTCCTGGGGCAATTCTTACCGCTCAATTTCTTTATCATCTGGCGGCAAAGGTAATCATGCTTTCACTTGTTTGAAATTTTCTTGACGGATTTTAATGTTCTCTTCTATCATGATTCATGTCTTGAAAATAAAAATGATATCTTCCAATTTGCAGCATTGTTATCCATAATGGCAGTGAAACATGACTAGACCTTCTCAGTAACATGTGTTTAGCATATCATTATCTTTATCTTGGAAAAAACCTCTGTATTTGCATAAAATATTAGGGACAATATAAGAACACTATATAGTTAGTTATTTTTTGTTAAAACACACATATAGATGAAACTTCTAGCACAACAGCAGTTATTGGATCGAAGAAACTGTTAGTTAGCTATAAAGTTGAAAATTGGTGAAATTCTTAGGGGGAAAAAATCCATAGATATGCTTGTTCAAGCATAAAATGCTGGAGTAACCCCGTTTTCTACTCAATCAATTTAATTTTATTATTAGTAATAATAAAAGATCAAAGATAAAAATAATGTTCTTTATTTAAAAGAAAAAGGATAAAAACAATGTTAGGGCATTCTAAAAAAAATGTTAAATAGTGGGAGATTGTTATTTAGATAATAAAGGGTGAAATGTATCAGAATAATTTAATATGGCTTTGGAACACTGATACATTGGTCAATGATATTATTTTATGCCTAAATAACAACTTCATGTCAAGGAGTACATTTTTTTACTTATAATAGTTATGATTTTCTGTCTTTTATTTTAATTTTTTTTTGTCTCATTCAACCTGTATTTTTAAAGATAATATATTAATTTGTAGATGGACCTGAAACTTGAAATATTTTCCCTGGGTGATATTTCAAAAACTGTTGGAAAGCTTCTGACGGACATGTCAAGTCTTTATGACGTCGGTCGACGTAAGAGATCTGCAGGGCTATTACTCATAGATCGCACACTTGACCTTCTTACTCCCTGCTGTCATGGTGACTCACTTGTGGATCGAATGTTTTCATCATTGCCTCGCAGGGAACGGATGTCGCCCTTAAGTCAAGCTAAAAGCTCGCAAAGCCAGCTTAAACTTGGCCCCGCTTACTTGCAACGTTCTCCTCTTACTGTTCAGATACCACTGAATAATAGTTTAAGAGAGGAGACTTCTAGTTTTGACAACTTTCAGCTGGTGGAAAACATTGAAGCATTTCTCCGTGGCTGGAGTTCTAGAGACTCAACTTCTCAAATGGTTGAGTTGGTGAATCTTAGCGCTAAACTTAGTGATGAAATGTCCTCGCAAGATTTTCAGAGTGACCTTCTTTGTGGTTCTTTTGTCTCCACGGAGAATTTTCATGGAACACCATACCTGGAAGCCATACTAGAGCGAAGGACAAAAGATGGGGCTGTTCTGATCAAGAAATGGCTGCAGGAAAGTTTACGTCGCGAAAATATGTCATTGAACTTAAAAGTACGTCCTGGTTATGTTTCAAAATCAGATTTGCAGCCTATGATTAAGGCATTGGCCAAAAGCCAGTCATCTTTGACGAAAAACAAAGGAATCATCCAGTTAGCTGCAGCAGCATTATATGCTTTAGATGAATCACATAGTGCTAAATGGGATGCATTTAACAGTGCTGAGAAGATACTGAATGTAAATGCTGGAGACACAAGCCAGAGTCTTGCTGCTCAAATTAGTGATCTCATAAATAAAAGTGCTTTTGTTAGTTCCCAGGGAAATAATAAGATGGATGCTCAACGGGGGCTTCTTACTCTACAAGATGCTCTTCTTCTCACAATTGTTGGATATATATTGGCAGGTGAGAATTTCCCATCTTCTGGGACTGTTGGTCCTTTCTCTTGGCAAGAGGAACATTTTATGAAAGAAGCTATTGTTGATGCGATTGTTGAGAACCCAACAGTTGCAAAATTAAAGTTTCTGCAAGGTTTAACTCAGGATCTTGAAGCCAACTTTAACAGACAATCAGAAGAAAAGAAGGAAGGTCTTTCTAATACTGAAGGTGTTGATTTTGATGATGACGATTGGGGTAGTTGGGGTGATGAAGATGCTGGAAAAGATAAAAACAAAGAGCAAGTGTATGGTGACATGCAGCTAAAGTTAGAGTTGCGTGATAGGGTGGATAATCTTTTCAAATTCTTTCACAAATTGTCCAGCTTAAAGAAGAACATTTCATTCAGAGAGTGGTCACAGGCTCTGGAGAGTAAGTTCAATGATGATCCTTACTCAAAGAAAGGACTACTTTATAAAGTGCTTTCAAGGGTGCTGGCTAAGCATGAAGTACCTGGTTTAGAGTATCATTCATCTACTGTTGGCCGGCTATTCAAAAGCGGGTTTGGGAGATTTGGCCTTGGGCAGGTATGCTTCATTTAGATGTAAATATTTCCTTTGCTAATGTAATTTGCTGAACTGATCTTGGACTTTGCAGGCAAAACCAAGTCTGGCAGATCAAGATGTCATTCTCGTTTTTGTTGTCGGGGGCATAAATGCTGTTGAGGTTTGTTTTCCCTGGACTCTTTCTTCAGTGCCTCTTTTTTATACTTCGTCTGTTTCAAAAAGATTGTCCTAGTTTGACTTGGCAGAAACTTAAGGGAACACGTCTTAAATAAGCCAAAGCATTAGTGTGGATGTAAAACTTTTGAAACTTGTCATCTTAAACCTGCTATAGCATTTGTGTGGCTATAAATGCTTCCTATTAAGGAAATATTGGGATGTGCCAATCTTTTTGAAATGGACTAATAAAGAAATAGTGCCAATCTTTTTTGAAACGGAGGGAGTAGTACTTTTGTTTTCCCTGGATCTTCCTTCTTGCTTTCCTGCTGGTTTAATGAATTTGCAATGTGCATATGCAACAAATGTTAAAGATGTTAATATGGGGGGAAAAACTATAAATCACTGCTATCCTTTCTCTTTCACTTGAAGTGCAATGTACAGTCCATGCTCGCCTACGCAAAATAACAGTCCCTCCTTGTTGTACTAATAGGTTCGAGAAGCTCGGGAGGCATTATCTGAGAGCAGTAGGCCTGAGGTTGAATTGATTATTGGCGGAACGACTCTTCTTACACCTAACGATATGTTTGAATTACTGCTGGGCGATTGTTCTTGCGTTTAAGGCTGTATAACTTTATTTGTTTTGATCTGTAAATTTAAGGTGAAAAGTTCTGTCTAAAAGTCAGATACTTTGAGAATACAAACTTCTTTTTCCTTCATGTAAACCACAGAATTGCAAGTCCCCCTTCCTCTGGCAAAACATCCTACATTTTCCTTCTTTGCTTGGGGGGAAGCTTTAAAGAAATTAGGACTTTGTAAGTATTTATATCAAATCAATAGTAACATCGCATGTTCTTTTTTTAATCACTTAACCATTGTCAAATACACATTTTATCCCAATAAATCGCTCTTGAAGTAAGTTTGCGTGGTTTGATGTAAACATTGAATATATGATTTTTTAAAAAAATATTTTATTATTCTTTTCCAATTTCTTTTCAATTGGCTCGTCAACCTTAATAAAGAAAATAATATGCGCTAGTTGGTTAACATCACAAATGTGTGATTTATTTGTTAAGAAAATTTAGGGTAAAACTTAAAAGGAAAAGATATCATTAGTCAGCTAAAAGTAGGAGTGTGTCGAGGAGTAGAAGAATTAACCTAAATAGCCTTTCACGCCGCTTAAATTAAAAATAGCCAGTGAAGGTAAAATATATGTATAATTTATGTATTATATATGTATAATTGTGTATAATCAATACATAAATTATGTATATAGCTAGAAAAAATAAATAATGTATATGACCGACTAGGCAGATCTGATCCTGAAGATTAGTGTTTGCAGCTTGCTTAAACATATACCAAGGTGTTGCGACTTTAACTATTTCGAGTCAATTACTCGATTAACTACTGTCTAATATCAAACTAGTTATGTTGGTTACACAAATTTTCTCGTAAGTCATAATCATTGAGTTCTACTCTGACCTACGCAAGCACTACAATATGTATTAAAAATAAAATAAAATTCTCTAAAAAGAGACTTTCAATCACATTTGCAACAATTATATAAAAAGTTTATAACAAAACTTAAAGGATTCTTGAAAGTAGTACTACTATATAACTATATCAGCCAAAACCACTAAAATTTCGAAATAAATGATATTTAATTAATATGTTAACCGTTCATATTAGGAATATTTAGAATAAGATGTATTTGTTAGTATTAATTTATTGGAAAAACAATGAAGTCATTCAAGTGAATACTCCAACAACTACCACCTGTCTCAGGTTCTATATATGTGAATGAAAAAAATTATGGTAGGGAAATTTTTCTCTTTTAGTGGGTCGTACGATGTGCCAACTTAAATTGTTTAACGCGACAATGCAAAAAAAATAGCCCCACAACTAAATGCTCAAGACACAAGCATGAGGCATGCCTCTATTAAAAATGTTTATATATAGGAATATGGTCAAATAGGGATTCATATGGTCGATCCCAATTTATTTAGGATTAAGGTAAAATTATTTTCTTATCATCGTCCTATTAAGAAGTATATATCTGCTATTTTTCCCCACTTTATCCTCTCTTCATATTTTTATTTTTTCAATTTTCATTCTTATCATTCTCCTATCAGTTTTGTTTGGATGGTTGTTACCTGTTATATTTTATTTATTATTACTTTAAATATCATGTTTGTTTTGATTCTTGCTTAAACTTCATTATATCATAATGTTAAATTTATTATTATATAACAATAAAAAGTTTTATTTTACATAACAACCATTTTTTTGTATTTTATTCTTAATTATTATTTAATAATTTTAATAATAATATAATAATAATAATAGTAAGAAAAAGAAAAAGAAAAAGGAGGCCGAGAAATGCTAAAACCCTCGTCTTCCCTAAAACTAAAACCCCTTCCATCGGGCAGACATTAACACAATCAGTTTGAAAAATCACCCAAAACTCCAATGGCGGCCTTCGAACTGCTCCATCAAGCTCGCCGCCACTGTTCCTACAAAACCCAATCTCACTTTTCTCCTCTTCTCCGCTCTCATTTCCATCGATTTCTCTCCTCTTCATCATCCCAATCACAACCGGAACCCCCTGAAAACCCGATTCCAGTCCAACCCGTTTCCTACAAACCCAAGGATCCTCCGGAAACCCCACCTGCAGAAACCACGCCTCAAGCTTCTACCCGACCCGAGTCGAATACCCAAAACACGGTTAACGCCGATGGTAAGACGTGGACACGGGAGGATCTCCGGTACTTGAAGGATGCACCAAAAATAACTCCGGTTTCTTATCCGACCCGAGTAGCTCCGTTACCTGAGGATCGGGTTGAAGAGGAAGGGGGAGTGGAAGCTAAGGGTGATGAGGAGCTGGAGAGAGAGAGGAGAAGAATTGAGGCGCAAAAAAGGGCGGCAATGAGGAGAGTGTTGAATGTTGAAGAGGAAATGGTTCCGTTTCCAACATTGGTTAACGTGAAGAGTGATGATGAAAAGAAGAAGAAAAAGGCTGTTTATGATCTTAAAGAGGCCATTCGCCTCGTAAAGGTCAGATCTTTTTTGTGGAATTAATTAGGGTGGTTATGTGAATTTTTTTAGCATTTGATTAATTTGACTCCTTGCAAAGTTATAAATGTGTACATTGCTGATTTGGAGTAGATATGATATCCCAGTCAATGTAGATGATTGGGAGCTTGCTATAGTGGATTGTGTTTTAATGTAAGAAATTCTATCTTTTGGTCTAGAGGCTGTACATGCGGTTTTCCTCATCATACTGATGAAAAATTAACATCATAAGAAAATGTGCTTGCTTTGTTAAAGTCTTCGGAGCACCTTGTTGGTGTGTTCCACATCTTCACTTGGATATCAGTGATTTACTACTTTACATTATATGATCCTATTGTAATATTTCCACCTTGCTTCACCATGGCGTGTAGGAATTTTTTATTAGTCAACATGGACCATAGGAATGGTCCAATATATTCTCTAGGTTAATAATGAGCAATACTTGCATAACCTCCAACATAAGAAGCTGCTATCACACGCTTAAGCAATGCACATGTTAGGATATTTTGGAAGCTTCTAAGTGTTTCTAGATAACTTAGTGGTCTAGGCATTCTGGATAATCTTTTCCGATAATTATGGTGTTTGAGTCAGTTTTTGTGCATCTCAACTATTCCACCATGTATTGCATCCTTTCACCAATACAAGTACTAGGCACCTCTGCTCGTCAAGGTATCTTATCATGATTTTAGCAAATAGAAAGAGATCATCTAGTTTTTTTTGAATATGCTAGATTCAAACCGTTGTCTTCCATTGACTACTAGACCACACTCCAGGGTCGTATTTCTTAATAGTTTTCTTTTTGTCATGCTATTTTATGTGGTATCTGATTCTGAACCTCCTAATCATCCGGTCATCTATTACTTTGCATTAGTATCGTGTAACTCTATCCACGAAGGCTTAGGCAAGTGAAAAGATTCACGTGGTGTCATCTCTTGGTTCCGAAGGTTGTAACTTCGTCTCTTCAACCCCTAGGCCCCCTCCTTGAGGACAAGTGTTTGTAGATAATATCACAGTGAACGTGAAGGATAGAGACAGGTTCAAATTTTCCATCAACTAGGGGTAGTCATATGCATGGCTCAAAAATCCAACTGTCATTTTTCCTCAGATTCTCATTATATTCTTTATTCATCTGTTCATGTTGAAAATAGTAACTATGGATCAAAGTCCATAATATGTAATTGAAGTGACTCTTAATCACAGCTTGCCCTGAAATGGTTTGCTTGTCTGCTTTTGTTGGTGCTTTGTCTTTCTGTCTATAGTATGTAATCAAAGTGACTCTTAGCTGTAGCTTGCCATGAGTTGGTTAGCTTGTCTGCTTTTTGTTGGTGCTTTGTCTTTCTCTCTAGTTGTGTTTTCTTTAGAGGTTACAGGCTGAGTCATGATTCATTGTGTTTCTAGTGATTATGCAGGCTAATGCCAAGAAGAAGTTTGATGAAACTTTGGAAGCTCATGTTGTTTTGACTTCTGATATGCGCCGAAGTGACCTGGTGTGTGCTTTCATCCTTGCATTAAGTTTACTATCAAAGCTTGTCGTAAAAATTGATGCTTGAACAGAGAGATATACTTCTTGTTACCTCTTCTATTGTTATTGGTTTATATGTCTAAATTTATTCATCACATGGCAAATGGATATTGTATATTTTAGTTTACTTGGGGTTTTCATAAGCAGAATTTATTAACAGACCTCCCAGGACCAATGGGGTGCTACTGTTTTTGCGGCTGAATGAAAATAAATTTGGTCTAAGAAGAAGCTCATAAATCACGAGAGTAAAGAGGGCCTTAAACCTTTCAACCTAAATGTCAATTCCTGAACATGCGGGGACATCTCTCCAGAATTTGCTTTGCATGCACTCATCATGGATTTAGCAATGGACCAAATATTCCTTAATATTAAAAACTGAGCTCCAACATTCTCTATCCTTATTACGGTTGGTCAGGAATTTGCTGACTTCACATCCTTTTGTTGTTGGTGAGTGTGGAGCAGATTTTATTGATAGAATCATGCTCCTACTGCCACCTAATTAAGAGTGAATTTTCCTTGCCTTAGCTGAAATATTGTCAGTGCAAGCCTGTAGCAATATTCTCTTGCACGGGTGGCATAAGCAGAGTGCAATTTATGGTCCTTCCACATTTCCAATATTTTTTCTGCTTTGGTTTGAACCTAGTTGTCTACTAGTTTAGGTAATTTGATCTGAGTGTTAAGCAATCCCATTAGTTTGCTAGTGCGATCTCATAGTTTTTTCTTTTGATCTGCAGAAGCTTGAAGGTACAGTAGCTGTTCCTCATGGGTTTGGCAAGGTATAATGCATTCTTCACAAAATTTTAAGGCTAGATAATCTTATGCTGTTGGAGATTTGCTTTCTGACTAAATATTTTCCTCCTCAGGTATATCGTATTGCTGTTTTTGCTGAAGGAGCTGCTGCTGATGAAGCCCGAGAAGCAGGTGCTGATGTTGTTGGTGGTTTGGAGCTCATAGAGAATATCAAGAGTGGTATTCCACTAAATTCATCTTTTTAAGAATTGCAACTGTTTAGAACTTTAGTGGTATGTCTTATGTCCACTCGCATGCTGAGGTAAATGGTACAAGTTATGAGGTCAGGTCAAGTTACTCCTTCCACTTCATAAACTCTCTAAGATTTATATTCATGACATCTCCGGAGGTAACCCTCTCCAATATATGGAGTAAAGTGAAACTGATAAGTATTCATCCGAGCTGACTATTGTTATGCAAAAGACGATCTTCACTTTTAACTTAATTCTTTGAATTACAAAAAGTTGAGTTTCTTTCTTGGGGGTGGTCAACTTGAGCCGGAGAAAGGTTCACAGAAGAAATAGTGGAGTCATGGGGACTGTAAGACTAGCAGGAGCTGGGATGGAAAGGGTAGAAAACTGTGAAAATAAATTTGGTCAACAGAAATTTGATTTTATCTAGAAGTATGGTAAGATAAACTCTATTTGTAAGAGGGTTAAATGCTATGTATTCTGTTTTGGGTGTAAAACTTGATTGTTCAATTGTATTCTGTAAGTTGGATAGCATTATAAGTATATTTAGCAATTCAGGTATGCCACAGATTGAATCTAAAGGGACTGTGTTTGGATATAGACACATGGCAAGCTTGGTGTGTAAATATCCAGGATTCAAGGTCGGGAAAGCAATGTGATAAAATTCTGATTGATGTATTGTGCGGAAGCACAACTTGTAGCGTTAGCACTTCGTCTGCAATATAAAGGCATAAACACTGAAACAGTTGAATTGTTTCTTGTCATGGTTATCTAAGAGGCCACATCAGAAAACTGTGCAAGTTGGGGGGGGGGGATGTATTAAGTGCAAAAAAACAATTAAGATTTACAATATACACACTCATACACTCACTTTGGCACGTGTCACTCTGTGAATGGTGTGTCACGTGTGTCATACACCCAAGTATATAAGGTATGTATAAGGTTGTATTTAGGGCGTGCAAGGAAACTCTATGCAAGTGGGGGGGGGGGTTATGTGTTCGGCCAAAAAAACAATCAGAGATTTTTATTAAACTCACAAAATACAAGGAGAGCCGAGGGTATATCAGAAACAACCTCTCTGCCTTTTTAAAGGTAAGAGTAAGATTTGCGTACGCTCTACCCTCCCCAAACCCCACTTGTGGGATTACACTAAGTTTTTTGTTGTTGTTGTTGTTGTCACAAAATACAAGGAGATCACAAATAAAGTTTTATGCTAAGTTGCTCGGACTCGGGTGAAGGTGTTTGATACGGGTGCGGATCCATCGGTCGTATCCTTCATGATCTAAATTTTAAGATTCGGAGGTATGGATCCAAGTACAGATACGGGTGCAGGAATTCGGCTAAAAATATGTCAAATATCTAAAATAGAGTTAAAAAAATATGTCCAAATTATGAGACATTATGTGAAAAACTTGCAAGGTCTCTGAGAAGGAGAAAATATTGATCAACATAGAAAATTCTGTAGACAAGTTTCTTCAATTTCATCCTAGCTTTTGTTTTTATTTCAGAAATCATTGTATCTGTCCCGAATTTCTCCGTTTGTTTTGGTCAAAGTACCCAAAGTTGGTTGATTAGATCCAGTACGGATCCCACACCCATGTCGTGTCGACACGGGTGCGGCACAAAAAGTGAAGAGTCCGAGCAACTTAAGTTTTATGGGAGGCGGATCCCACACCCATGTCGTGTCGACACGGGTGCGGCACAGAAAGTGAAGAGTCCGAGCAACTTAAGTTTTATGGGAGGAGGTGGAGAATTTCTTACAAAGGATATATAATTATTTACAGTGTATAAAGGGTGCCTAGTTGATAAATAGAGTGGATTCAAGGCTCGTGTGGATGTCGATTTTATTACCTAACAAAAGAAGATTCATGTGGCTGTTGATATGGAAGTCCAAGGTACATAAGGAAGTGACCTGCTCAAGATATGTAGCATGGTGTCTCCTGTCGGTAGATAATTTAAGGAGAAAATGAATTGCAGTATGTTGGTTCTTGTAAGTTGAGAAGCACACATGTGAACCAACCAAAATTAGAAACAAATGACATTGTAGTTTTGCATCTGAAGTTTGGAACTATGATTTGTAGTATACTTCCTATTTAATATAGGAGCTTCTCCTAGAATGGTAGCAGAAATACTGGTGAGTTGGTGAGCGAGCTGACATGGTAAAAGAACTCAGCCACACTTTTCTGGACCCTTTTTTTTACAAGCTGGAATTCAACTCCCAGTTGGACACACTACCCTTAATTAATACTTTATTTTTTTATAAGAGAATAAAATGAAGCTAGAGATGGATACCAGGATGAGATGAATATGGAAGAAGTCTGTCTTAGTATATGCTTTGATGATTTGTAGAGAAAGGTATAGTAAATATCAGAAGAACTGAAAATCCATTGTCGAGCCAATTGCTCTTTGTTTCATATATATTTTTGGTGTGAAAGAATATCCCTCTTTGTAGATAGCAGGTTAGATTTACTTGTCCAAAAAAGAGGAGATAGTAGGTTAGATTTTTGTGAGGTTGACTGAACAGTCGGACACATTATGTACTATTCGCAAAGTTTACACTGTCTTGGCATGACAGCATTGGAAGAATTATGACCCTTTTTTTCGTTCCAAAATCAGGATCCTAAATGTGGGACTTGTTTTGGGTAAATGCTGATTAAATCTGGTTTTAGGGGACTTCATTCCTAAACAAAAAAATCTGCAATTTCACCCAGGCATTTGGGAATATGATGATGAAACCATTCTTATCTTTTGGGCATCTATGTATTCTAACCCGTCAGGAGGATATGTTATTTCAATGGTATTCCTTCAGCTTGATTTTCCACTGCCATTTATTTTATTGCCCTTTAACATTCAATGTGATTTTACATGCAGGAAATGTGAAGATTGATTTTGACAAATGTTTTTCCACTCATGCAATGATGCCGAACTTGAGACAGGTTTTTTAAATTGGCTTTCCATACTTGTCATTGATAAATCTCTTCCGTGATTACACTGTAATTCAGGGGTCATTTAGTTTGCCATTAGCATAAAGGTGGATTAGAAAGATTATAAGCTTGAACTTATCAAAAGAGAAATATTATAAACTTGAAGAGATTACCGGGGAATAAGTGCACTATAGCTCAAAGTGCCTGGCATTTAGCTCATAAAGTTGTGGCATTTCTACCTTTCAATTTTACAAAGAATATCAAAGCATTTATTCTATTAAAGTCCATTCGAAAATAGCAGGAGTGAAACATGTGAATTTTTACACTTTCAGAAAAAAATAGATGATTTTAATTTATCAAAAAGAAAATAAAGAAAGATGGTTTCATTTTCTGTTTTAGGAATATAGTAGTCATTTTCATGGAAACAGTAATATATTAAAAGAGAATTAAAAGCCAAGGGATTAGAGCGGCAATTTTGGTACTAGATATGGGGGAGAAGAAGCAGGCGAAGGAACTGTGACAGCCAGATGGAAGGAGGTAGCAGAAGGGAAAAGCAGAGGAAAAAAGGGCAATGATGTCTACTGCACATAGCAAGCAGATTTGCTAATTCAGAGCAAGGGGTGTATACTGGTGAGAAGAAAAAGAAGACGAGAGCTATTTTGGAGGGGAGTAGTCTTGAATGGGGAAAGGAGAAGGAAAAGTGTATTAAAGCTAAAGTTACTGTATACTAGAGTTTGTTATTTTTTTTTAAAAAAAAGAGTTACTGAGTTACAGCATACTAGGAGGGGTTTTTGGGGGGTTGAGAATTGTTTCAAAAGTTTGGGAGGGTTGCGGCACCTACTCAGTAATAGGTGGTGTTGAAAAGAAGGAAAAAATAGGAAGAATGGTGGAAAAGACGAAAATGAAATGAAGAGGAGAGAAACAGAATAACTAAGGAATAGTGTCTTGTGGTGAGGTGGTTCCATGGTGGCTGCGAAGAGGAAGCAGAAGAAGACAAGTGAGGAAAGTGAAATGAAAGGAAAAAAGAGTATCTACTTTTTATCGTCAGAAGTTTTTAAACAGACACGTGAATCGAAGTTAATGAAATGGAGATTTGATGTTTGAATACCAGAAAAACTATTTAGATGGGAAAGATTTCTAAAATAAAAATAAAAGGATACTTGGGGCAATTTATTCGTTATGATTGATATGTGGACGGACAAGGATAATTAGGATGTTTCATTGTATTGTAGGCTTTCTATATCTTGTATTTGGTCAAGAAATTGGAGGAAGGATTGATAATATGATTAATGTTTGCATAAGGAATAGTTTTTGCCTAGTGATTAAATTCTCTTTTTCCTAAAATAATTTTAGTTATGAAATGTTATTGAAGAAGTTGTGCGGAAGAATTACTGTAAAAGAAAATTATACATGAATTAATCTTTTTAGTTAAAGATGGAGGTAAAGGTGGGTTGGGAAGGGGTTAGAGCTGGACGGAACAGATGGAGGGTTGAATTAGTAAAACATAGCCTAATATGCATTTATCTCATAGATGGTATATATAGATAGTAAGGTCCATGATGCATGAAACAAGGTTCAATTTTCAACCAACCCCCTAATAGTAACAAGTGAGGCTATGCAGTCCTTTAATTTCAATGTTAGTGCCTGTATAGTTTGATGCTATAATGACCTATCAAACGACCCGTCAATGTTGAGCGGATAAAGAGGAGGGGGAAAATATAAATGTGCTTTTAGTGCTTCACAGTGAGTAACGTCACACGCTTTTGCAGATTGCCAAGTACTTGAGACAATTGATGCCAGATACTAAAGTAAGTAATATGCATCTTTCTGCTCTTAATTCAAGTTGTTCTTAGCGAGTTAGTGCTTATTTTGTCATAATGCATGCAGAAAGGTACTGTTACCAAAGATATCACAAAAGCAGTGAAAGAAGCAAAGCAAGGTGTACCTTTCAAAAAAGACAAAACTGCAATTGTGCATGTAGGAATTGGGAAGGTACACTTGCCTCTTTCTCTTCTTCATCAGAGATTCTTAAGCTTCTTTAGGTACATAGACTACTGGAATGCACCTCCTGACGCTTTCTCCGTGAAACATTATTTGCAGGTAAGTTTTCAAGATGAGGCACTGTGTGAAAACGTTGGTGCATTTGTACACGAACTTTTGCGTCAGAAGCCTGCTGGCTTAAAAAAGAGTAAGCAACTCTTGATTATATCCTTATTGATTTGTTTGGTTAAGGTCCAGTGAAAAATCCTGCTTTACCGCCCTCGTCCCCTCCCATTTAGGATTTATTTAGTTGTCAGAAAAGTATTCAAAAATGTATTCCCTAAGATTTAAGGAATGAAAGTAAAGAAAAGGAATGTGACTTTCTGGTAAACCAAATTTTTTCCCCCTTTCTGGAAGAATACATTTATTATACACATGGGTTTCATCTAACTTTGTTGGTCAGAACTTTTATGTCGTCTACATCCGTAGGTAACAACCTTTTTTTTGAAATATTTAATGCAGGCTCAAAATATGCTGGTTATGTGAATACAGTCCATATATGCAGCACGGTAAGCTCTTGACTTACATTCTTCGTAAATCTGATGCCTCACAGGAATCTTTCTAAGTTACATATATAAACTCAAAAATAGAAATGTGAGATAACTGACAAGAACCTTTCAAATATTGCCTCTTGATATACCCTTTGTTGCTCTTCCGTTGGAGGGAGACATGATGTTTGAGAGTTCCTGCTTTGGCTCCTTAATCATGACGTTACTTGAGTAAAAGTATGGCTTACAAAGGCCCCTCACAGCCTCGCTAAATACATAAAAGTCTATGGGCATGCAGTACTGCAGCTTCGTTTTAAGAGGAAGGGATGCTCACTGCATAATTTTAGGTAGTATGATCTGCTACATAGTTTCATCCAAATATTATGTGCCGTCTTTATGGGTGCATCCCTGTCACAATCAAATTGGCCAATATGCAGTTTATCGTTAGGGAATCATAAAGGAGACGTGGAATCCTCTTGTTCTTTGCATGCATTCATGTTTGGGTGAGACTAGCACAATATGCAGATCTGTCCTTGACAACCGACTACAAGGCAATATCTTTCAGTGGCCTGATACTTATTACTGACTTGACCAGGAGGGACGCTAAAATCTGTCATTTTTTGAGACTAAGTAGCATACTGAAAATTTTCGTCGCCAGAACTTTGAATCTTAAGAATCTCTAGTTCTATACTTTTGTACCCGTTTACCATTTTCATATCTGGGGTGCATTGCAACATTGATATGCCTGAATATGTCTGTCCTTTCAGTACCTGCTGATAGTTTCATGTTTAGAATTTCATGCATGATTCATTGATCAATCTAATTGCATAATGATGTTTGAAATTTGCAGATGGGTCCATCTTTCCCTGTGTCCATACAGTCGTTGTCAATTGCAGCGGACCGCCATGCAAGGAAGTATCTTCAATTATAGTATCTGAATAGATCCATCTTTAACTTGACAGTCTTAGTGGATCCAATTCTAATTTGGTACCTTAATGTAATTTGTTTAGATTTCTTGATTTTCCCCACATAAACAGATTTTTCCAAGGAAGTCACGGGTTCGAGCCGTGGAAACAGCTTCTTGCAGAAATGTAGGGCAAGACTGCATACAATAGACCCTTGTAGTTCGGCCCTTTCCAAACCCCACGCAACCGTGGAAACAACCTCTTGCAGAAATGCAGGATAAGGCTGAGGCTGCGTGCATCAGACCCTTGTGGTTCGGCCCATCTCCATACCCCGCGCATAGCGAGAGCTTAATGCACTGTGTTGCCTTTTTTTTTTTTTTTTCAAAAAGGGATTTTTCTAAGTTATTTTATTTCTGCCCCTTAATGTAATGATCTTTACCTCTCCCTTCTTCAAACCACCCAACCCAAATCTCATCACTGTTGCCTCACATTTTTATTTTTCAGTTAAATGAAATAAGCATGTCTTCTGTTTTATGATTACAAGACCTTTCTTTTCTAGGGAGTTCAAATGATTGTGACCACACCAAGCAACAATCAGTAGAGAAAGAAAATTCGAAGTTATTATATTTTCTCTTGTTAAAAATCCTAACACGTTCAGTCATTTATGGAATTAGATGCAGTGGCTTGGTTTATATATTCTAATTTTTACTATTTCAAAGTTATGTAAGTCAATGAGGATTCAACAACAACAACAACAAACACCCAGTATAATCCCACAAGTGGGGTCTGGGGAGGGTAATATGTACGCAGACCTTACCCCTACCCCGAAGGGTAGAGAGGCTGTTTCCAGGAGACCCTCGGCTCAAAAAAGCAATAGGAAATGATATATTAGTACCATAAAAATGCGTAATAAAAATAACAACAATATATAAGAGATATGAAATATGAAATACGAAATACGAAATACGAAATAGATGGCTGGTATAGTACAACTAGAAGGTAAAGCCCTGCATCAATAGACGACCAATGACATTCCTAGTCTAACTCCTAACTAGATAGTCTCCCTCTATTGTGCTGTAGAAATATTCACACTCTCCCCTAACCTACAACCTTAATGCTCGACCTCCATAATTCCCTATCAAGGGCCATGTCCTCAGTAATCCTAAGTCGCGCCATGTCCTGTCTGATCACCTCTCCCCAATACTTCTTAGGTCTCCCTCTACCTCTCTGCGTGCCCACTACAGTCAGTCGCTCACACCTCCTCACCGATGCATCAGTGCTCCTCCTCTGAATGTGCCCGAACCATCTGAGTCTTACTTCCCGCATCTTGTCCTCCATGGGGGCCACACCCACCTTCTCTCGAATATCTGCATTCCTAATCTTATCCATCCTTGTATGCCCGCACATCCACCTCAACATCCTCATTTCTGCTACTTTCATCTTCTGGGTGTGAGTTCTTTACCGACCAACATTCAGTTCCATACAACATGACAGGCCTAATCACTGCTCTATAAAACTTACCTTTTAGTAACGGTGACACGTTCTTGTCATGTAGCCGATTTGAGCATGTTTCAGGCCGAGGAGTGGTTTTGTGGAACGTGCTTGTACCATTTACTATTGAGAAACTCATTGAACAGTGCTTAGACGTATTAAATTTTTTGGAATTTAACATTATTTTTAAAATGTGTTTTATTTTGTAAAAGGTGATGTTGCAGGTGTTTTTTCCACAAGAAAAAAGGGTTTCATACTCGTTAAATGGGTTCGATATTTCTTACTTTCTTTGTAATCCCTTTCGACCAAGTAGCGAAAAAGAGTTGCACAATTAAAGAAGAGAAAAACTTGGTCCAATTATGTGGAAATTTAAGGACCTTATCGAAGAGAGCGGATCAGATTTTGTGTTCATGGTTCGGTTTAGGTCGGTTTTTCTCTAAAAGGAAACCAAACTAAGTAAGTCGGTTTTTCAAACATTGGAACCAAACAAAACTAATTAAGTCGGATTTTATCGATTCGGTCTTTGTCGGTTTTTGTCAGTTTTTCAGTTTTTCGGTTATTTATCGGGTTTTTTCTTAAATATGGGACATACACTACCAAACGCATATTCCGACGATTATATTTTTAACGTAACACTATCAAATCAATTGCTCTTTGAGAAATCTATTATTTACCAAGATATATTGATGATAATTGAATTAAATAGTGATGAATAATTTAAGTACTCAATTAAAAATCAATTATTTTTATCATGAAATAAATTCTTGTACTTGCAAAAGAAAACTACCAGTCAAACTAGAATGGAAAGGCAAAGAATTAGATTATTATAATAGCAAAGAACTAGACTAAAAATACAAATCACTAATATGTACGATAAAATTTTAGATACATTATATAAAAATACATATATGTAGGTGTAATAATAATTTTAAATAGGTACTTTTATAGTCGGTTTGGTTCAGTTTTTTTCGTTTTTTTTTTTTAAACCAAAACCAACCCAAATTTGATTGGTTTTTAAAATTCAAAATCAAAACCAAACCAAAGCTAAAAAGTATCAGTTTTTTTGGTCGAGTTAATTTGGTTTTCGGTTTGGTTAGATTTTTTGGGTATTTATGATCACCCTTAGATGAAAGTAGCGGAGATGAGGAGATGAGTATGTTGAGGTGGATGTGTGGGCATACAAGGATGGATAAGATTAGGAATGAAGATATTCGAGAGAAGGTGGGCGTGGCCCCCATGGAGGACAAGATGCGGGAAGTAAGACTCAGATGGTTCGGGCACATTCAGAGGAGGAGCACTGATGCACCAGTGAGGAGGTGTGAGCGACTGGCTGTGGTAGGCACGCGGAGAGGTAGAGAGCGACCTAAGAAGTATTGGGGAGAGGTGATCAGACAGGACATGGCGCGACTTAGGATTGCTGAGGACATGACCCTTGAGAGGGGACTATGGAAGTCGAGCATTAAGGTTGTAGGTTAGGGGAAAGTTGTGAATATTTCTATAGCACAATAGAGTGAGACTAGCCAGTTAGGAGTTAGACTAAGAATGTCATTGGTCGTCTATTGATGTAGGGCTTTACCTGCTAGTTTTACTATACCAGCCATATATTTCGTATTTCGTATTCTGTATTTAATCTCTTATATTGCGGTTATTTTATTATGCATTTTTATGGTACTAATATATCGGCTCCTGTTGCTTTTTTTTTTAGCCGAGAGTCTCCTGGACACAACCTCTCTACCCTTCGGGGTAGGGGTAAGGTCTGCATACATATTACTCTCCCCATACCCCACCTGTGAGATTATACTGAGTCGTTGTCGTTGTTGTTGTTGATCACCCTTAGTCCTAATGATCACATCTTCAAATATATGAGGTGTTTGAAAATAGCCGCAATAGTTGAATAGGAGGATCGCTATAACTATACCCCTTGATAAGTTTAACAAAGATGAAAATAATTTATTATGTGATAATATAAGTATTTTTTGTAAGGGTTTCATCTCGACATCAATTCGTATTTAATGGTGATTTTACTTAAACGTCTTCCGCTGGTAAACAAACAGAAAGAAGAAAAAAAGAGCCCGGGGTATTTTCCACTTCATCCTCTTTTCAGATTTTTATATTTTCAATTTTCATTGGCAAAATATTTTACCATCCCCTAAACTTAACACGGATTATTAGTTACATTCTTAAACTATTCGTGGTCTTAATTACCCCCTCAACTTGGCCTTTTGAGAGCCAGTACCCTCCTGGACGCTGACGTGGCAAAAAGCGTGGGTGCACTCTCCTGCCACGTGGATTTTTCTGCATATGTGGCATTTTTTTGAAAAATAAAACATATTTTTACCTTTTTAAGTATGTTACTTTTTTATATAATTTTTTCGAATACAAGTTATAATAAAACTTGGATAGAATTATATTATTTAGGCTAAATTTTTTATTTGGCTAAAAATAATAAAGTTTTAGTTAATCTTTTTTTGAATTTGACTTGATAATAGAGATTTATACAATTGAAATACATAGTCAAGGCTTCTAAAAAGTTATAAAAATACACAGTTGAAATAAATAGTCATTGCATCAAAATAAAAAATAAAAAAAGTGTATCCATAGAGTAAGTTATTTCTTGCAATTGTACTCTCTTTTTATTTCTTCTTTTGATGCAATGACTATCTATTTCAACTGCGTATTTTTACTTTTTTCAGGTAAAATCTGTAAAAAAAATATATATTTTTAGAGCACCATAGTTTAGAGCTATGTAAAAATTATAGCCAAAATAATTAATTTTAAACTATGTATCTATTTATTTCAATTGTATAAATCTTTATTATCAATCAAATTCAAAAAAAGATTATCTAAAAACTTTATTATTTTTAGACAAATAAAAATTTAGCCTAAATAATAATAATTCTATCCAAGTTATATTATAACTTGTATTCGAAAAAATTATATAAAAAAGTAACATACTTAATTTTCAAAAAAATGCCACATATGCAGAAAAATCCATGTGGCAGGCGAATGCACCCGTATTTTTTGCCACATCAACGTTCAGGGTATACTGGCTCTCGAAAAGCCAAGTTGAGGGGTAATAAGATCACGAATAGTTTAAGGATAACTAATAATCCGCGTCAAGTTTAGGGGAATTGTAAGTTATTTTGCCATTTTCATTCTTGTCAATTCTCTCCAAGAAAAAGAAAAAAGGAAAAATAAAAAACAAATAGGAGCAAAAAGAAGAAGGCTGAAAAATGCCTAAAACCCTTCCATCTGTTCAGCTTCACTGTGAAAAATCACCCAAAAGCTCCAATGGCGGCCTTCGAACTGCTCCATCAAGCTCATCGCCACTGCTCCTACAAAACCCAATCTCACTTTTCTCCTCTTCTCCCCTCTCATTTCCACCAATTCCTCTCCTCTTCATCATCCCAATCACAACCCGAATCCCCTGAAAACCCGATTCCAGTCCAACCCGTTTGGTACATACCCAAGGACTCGCCACAATCCCTACCTACAGATACCACATTTCAAGCTTCTACCCGACCCGAGTCGAATACCCAAGACCCGGTTAACGCCGATGGTAATACGTGGACACGGGAGGATCTCCGGTACTTGAAGGAAGCACCAAAAATAACTCCGGTTTCTTACCCGACCCGAGTGGTTCCGTTACCTGAGGATCGGGTTGAAGAGGAGGGGGGAGTGGAAGCTAAGGGTGATGAGGAGCTGGAGAGAAAGAGGAGAAGAATCGAGGCGCAAAAAAGGGCGGCAATGAGGAGAGTTTTGAATGTTGAAGAGGAAATGGTTCCATTTCCAACATTGGTTAACGTGAAGAGTAGTGATGAAAAGAAGAAAAAAGTTGTTTATGATCTTAAAGAGGCCATTCGGCTTGTAAAGGTCAGATCTTTTTTTCAAATTAGTTAGGGTCGGTTACATGGATTCTTATTACTAGCATTTTGTTGTTTATGGTACAAAATTGTGACTCTTTGTAAAGTAAGTAATTGGATCATATGAATTGGAAAAAAGAGAGAAGAAAAGTTATAGAAAATGGTTCCATTTCCAACTTTGTTTAGTGGGAAGAGGGACGAAAACAAGAACAAAAAGGTTGTTTATGATCTTAAGGGTCCATGCGGCTCGTAAAGGTTAAATTTTTATTTGTTTCAACCAATGTGCTTTAATCCCGAATTAAGATTGCTCATTCGGAGCAAGGGGTGCATACTGGTGAGAAGAAAAAAAAAATGAGAGCTATTTGGGAGTAGTCGTCTTGAATGGTGAAAGGAGTAGAAAAAGGAAAAGCCGAAAAGGGGGAATTAAAGCTGAAGTTACTGTGCAACAGAGTTTGTTGTTTTAAAAAAAGAAAGAGTTACTGTGTAACAGAGTACTAAAAGGGAGTTGAGGTGGTGTTCAAGATTGCTTCAAAAGTTTGGGAGGGTTGCAGCACCTGTTCAGTAATAGGCGGCGGTGAAAAAATGGAAAGAATAAGAAGAAAGGAGGAAAAGACGAAATGAAAAAGAGGAGAGAAACAGAATAACTGAAGAAGTGTGTCTCGTGGTTTAAACAGACAGGTGAACAGAAGTTAATGAAATGGAGATTTGATGTCTGAATACCACACAAAAACTAGTTGGACGGGTAAGATTTCTAAAATAGAAGTAATAGGATACTTGAGGAAGTTTATTAGTATGATTGTCATGTGGACAAATAGGATTAGATTGTATTGTAGGCTTTCTGTATCTTGTATTTGGCCAAGATTTGGGCGAAGGATTGACAAGATAACTAATGTTTGCATCAAGAATAGTTTTTGCCTAGTGATTGACATTCTCCTTATCCTAATGTTATTTTAGTTATGAAATATTATGGAAGAAGTTATGCGGAAGCATTACTGTAAAGAAAATTATACATGAATTAATCTTTTTAGTTAAAGATGGAGGTGAAGGTGGGCCGGGAAGGGATTAGAGCAGGACGGAAGAGATGGAGGGTTGAATTAGTAAGCATAGCCTAGTATGCATTTATCTCACTATATATAAATAGTAAGGTCCATGATGTTAGCAACTGCCTAATAGTAACAAGGTAGGCTATTGCAGTCCTTTAATTTTGTAGAAGAAGGTGTTACTTAGTCAAGGGTATAATTGTAAATAGCAGTATAGTTGGTTAATTATGTTAGCTGTCATTAGAAGTTACTTAACACTATTAGCTTTCATATAAGTAGTTAGTGGATGTACAATTGTCCTTTACTCAGAACATTTTTCTGCTTATCAATATACAGAGGTTGCATGTGTGCTCTTGTTCTCTCCGTCTCTCTTCTCCAAATCTAGGTATCTCCATTGTTGATCTTGTTTAAACATGACATGGTATCAGAGCCTTTTAGCCACAATTGTGAGCTAATTATCTTCGACTTTGCTGTCAATTGTTCGATGGTAGAATCCGTTCTCGAAAATTCTTCGATCTCAACAATGGCGAAACCAGATCTCGACCACAATCACATTTCGTATCTTCATCCTTCAGACACTACCGGAGCGCCGATAGTCTCAATTCAGTTGACCGGAACTGAAAATTACTCTGTTTGGAGCCGTGCGATGCGAATCCGTTTGTTAGGAAAGAACAAATTAGGGTTGATCGACGGTAATCTGAAAAGAGATGATTTTGAGAAGGATCTAGGTCATCGGTGGGACAGGTGCAACGCAATTGTGCTTGGATGGATAATGAGTTCTGTTTCGAATGAGTTGTTAACATGCATAGTGTACGCAAAAGATGCATATCGTGTCTGGGAAGATATGAGGGAGCGTTTGATAAAGTCAACGCATCTAGGGTTTATCAGCTCCACAAAGAGATTGCAACACTTTATCAAGGAACAAACAGTGTTTCTGTATATTTTACCAAACTCAAAGAGTTATGGGATGAGTACGAAAGCATGACTCCTCCAAGCTGTGACTGTAGGAGATCTAAGGATTTCAATGAACATTTACATAGGCAAAAACTAATGCAATTTCTGATGGGACTTAATGGGAATTATGAGCAGGCAAAGAGTCAAATCCTTATGACTAATCCCACTCCAAGTGTTAGCAAAGCGTATTCCATGATAATTGAGAGAGAGAGTCAGAGATCATTTTCAAATGTATCTATGGTAGGAGAAGATCAGAAGCCACAACTTTTCTGTCCACGAAAGGAGGCAGTTATCCAAAACCTAAGAATAATTGGAACATTCAGTGTGATTTTTGTAAGATGAAAGGGCATAGTAAAGAGAATTGTTGTAAAATAGTAGGTTATCCTACAGACTTTAAGTTCAGAAAGAAAGGACAGGGCAACTCAACTGCCTACAATGCCAATGCAGGGAATTATGCACCAAATGTTCCTGGACCTAATGCAGGTAGAAATAATGATGGAGATGCAACTGCCTTAAATGAGATGTCGAGGCCACCAACGTTTACTACTGATCAATACAATCAGATCCTTAGAATGCTGAACAAAGAGCCTTCTCAGGAAAATATGGCTAATAGGGCAGGTACTATTCATTCTTTTATGGCTAGTGTAGCAAAGAAGGATTGGATTATAGATACAGGGGCAACGAATCATATGATATCTGATTTAGATATGTTGCATTCTGTTCGCAAAGCTGATTCCTTAAGCAGTAAAATAGTGCAAATGCCAAATGGTCAGGTGACTTCATTGTCTCATATTGGGGACCGTTTACTTTCGAAAGATGCAGTAATGAGGGATGTATTATTTGTTCTTGATTTTCAGTATAACTTGATGTCAGTATCAAAAGTAACTAAAGACCTTCATTGCTCTGTTACCTTTTTCCCCGACTTTTGTTTGTTCCAGGACCTCTCAAGTGGGAGGGTGAAGAGGATTGGTAGAGAGAAAGGAGGCTTATATCTCTTTGTTTCTGATGCTGATTCAATAAGCAGAGGACTAATTGTTACTGCGAAGGAAAAGAATATTGATGTTTCATTGTGGCACATGAGATTGGCTCATGCTTCTGGAGGAGCTATGAGGGAATTGCTTGGAGCAGACACTCAAGATTGTAAGAATGTAGTCAATAAGTGTGGGATATGCCCCTTAGCCTAGATTGCCTTTTCCTTCTTCAAGTACTAGCAAAACTACTGCAGTAATTCAACTATTATACTTGGATGTATGGGGTCCTTATCATATTCCTACCTTTGATGGTAATAAGTTTTTCTTAACTGTGGTTGATGATTTCTCTCGTGTGACTTGGATTTTCTTATTGAAGTTTAAGAGTGATGTGCTACTAATCTTGAGAAATTTCTTTAAAATGGTGCATACTCAATTCAGCACATCTGTACAATCTGTGAGATCAGATAATGGTGGTGAGTTTGTGAATTCTAAATTCATTGCACTCTTGAGGGAATTGGGCAGTCCATTTGAGGACTTGTGTCTACTCTCCTCAGCAGAATGGTGTGGCTAAGAGAAAGCATAGGCACATCCTTGAAGTTGCAAGAGCCATAAGATTTCAAGGCCATATTCCTTTGAAATTTTGGGGGCATTGTATCCTGGCTGCTGTTTACATCATTAATAGATTACCTTCTGTCATTTTGCAGGGTAAATCACCTTATGAGCTATTTTATGGTAAGAAACCTATGGTTCATCACTTTAGAACCTTAGGTTGTCTTTGTTATGCTAGTGTTCTATCAAGAGGTGATAAGTTTGGTGCAAGGGCTGTGAAGACTGTCTTCATGGGATATTCCAATGTCACAAAAGGATATGTCCTATATGACTTGCAGAAACAACAATTCTTCATTAATAGAGATGTCACATTCGGAGAAACAATTTTTCCCTTCCAGGACAATTCGACCAGGGATCAATCTGTTCCTATACCCTCTGATGTTTTTGATTCTGCAGAAACAACTCCACTTATTTCTAGCTACCAGGATGCTTCTCCTTTTGCAGCTGATACACCAGTTCCAACTGAGTCTCCTTCTACAGTTTCAGTGTCATCACCAGTTATCCCACCTTCTGATTCTCATTTGCTGGATGATTTATCCTCCACTTTTGTTGACAACTTTGAGGAGACCTTAGCACCTCTACCAGTTGAAGATGATACTTGTCTTAGAAGATCTCAACGAGTCACCAAACAGCCCTTATGGTTAATGGATTATGTGACTACTACTTCTACTACACAACCATATTCCATGTCCCATTATGTGTCTTATACTCAGTTGTCCAGCCCCTACCAAGCCTATTCGGGTGCTCTCTCAGCTACATTAGAACCTAAATCTTTTCATGAAGCCTCTAAGGATAGTCGTTGGGTTGATGCTATGAATGCTGAAATTCAAGCTCTGCAAGACAACAGAACTTGGGAGTTAGTTCCTTTACCACCTGGAAAATCACCAATTGGGTGCAGATGGGTGTACAAGGTGAAACTAAAGGTTGATGGGGAGGTTGAAAGGTTTAAGGCCAGGTTAGTGGCCAAAGGATACAGTCAAACTGAAGGTTTTGATTATCATGAGACGTTTTCGCCTGTGGTGAAGATTGTCACTGTTCGAACAGTTCTTTCTTTGGCTGCTATGCAAGCTTGGCATATTCATCAACTAGATGTGTATAATGCCTTCTTGCAGGGTGATTTACATGATGAGGTGTATATAGAATTGCCTCAGGGATTCTCAAGTCAGGGGGAGTCCAAGCTAGTATGCAGACTTCTCAAATCCCTGTATAGATTAAAACAAGCGAGCAGACAATGGAACTTGAAACTCACAGAGGCACTACTGCAATCAGGTTTCAATCAGAGTAGTCTTGATCACTCTCTCTTTATCAGAAAAGAGGGAAGCAGTATAGTGGTGATACTTGTCTATGTAGACGATATGTTAGTTACTGGGAACGACCTGAAGATGATACAAGACACAAAGGAGTCATTGCACAAAGCTTTCAAAATTAAAGACTTGGGAGAGTTGAAATTTTTCCTAGGAATGGAATTCAGCAGATCAAGCGAAGGGATTCTAGTGAATCAAAGGAAATATGCACTAGAGATTATATCTGATCTGGGCCTGGGAGATACAAAACCATCTTGGACACCATTGGAAGTCAATGTGAAATTAATAGTACAGGAGTATGATAAACTGATAGAAAAGAAGGATGATCCTCTTCTTGCAGACAGAAATCAGTATCAAAGGCTGATAGGAAAATTGTTATACCTCACTTTGACAAGGCCAGACATTGCTTATGTTGTACAAACATTGAGTCAGTTTTTACAACAACCAAAGAAATCACATTGGGAAGCAGCCATGCCAGTAGCAAGATACATCAAAAGAGAGCCTGGCTTGGGAGTTTTGTTCAACAGTAAACGTTCCAATAAACTCATTGTATACTGTGATGCAGACTGGGCCTCTTGTCCAAATACAAGAAAATCAGTTTCAGGATTTCTAATCAAGTATGGGGATTCATTAGTATCATTGAAGTCCAAGAAACAAAGCATAGTTTCTAAAAGCTCAGCAGAAGCAGAGTACAGAAGCATGACAACTGCAGTTTCAGAAGTTGTTTGGTTGACTGCTCTATTGAAGGAGTTGGAAGCAGATGTACTACCAATTAATCTGTTTTGTGATAATAAAGCAGCTTTGCAAATAGCTGCAAATCCAGTATACCACGAGAGAACCAAACATATTGAAATAGACTGTCACTTTATTAGGGAGAAGATACTATTGGGCCTAGTGAAAGCACAACATGTTGGATCAAAGGATCAAGTAGCAGACATTTTGACAAAAGGATTGAGCGGAGTACAACATGAATACTTGACAGGCAAGCTGGGATTGCTGAACATCTTTGCACTTACCAGCTTGAGGGGAGTGTAGAAGAAGGTGTTACTTAGTCAAGGGTATAATTGTAAATTGCAGTATAGTTGGTTAATTATGTTAGCTGTCATTAGGAGTTAGTTAACACTATTAGCTTTCATATAAGTAGTTAGTGGATGTACAATTGTCATTTACTCATAACATTTTCTGCTTATCAATATACAGAGCTTGCATGTGTGCTCTTGTTCTCTCCGTCTCTCTTCTCCAAATCTAGGTATCTCCATTGTTGATCTTGTTCAAACATGACAATTTTCGATTACGGGTGGTCAGTTGACGACCCCTGTGAGCATGTTGTTGAACGAATAGGGTAGGGTGGGGGTGGGGGGATATAAATGTGCTTTTAGTGCTTCTCAGCGAGTAACGTTACGTGCTTTTGCAGATGGCCAAGTACTTGAGACAATTGATGCTAGATACTAAAGTAAGTAATATGCATCTTTCTGCTCTTAATTCAAGTTGTTCTTTATGAATTCGTGCTTATTTTGTCATAATGTGTGCAGAAAGGTACTGTTACCAAAGATATCACAAAAGCAGTGAAAGAAGCAAAGCGAGGTGTACCTTTCAAAAAAATCAAAGCTGCAATTGTTTATGTAGGAATTGGGAAGGTACACTTGCCTCTTTCTCTTCTTCATCAAAGATTCTTAAGCTTCATTAGATAGTGATTACTGGAATGCAACTCTTGATGCTTTTCCCCGAAACACTGTTTGCAGGTTAGTTTCCAAGATGAGGCACTGTGTGAAAATGTTGGCTCATTTGTACACGTTTTTTTGCGTCAGAAGCCTGGTGGCCTAAAAAAACAGTAAGCAACTCTTGCTTATATCCTTATTGATTTGTTTGGTTAAGGCCCTGTAAAAAGTCCTGCTTCTCTTCCCTCCCATTTAGGATGTTCATCAAATGAGAAGTACTATAGCAAAATTAAGAAGATAGCCGTCTCTCTTTTTCAAATTCCTAGGTATAGAAGATGGTACAGCAGCAGTAGTGCTGCAAGATTTCCCTCACACAACCCTCATCCAATTCTTCAGTCCTGTGGTCTTCAGCATTGGTTCAAGAATTGGCAAGAATTGAGAAAGAATAAACTTACAGCAAGCACTTTTGGTCAAGCTGTTGGTTTTTTTCCCAAGCGCAGACCCCAACTCTGGTTGGAGAAAATCGGGGTGATTGAACCCTTCTTGGGTAATTTAGCTACGTGTTGGAGTAACATCAAAGAAGAGGAGGCTCTTGAGAGATATAAGCTGATAACTGGCAATCCTGTTTCTTTTACTGATTTTCAGGTGTATCGGGAAACGAAGATGGAGAATGACTGGCTTGCTGCTTCCGCCGACGGTGTAGTTGACAGGTTTGTTTATCAGTTGCCATCCAGAGGGGTTTTGGAGATCAAGTGCCCTTTCTTCAAAGGTGATATGAGTGCGGCAACTCCTCGGAAAAGAATTCCTATTTAGTATGTTCCTCAAGCTCAGGGTTTAATGGAAATATTGGATCGAGATTGGATGGACTTTTATGTTTGGACTACAAAAGGAAGCAGTTTGTTTAGGTTGTATCGTGACGAAGAATATTGGGAACTCTTGAAGATTGCACTTTCTGACTTTTGGTGGAAGCACGTCCAGCCAGCAAAGGAGTTGTACAAGAGATCGGAGATCAAAAATCCCCTTGTCAAACTACGCTCCTATAAGTCAGAACCTCAGCATGAATTGTTCCGGTCTATCATCTATGAAAGCAGGCGTGTGCTTGATAATTCTGTGTTGCTTATGTGTGAAGTTGATGGAAAATTGCAAAACTGAGATTCCTTTAGAAAGATTCAGTGGTACTTCTATAAGCATACTTGAAGTGGAAGATCACATGCATTGACATGGGCCAGTTGAGCAAATGAACTGGCCCATGTTAGAGCAGATGTTTGGGCAAAGTTGGCTCAAACTCTTATGGAGATAAGGTACATTTTGGGTCAGTTCTTTTAACTTTTCTAAGTCTTAAGCTGCACCTATCAACAGTAACCTGGTTTCAGTTTGCATTTACATTGGTCAGTTAAGTTGGAAATTGCTGTTGTCGACCCAATAACAACCTTCAAATAGGAGCGGGAAGCGGTGATTGCAGAATGAGAATCCCCACGTGTTGGTATAAGTTGTTCCTTTATCTTTCAAATTGTTTTGTTGATTTTCTTATCTATCTCAGCTGCTGCTCTATTATCATTCTAAACACCCTCTTTTAATCTGTAAATCAGAATCTGATAAACTATTCCCAAAAACGAGTTGAGCTTTGCATGGTTTATTTTCTATCTAAAATATCAGAAGAATAAAGGAGTATATATTCCTGCTTGATGGAGCAATTATATGCCTGCGGCAAAAATTCTATGCCTTTTTTTTTTGTCCCCTCTTTTAGAGTGGTCATGGTGGGTGTTATTCTTTGTAAGCACCGTAACATAAATGATGAATGCCTTTAGTTATCAGAATTCATGGCTTTACATTAAATGCCCTTACCAGTTAGTTTGATTCATTCGCTGTGGTGTCTCACCCTCTTGTTTATGTTACTTTGTACAGGTTGTCTATTGCTCTCCATGCTACTACAGATGACGTGTTCTACGCAGTCATGTTATATTCCAGAGCATGCAAAAAATTATGCTGCAGTTATGTATAAGTACTATGTCGTTGATGACGTGTTACTTATTGAAATGTGTCACCGTCTCATTTAAAAGTTTAAACTGTTAAAGGAAACAGTCTTTTAATTACCTTAATTATATTATGTCGTCAACATTATTAAGTTCTTATTTCGTGTGCAGGTAGAGATTCATGTCAATATCCATCAGCAAGGTAACTTAATTCTTATACTTCTTTTCTTTAACTTAACCTTGTTAGCACATAGAAATTCTGACTAATCTTGGGAATTTTACAGCACAAATGCATCTATTATGAACATAAGCAATGCCAGTGGATCCAGAGTATTTGGCGCCGGACCAAACACACCATCTACCTCATCAGCTGCCGCGACAAGTAGCTCTTTTAATTATCATTTCTACATCTTAGCATACCTTGTTGTGATACTGCTAGCCCTAACACTGAAGCTAATTTCGTAATATTGGTTTAGTTACTTTTTCAAAAGTGAGGCTTGACTCTCAAGTCATTCCCAAGAGGGGTAGTTTCAAGTACCTTGGATCGGTTATTCAGGGGATCGGGGAGATTGACGAGGATGTCACACACCGTGTAGGGGTGGGGTGGATGAAGTGGAGGTTAGCGTCGGGAGTCTTGTGTGACAAGAAAGTGCCACCGTTACTAAAAGGTAAGTTTTATAGAGCAGTGGTTAGGCCTGCCATGTTATATGGAACTGAATGTTGGCCGGTAAAGAACTCACACATCCAGAAGATGAAAGTAGCAGAGATGAGGATGTTGAGGTGGATGTGCGGGCATACAAGGATGGATAAGATTAGGAATGAAGATATTCGAGAGAAGGTGGGTGTGGCCCCCATGGAGGACAAGATGCGGGAAGTAAGACTCAGATGGTTCGGGCACATTCAGAGGAGGAGCACTGATGCACCGATGAGGAGGTGTGAGCGACTGACTGTAGTGGGCACGCGGAGAGGCAGAGGGCGACCTAAGAAGTATTGGGGAGAGGTGATCAGACAGGACATGGCACGACTTAGGATTACTGAGGACATGGCCCTTGACAGGGAATTATGGAGGTCAAGCATTAAGGTTGTAGGTTAGGGGAAAATTGTGAATATTTCTACAGCACAATAGAGTGAGACTAGCCAGTTAGGAGTTAGACTAAGAATGCCATTGGTCGTCTATTGATGCAGGGCTTTACCTGCTAGTTTTTACTATACTAGCCATCTATTTCGTATTTCGTATTCTGTATTTCATATCTCCTATATTGCTGTTATTTTATTATGCATTTTTATGGTACTAATATATCGTCTCCTGTTGCTTTTTTGAGCCGAGGGTCTCCTGGAAACAACCTCTCTACCCTTCGGGGTAGGGGTAAGGTTTGCGTACATATTACCCTCCCCAGACCCCACTTGTGGGATTATACTGGGTCGTTGTTGTTTACTTTTTCAAAAAGGGTAAAAGCAATGTCTCAAAGACAAGAATTGGAAAGTTCAAATGAAAAGGCAAAACTCAAAAGTAAGAAAACAGATTCAGAATACAAGAAAATATGTCAAAGAAGATATGAAACTGTCTTTTCCTTTTCCATTATGAAACTGTTTAAATGAAAAGGCAAAACTTACATTTTGAAGGTTCCATTAATTAGGACAAGAGCAATTCTAATATTAGCAATACATTCTGGAAAAGAAAAGGTTCCTATCTACTCTAAACTTTCTCCAACATAAAATGTTTGTAAAAGAATCTAACACTTTATTCCCCTGAAAGGATGACTAACTACAAAACTGGCAGTAGGAGCACAAGCCTCCATTGTTGATGATCCACCATTGTACACAAAGAATGGATCTTCCAGCAACTCTTCTGCGGACGGCCTAACAGACATGGGAAGCAAACACTTCTCAATGATATCCTTCACTCTGGAGTCTTTTACCTTTCCAAGAAATGCAGGTTTTTCACCAGTGATATACACTTTCCTAAGTATTTGCCCTTGATTGTTGCATTCCCTATATGGATATTCACCCGTAACCATCTCAAGTAGACACATCCCGAATGCATATATGTCCACCAGTTCATTGTATTCACCATCGTAGAGCTCAGGAGCCATGAATTGAGGCGTTCCCTTAACCTCTTTGGCGAAATCACCCTCCATAAGATGAATCGCCAACCCAAAATCTCCAAGCTTAACCTGTTTGCCACCACTCTGAACAAAAATATTATCACACTTGATGTCTCTATGAATGATCTTTGGGTTTTGTCCATGAAGAAAGCTCAAACCTTCAAGAATCTGCCTACCCCAGTTCTTAATATTCCCCAAGTCAATACCAGTCCCGTTATTACTCTTCAACATATACTTTGTCAAACTGCCCGAAGGGAATAATTCTGTGATCATGTTTAGAGTTTTTGCCTCGGAATCAAACCAGTAAGAGAGGCACTTCATAACCCTCTCATGGTTTAAAGATTGCAATAGAACAGCCTCAGAGAACAACTTTTCTGGGGTTTTTAATAATGCTTCACCATCTTCTCCATGAAAACTTATTTGGTTCCACGCAATTTCAATGTTCTGAACTTGATCAAAACCTAGGTACACCTCTTTAAAAGCGCCTTCACCTAACACGTCACTATATCTAACGAACCTACCACATGGAGATTTCTCTTCAACTTTCTGTAACCCGTAATCCATCGTAGCTTAAATTCAAACTTGAAGAAAACAAAGAGATTGGAAACACAGAGGAAAAAAGATCAAAGCGGGTGTTCAAAGAATGCTTCGATTGCAGCTGTAAAAGAATCCATAACTAACGACAAATTTGGATGAAAACGCATGATGTTCGATAGCTTAATATCAGACATTGATGAGGATAATCTCAACCTTTTCATCTCATGAATTTATGCATTAAACAGAATGAAAAAACGATGAAATTGAGTGCCGAATGATGAGATTAATGTAGGTAAAATATAGTGAAGGCAGGGCGTAATATTTCTTTTTCGTTCGAACTTAGTAGTTATATAGGATTAGTGAAAATACTTCCTTAATTGAGTTCAAGTAGGATTAGTGAAAAGTTAGGATTTCAATATTGCGTTCCAATTATTTTTTCTTTTATTTCACAAAATTAGAAGCTTCTGCCTTCACGGTAAAGATTTCCTAAAGTTTTACAGTTATTTTCCTCATTTGACTTGGATTGAAAGATAGAAGAGATTTGAACTTCGAAATTTTTCTAGATTCTTTATAAAGACAATAAAGACAATAATAAATAGGTTCATTTAGTTAATAATTAGTAAACTTCAAAATATCTTTGTTTTCCACACACAAATAAAAACATTGTTTTGTTTAGTCACAAAGAGGAATTTTAAATTACGAAATTACTTTCAAAACTAAATTATTGTTAAGTAAGGTAAAAGAATTCAAATTGGATGTGTTTTTAAATAATTTTAAAAGGGAAATCAACTCTTAAGCCTTAACGATGTAAAAGTTTTTGGTTAATCTATTTTCTTAAATTAAAAAAAGGCAAAATATCTCCCTCTTCTCTTTTGGCAAATTACAAGCATTCCTTTTTTCTTTTGCTTTCTTGGAAATACTTTAAGGGGTCGTTTGGTTACAAAAATATGAGGTTATAATTCAGGAATAAAATATGTGAAGTAGAAATTTTTAATTTCGAGATTATTTATATCACAATTATGTTTTATTTTTATACCACACTCTATGAAGGATGGCAATCTCGGGATTACTAATTCTGGGATAAAACAACATATTGGTCATGCATTTGTCCTTCTCCAAAATTTTCTCCCAAATTCTTTTAAAAAATTGAATGCTAAATTTGGAAATAAAGGTTTATCCAAATTTATCTAATTTAAATAAAATACATATTTTATATTATACCTCATATTCTCATTTTTAATCAAATGAACTAAGCATCTACAAAAAAATGGTATCTCCATTAAATAATCATCCCTATTTAATCTGTGTATTGTAATCCTTACGTTATAATTAATAATTAATAATTGCACACAAGCAACAAATATTGACTAAGTCAGCATGTAATATTTTTATTGTTCTTTTTTAAACTTATGACAACGTGTACAAAAATACAGCCAGTATTATATATATGCTTGTTGTAGAATTAATGTAAGTATTACAGTTGTGATTTGGATAGAAAAAGATATTCATATTCCTATTTATTTTGCTAGATGTAGAGTGGTATTTTAGAGAAGATTTCTTTTCATTTTCTAAAGATTACAAATTAATTTGGTATAAAGAATTACATACAATTACCTTTTAAGTAATCTGATTGTAAATTCCTTGTGAATTTGTAAATAAAAAGGGTCTAATTTTTATTATGTTGATAGTAAAATTCGTTTTGCACTTTTACTAGTATAAGTACTTGTATGGCGCGCAAACGTCATTAAAGAATATTAATCATATTAAAGTATGATCTGTTTTTAACAAAATCATAAATGTCGTCTTATGTCACTGTAAGTGTATACACAATAATAAAAATTTATGTATTAAGTTTAAAAGAATCATATAGCATTTCGAATAATTTTTGGATGAAACTCAAATATAATAATTATATATTTGTGCTACAAATAACCTGAAAATATAACATGATTCAAACAATATCTTAAAACTTCTTTATCTACTATACGATTTTTTTAAAAAAAATTTACTACCTTTAACCTCTCAGTCATCAAGCAAAATGATTGGTCGTTGTTGAATTAGAGTAATCCTCTTCACCTATTGAGTTAATCAACAAAGAAATAATTAGTTGCATCTTGTGCTGCTTCTTATCCTTTCCATGTTTTTTTCCCGAGCCGATGGTCTATCAAAAACAGTCTCTTTATCTTCACAAGGTAAGGGTAAGATCTTCGTACACACGACCGTCCTTAGACCCCACTTATGAGATTATACTGAATTTGTTATTGTTGTTGAAATAATTAGTTACATCTATTTTGAAATAAGACAAGAGGGGTTGCTCTGATGGTAAGCAACCCCCACTTCCAACCGAGAGGTTGTGAGTTCGAGTCTCCCCAAGAGCAAGATGGGAAGTTCTTGGAGGGAAGGATGCCGGTGGTCTATTTGGAAACAGAGGTAAGGTCTGCGTACACACTACCCTCCCCAGACCCCACTAAGTGGGATTATACTGGGTTGTTGTTGTGCATCTAAACCGTGCAAGTGGTTCGAGAGTATTTTGAACACAAGTAATGCACGTGAACTCGTAACCTTTACATTAGATCCGCCCCTGCACAACCAGAAGAGAACATGTTAATTAGACCAGCAAATTAAAGGGTTTTATCATACCAAATCTTAGGTTAGTATTTTTTGAACTCTTGGATTACACTATTTTAACCAATCATATATAATCTAAAATTTTCATTAGATTAATTTATTTTTTATTTACGTTGTCAATATATATAAGCACTAGTTTTTTACTAGCGACAAACTATCTCTTAAATCTTACCAAATGCGTTTATTCAAAATTATTTTGGAAAAAAAAAAAAAACTTAGTAAATTATAGTATATAGCTATCATTATTGCGAACATTATTTCTAATTAAGTTGATACTTGTTCAGAATGTACATCCTCTTTCTCTTTTTGGTTCTCGTCCGTTATTCAGTATCCGCATCACGACTCCAATTAATCTGAATTTGCATTGCGTAAGTTCCATTTAATGGTGACATGCTTACTAACAGAATTTTTTCATATATAAAACTCGAACCCAAAACCTCTGATCAAAGGTGAAAGAAATTTCATGTACCACTACCCTAAACTAAATATTATTTAACCAAGTCAAATGAGGCACATATTTTCTCTAGTCATTTGCTTTATTTAATTTTTATTTTTAATGTAAATAGACTGCTATCACATTGTGGGACCGCACATCCAATATATATATTGCTGGAACTATTCCTGGTTTTATAAGCATTAATTAATTATCCTTAATTCCTACCAAGTTGGAATATAATTATAGTAAAATATTATATTAAAGCCATGTGCATGCATTTCCTCATTAATAATTGGAGCAAAACTCTCGTCGATACCTTAACTGAAATGCAATTATCCATTTGATTTTTTTAAATAACCTTGGTGTCTCGGATAGTTTGTGCCCACCTTAACTACCTTCATGGGATATTTCTTATTCTCACCGGCGTAAATATCGGATAACTTATCCACCAAAACTTGGACAGATGAAAAGAAACCACCTATTATTTTTTCTTTCGCTGATATTTATGTTTTGACAATGTTTTAAATTATTTATATATTAGTAGTCCCATTTTTGTTATATAGTAGTAGTATGTTTTTTTGGCTCACTTAACCAAAATTGAAAAACCAAGAGATATCACGACGTAGTTTTAAAAAAAAAAAAAAACATGACAAAGAATTCTAAGTCAAATGATGAATGTAAAAGAAAATATAACATGGCATGACCTATTTGAGAGTTGCGTATAACTCATTAATGTCGTGTTAGTATTTAAATGCCAACTGCCTTTAATTTGTTGAATGATTGTGAAATCATGTAAATCACTTTTTTTTTAAAATTTTTATATGGTATCTGATATTTGTATTGAGGTCCCTAATGATACGGAGTCGCGCTGCTTAAAGCCTATTAAAGGAGGAATCGTTCGCTACCAAAAAAAAATTCATTTCTAGGGATCAAATTCGAGATCTCTAGTTAACGATAGAAGAATATTATTCATTCTACCACAACCTTTAAAGATAAATCAGTATCTTAATTTATACACAAGAAGTCGAATATTTTAGAAAAATAAAAGTAAGTTGACAAATGGACACTTTATCTATTAGTAGCCACTCATTGTGGCCTATGATGTCCCCTATTCTTCTACTATTTTTTTAGGTGGTTTTTTTGTACATTTCATATTATATCATCTTCTTCTTCTTCTTTTCTCTCTATATGGAAGAGAAAAACCAACATCTCCTTCAACCTCTCATAAAACCAACCACAAAAAACTCTGCCATATACCCCTCTTCCAATCTTGAAGTTGATGAAAATAGCCACAAAAGCACTTCATCAAATACAAGTATATTTCTTAGGCTTGTTGTGGTCATTTTTGCAATAGTAGTCTCCTTATGGGCAAATTATGAAGCCTCCAAAGGTTTTTCCATAACAATTGTCAATGAAGCTGATGCTACATTTGCAAAGAGGCGTTTTGATCTCTTTTTCGTATCGAACGATGAAGCCACACGTTTACTTTTGAAGACAAGTAAATTTGTCGAAAATATTCTTTACCCTACTAGTGATGATGATTTTGGCCAACCCCAGATCAAGAAGCAAGTTAAACATGTCATACTCCGGCTATCTAGCCGGAATATGACTCGTCCAATCATCGTTGAGTCCCGTGACAACAACGATGAGTTTGTTCTACGTATAAGTCCTTCAATTTTGTATAGTCCAAATTATAAGCATGCCATGTTTTTGGCACTTCAAAAAGGCATGGCGCGTATATGGCTATGGAATGGTCAAGGCAATGCCCCGGCTAGTCTTGTAAATGGAATGATTGAGTATATTACTAGTTTAGCTAGTTATGGACGTGCAATATCAGAATCTGAATCAGTTGAGCCAGTGACAATAGGACGGAGTTGTTGGAAGAGCAAGAATTCAAGAACCATAGCAAAGTTTTTGAATTATAGTGAGGGGAAAAGAGAAGGATTTGTTAGAAGATTGAATCAAGCAATGAAAAATGGTTGGCATGAGAAAATGATTGATGATACATTAGGAATACCAGCTTGGCATCTATGTGAAACTTATAATTCTTCAGGTAAATTGTTAAATTCTGTGTAAGAGAATATGACATTGTCACATTATGTTGGTTATTTATGTCAAGATCAAGCTATTATTGGATGACAATTGGCAACATCATCACATGACCCCAAATGGGTGCACAAGCAAAAGAACATGGCTATAAATTAAATAAATTGAAGTGGGGTTGGAGCATTATTTCCATTCTTATTCAGATAATTGACAGATCACTTTACCATTATTTATCAATTGCTTCATTTTTTTTCTTTATTAGTTAATTTATCGTGGTCAACAATTTTGTATGGTGATTCTTTTTTATTTTATTTTATGGATCAATAATATTTATCATGTACTTTTAATGTGCGACTAAAATTCCAAACGGCCGGGCAGGCTAGGTTTTTCATTTTCAAGACTCGATTTAAATATTATTGGTTAAAGGGAGCGGAATCTCAATCATCTCATCGCTCCCGGCCCTTGATGGTGACGCTAGAGGATTCCATTTATAATGCGTATGGCTTTCTATTATCATACCTCATTGGTATGATGTTGGGAGGGTTTGAAACTTATCGTATTATTTTGGAAAATCTATACAATACAATCGTTCTTCAAAATAATAGCTGGTAAATATACAACAACAACATATCCAGTAAAATTCCACTAATGGGGTCTGGAAAGAGTAGAGTGTACATAGACCTTATCTCTGCCCCGAAAGGATAGAGAGACTGTTTTCGAGAGGCTCTCGGCTCAACAGAAGAGACTAGCTGACAAATATATATATTTTATATGTTAATATATAATATAAATATAATATACATAAATTGATTATATATATTTTAAATCCTTGGCTATCAGCTGTAATTATTTTGTATTGAGTGGCCAAAAAGCCCTTGTAAGACATTCATGGTTTTTTGATGCGCGGGGATAAGGTAGGATACGGTGTGAGATTAAACTTATATTGTGTTTGGTTGACCGGATAAATTTATACCATCAACCAAATATAGTATAAGTTTAAACTCATACTTGGTTCTGAATATCCCTCTTTATCTCACAAACTTGAGATTATTTTATCCCACTTTCCAGGTGTAATAAATTAGTTCATAGATTATAATTTCAGAACTATAATATATGACAAGAATAAAGAGTTAACCAGCACAATTCTAGCAATCAACTTCAGAATATTAGTTGACAATACAGTAGTATTTCTTTTGGTTTTATCAACGACGACGACGACCCAGTGAAATCTCATTTCAGTGACAATTTTGGAATATTAGTTGACAATACAATAGTATTTCTTTTGGTTTTATCAACAACGACGACGACGACCCAGTGAAATCTCATTTCAGTGACAATTTTGGAATATTAGTTGACAATACAATAGTATTTCTTTTGGTTTTATCAACAACGACGACGACGACCCAGTGAAATCTCACTAGTGAGGTCTCTCAGCAATGTGTACGCTAACCTTACCTCTACCCGAGGGGTATAGAGAGGCTTTCCTAAAAGACCCTCGACTCAAGAAGACGTAATAGAGCACTTTCATCTATTATTCCATGATTTTTTTTTGTTTATAACAGGACTCTGCATTTGAGTCAACTCGAGCCAGCCTTTTTCCAATTAAATTTTTAAAATAAATAATTACAATGACAATTTAATTCATCAGAAGAGATATTAAAATTTAGTAGAAAAATTATCTTTGAATAGCCAAAAAGGACATTTTTTTTTATTGAATTTCATAACTTCAGAAGGACAAATTTGTATTTGAATTTCATAAGTAACTTCAGTTACAGTATTTGCTTTAATCTCAGTTCTTGTAACCATAATTAGGTTTAGATTACAAGTTATTGAAATTTTATTAGATTAAATAAGCAAGAAGTATACACAATGTTTTAAAAGAGTTAGGCATTGAGCTGGACATTAGCATGACGCAAAGAGGATAACCTTGTGATTTTTTTTAACATTTTAAGAATAAAAAAGACATACGATATTTAAAAAAAATAAGACAGAATGATTGAAAAACATTTTGATTCTTTTTTTTTAAAAGCCATGTAACATAATACATAATTTCCAAGGATAATTTTAAATTATAGCCAAAAGTTAAGAGATAAATTTGGATACTTTCTTGAAAATTTTGGATACGTGAAGTACCATTTCATATTGAATCTCATTAGCAAGAGTAAATACGAAATAAGGTAAATACTTTTATCAGGTATTTACATCAATTCAATAAATACATTACGCATATCTTCACAAATATAATTATTGATAACTCAAAATTAATTAATATACATACTTTCGTCTTACAGTATCACTTAACCATAATAAATTAGTAGAATTTAATATAAACACCCGATACAAGTAAATTTTTACCTGTAAAATGATTTACTTTTACTAAGGACAAGGTGTGAATGGACCAAATATATAAAATGTGACTGAATTGTAATAATTTGATTAATACACAGACAAATTTAGTAATTTTCCCGAATTTGAAATGCACCAAATAATTAATCTTTTTAGAGAGTAATAGTATAGTCAAACTTTTCTATAATAGGCTCGCTTGTTCCGAATATTTTTGGATATTATAGTGAATGTTGTTATAGAGAACATATATTATAATAAAACATAAAAATTGGTTTCGAAAAATTGGGCGGGCAAATAGTAAATTATGTATGTTTTAGAGGACTGAAAAAGCAAATTGTTGGAACACTAAAACCTTAATCAAGAATCCTTAAACGACAGGCTTAAAAAGTGTCACACACACACACACACACTGTATCTCAGTTGCTGTGTTAAGATGGAGAAGGGAACAGTAAAGAAGAAGAAGCAAGTGCTTCTGTACTACTGTGTTGAAATGGAAGATGTTGCTCGCAAAATTGCTTCTGAATCGGACTCCATTATTCTCCACTCTATTAACTGGAGGTTCAATTCTCACCCCTTTTATTTTTCTCTTATATGTCTTTGTATCAGCTTGCTATATACGCAAAGTCTAAATCTTTACTTGAATTTCTTGTAAAAAGTTTAAGTGTGTCGAGTCGAATGGTTAAATTGAATCAAGATTCCTCCTTTTATTGCTAGACGCTTTTTTTTTGGGGGAGGGGGGGGGGGGGTTGCAACTCAATTAACAGAGTTCTACCCAGTAGCTTTGTTTCGAATTATGTATTTGTCTTAAGAAATTCGTTGAATAGGTACAAATTATTAATTTAGAACTGGGGTAGTTTGTATGCATACCTTACCCCTACCTTTGTGAATGTAGAGAGGTTGTTTCCAATAGACTATTAATTTAGAACTCAATAACTTAAAGATTTAGAATCCCGAACCCATAAACGTCAAATCCTTGGCTCCGACTCCGGTTCTATTGTGAAATGGGTTAATTCCACGTATTAAAATACTTTTGAGGAAAAAAGTCCATTTATCCTCTATGGTTTAAAATTTTCTCTCTGTTGTGCTTCACCTTGGAGCTCCGTTAGTGGTCAACGGAAAAACAAGACTTTTTCCTAATAGCCAGGGTAAGATTAGACCCAAAGTATAAGGAGAGCAAAGTTGCTAAATTTCAGATGTAATATGGGCTAATTTAACCTTTTTCCTATAATGGTGTAATGACCTAAATCAATCGCTAAATATATTGCTTCAGCTATGTTGAATTCTCAGTATCGATTTTGCTTTTCATTCATAGAATTGATCATTGTTTGAATATATTTGTATGATGAACATTAACCTACCACAACCCTATTCATTTATCTTGGTTTTAGACTGGCTATCATTTGCTAAACTAGACGGACGTTTGAGGAATGACACAGCAAGACCTAAATTTTTGGCTGAGGTATAGTAGTAAAAGATGTTTGTTTTTAAAAAAAAAAAAGAATCAGGGCAAAGGAAAAGGGTTATATAACATCACTTTTGCATTGGTTAGTGGTTACACAGAAGTTCAAGTTTTCAGTTCCTGCATATTCTGTAATTGGCGCATTCGACTAGTTGATGTAGTTATTAACCTTGATATGATGCTATGTACTATAGTAGAGGGGTGAAACGCATTATCTACCAAGTTTCGAACCCTACACCAGCAGGCCCTCAGGATTTCTCAGTTATTAGAAACCTAAATTTCGTCGAGGTTTAGTGGTAAAAAGAGACGGATGTTTTAAACAATAACCGGGGCAAAGGAAAAGTTTGCGTTATTTTCGCATTGGTTACACAGTAATTCAATTATTTAGTTCCTGCCAATTTTGTAAACAATCTTCTATTGGCAATTTGTATGCTAGAGGATTTGACTTGGCATACTAATTACCTTGAAATGATGCTATTACTTGTACTATAGTTGACCCTTTACTGGGACAAACACTAACCAATATGAATTTCATGTTCCAGGAGTTTCGCTGATGGTTTCCCAAATCTCTTTATTAACAACGCACATGATATCCGTGGGCAGCATGTTGCTTTTCTAGCATCTTTCAGCTCACCAGCAGTCATCTTTGAACAGCTTTCTGTGATATTCGCACTTCCAAGGCTGTTTGTCGCCTCATTTACACTTGTGCTACCTTTCTTCCCAACTGGTACCTTTGAGAGGATGGAAGAAGAAGGTGATGTGGCCACTGCATTTACAATGGCCAGATTAATATCAAATATTCCAATATCAAGGGGTGGTCCGACCAGCTTAGTTATCTATGACATACATGCATTGCAGGTTAATTTATTTCCTCATGTAATTATATGCGATTTGTACATTTTGTATTCATATTGCCTTCTTATTTGGTGTGATGATCAAAGATTTTATCTAAGATTTTTTTATTTAATTGATAACTGGACTTCGCGATCATTCAGAAGTATCAATTTATACACATCCTATTTTGGCTTTTAGGTTATGCTTTTTATGGTTTTGCCAGAAATGTCCATAGTTATACTGAAAGCGCAGAAAATTTCACCTTTCTAATGTTGATTATAACTTTATTTTCGTTGTTAATTACGAACATTACTGGCCAACAATATTTCATCTATATCACCAATGTTATGTTTATCTTGCGAAGTGTATCCTTTTATGTGATATAGGCGCTCTAAAGATTTTCAAGATATCCACGTCCATCTCTGTTGAACATACTTCTCTCTTTTCTGCAGGAGAGGTTCTATTTTGGAGATAATGTGCTGCCTCTGTTTGAGACTGGAATTCCACTGCTGAAGCAACGGCTTCAGCAGCTTCCTGAGTCTGAAAAAGTGGGCAGGAGTTCTTCTGAGCTTATTTTGTCCTTGTTTTTCCAATAAAATTACCTTGAGATGTAGCAATGATGTTTTAATGTCTTTCCATTTTCCAGATAGTTATAGCCTTTCCTGATGATGGAGCTTGGAAGAGGTTTCACAACCAATTAGTTGACTATCCCACTGTTAGTTAAAAATGACATTTTTCTAATTTGGTTTCTGTATGTTTACCCAATCTTGAACTTTTTTGTAATCAGCAGATTTTCTTTTTTAGGTTATCTGCACTAAAGTGCGTGAAGGTGATAAGAGAATCGTCAGGCTAAAAGAGGGTAATCCTGACGGCTGTCATGTGGTTATTGTTGATGACTTGGTCCAGTCTGGAGGTACCCTTATCGAATGCCAGGTACTCGTTCATCTTAGATCTAATAAGGGTTCTAGTAACTGTCTCAAGAGTACTTAAATGTGTTTACTAACCGGTATGTGACAATCGGTACTTTAATATGTTTTGGTCTGTCTGGCTGGTGTAGTTCTTGTTTTGCAAATTCTAGTCTCAAGAAAACTCTGGTTGTCCCCTGTTCTTTACCTTTACTTGTATTTTTTTGGGCAAGTTACACATTTGGCCGGTCGACAGCTAGCCAAATATACAAAAAATGTGTATATTATGTTGAGCGATCATTCTGATTGCTTCTTTATCATTTATTTACCTTTTTCGCTTCAGCGGTGAGGAGATTCTGGGGGTTTATATTTTGTCTAGTTGTTAAACTCTTATTTGTTTTTCTCCTTTCTTTTGGTGTAATAGCACATGGATTATGACTTTTGAACCCAAACTAGATGATTCTTCACAAAAACAAGATTAAGGGAAACGGACAGATTTATGGGCAAAAATAAACTACCAAGAATACCACGTGGACAGAAGGGTAAAGAAAGAACAAGAACCAGTAGGGTTTCTTAAGATATCAAGAAACAAACTGGAAACCTGATTACCTCAAGGAGAATCACTCACTTGAATGTTTAATCTGTAAAGCTCATCAAGAACCATTAAGGTTTCTTAAGCCTCACATGGAAGAATGTTTTTTAATCATCTTAAACTGATCGTTTACCCTTAAACCAAGTTATTATTATTATAATAAAAGACAATCCTAGAACCTTTCCAGACATGCCCCCTCGCCTAACTCTCAAAACCAGCAAATAAGACATTAACAATGGCTTAGATAAGGCAAAGTATCGTGTGGCAAACCTGTGCCACTTATTAATACAAGTCCTAGACACCTAAGTGACTGAACTAAGTCCCATATTCACTCCAAAATCAGTGACTTCGCATTCTTGAAAATCCCTCAAGCGGAGCTGCTTTTGAAGGCCTTGAAGCTTTCTCTTTAAGTGAAACTTTGTTATGAGCATCTTGGCACTTCATGTGTTGATTCTTGATTTCTTTATGACTCATGGCTCCCGGCAAATACCATTGAACTCCTCACATCAGCCCTCCATCTAAGTTTACCCAAGAACTTCAAGCTATCCTTCTAAAACTAGCTTTTGGCAAGCGTTATCTTTTTGTTGGATCCTCTAACAATGCTATCATGGTGCCTTCTCTTTTCAGTTAAAAATTTACTATATTTTGGTAAAATTCCCTCCTTTGGCTTAAAAGTTGTAACGGATCCATTGTTCTTCCATGATCTACCAACGCGTCATTTTTGCCACAAGTGGCTTAGAACAGACATAAGGTTATTGCCCTCAACAGTTTTGGACTATAATTGTGGTACAGAACAATAACGGGATCAGGTAAACATAAGGATCCCAATAATGCACGTCAAATTAGATTATTAAATTACCCTGCAAAAGGAAGGGAAAGGAGAGAAAGGAAGTTAGAGAGTGCACAATAAGAATCATTCACTTCAAAACTAATAGTAGCATTCTTGGATTGCAGAACTCTCCTTTTTAAGGACTTAATGACATGAAGAATGTTTTATCCAGACCTCAACAATTTAATGCATTCTTGTTAAAAAGCGGCGGTGTTCGTCTTTAGTGAGTACATTCATACGACAAGTTGCTAATATTGTTCTTCTCTGATGCTTGGTTGTCCCAGAAAGTTTTGGCCGCTCATGGTGCATCAAAAGTTAGTGCTTACGTGACTCATGGAATTTTCCCAAAGCGGTCATGGGAGCGTTTTCTCCACAAGAACGATGGTAAATCTTTGAATTTGTATCCGCCTGCCTTTTAGTTAAGCATCTCCTTGTGGTTTCTGACTGTTACAAAATGTTTTTGTTCTCAAGGTTCAGATAAAGCATTCACTTACTTTTGGACCACAGATTCCTGTCCTCATACTGTGAAAGCCGTTGCTAATCAAGCTCCGTTTGAAGTTATCAGTTTGGCAGGATCAATAGCTGATGGTCTTCAAATCTGAGAACTTTAGACAGGATCAGTTATAGTGGAAGAGTGTCGAAAAACTTGTTCACTGACATGTTATAAGGGAACTTATTAGTTTTTCATAGCTGAGATATTTCCTTTTGTCATGGGAAACTTGCCTTGTGGCTTACCTTTGCCAACTGATTTCCTAATGGACAGGCAGAGTTTGCTTGAGCTATATTCTATGCATATGCAGGGTCTTAGAGAAATGAGTTCTTATCAACACTGTAGCCAACATCAAATTACAAGGATACAATAGTTTCTTAGCAGTGGGTGAATCAGAAGTCAGATTTCTTTACATATACAATTAATTTTGCTGTTGTTCGTTAGAACATAAACGCATAATATTGTCCTATTCAAAGACGGATATAGTGCAGTTCGTCAGGTTCAACTAAACTTATTGCTTTCGTCTAGAATCAGGTGTATATTAATTTCTTGATTCTGTCTTTGCCTATGACCCCAGAGCAAAGTGGCACATCAAATATATATACAATCAAACCTCTCTAGAACAACCTCGTTTGTTCCGAATATACTTAAATGTTATACAAAATAATATGTGCCTCACTTACACAAGTTCAAAAGTCTTTTCTTTTTTCTTAAACTTCGTATCCAGTCAAATAGGTTCATATAAATTGAAATGGTGAGAGTATTTTTTTACCATCCATTTTTATGAAGGGTCGTTGGCAATGCAATTTACGTGGTGAACATAGGTCATATGTGTATATTTTACACAAGATTTTCTTCTATGCTTCTATGTTTTTAGCAGTACTTTGCTTGTGGTATTCTTGACCCCTTTACCCAACCCAAAGAAGGGACAAGGATCATTTCTTCTAACAAACCATAACAAATCAATCAACTAAACCTCAATACTCATATGTGGTTTGCTTCCATTGTTACTGTTTGTTGCTTCCTTCATCCCTCTACCTTCACAAGGGAACTTAGCCTCTGACAAAGTAGTAGCTGACATAGGAATAGCTGTCAAAGGAAGAGCTTCCGCTAAGATTCTGACTTATTTGGAATTGGTTTCCCGGTAGAACCCTATTTCGCCCAAGTTGTTTCGGAACCGGAAAAAAGAAGCGGTTTTTCGCACTGCTTGCTCATAGTGCAGGTCCCACTCTTATATCGTATTTGGCCGAAGAAGCATCGGACAGACTTTAGCCACATCTTAACCCATGGTTGAAGAATGAGGCGATCAAGAAAGTCCTCCCCTGGAAAAAATATCCGAAGATCTTCTCTTTCCTTTTCATTACAAACAAAGCGAAGGAGCTTATTAGCTTGAAAGCTTTCCTTGCCTTTAAGGCTTTACCGGAATATGCTGAAAAGTGATCGGTCATTGAGGAAGACTTAGCTTAGGGCTGAGAAGTATGGAGACTCCTTTCATCTCTCTACCTTCACAAGGCAGGGGTAAGGTCTACGTACACATTACCCGCCCCCAGACACCATTTGTGGGAGGGATTACACTGGCTTTGTTGTTGTCGTCCTATATATCCTGCTCTAACATCTATTACTGTGAGGATTCAGCACATGTAACTATCTTTAGGCAGACCATTTACCACAATAATGTTATAACATTGGTTTCCAGAAACAGCATAAGTTTGCTACTTTCAGAAAACTTACTATGCATCCTTTGGAATAAGAAAGCATCCTTTAAACCACAAATGTGATAAATACAACAGTAGGCAGTCATTACATAATTCAAGAAAGAATGTAGGGTCTGTTAATCTCCATCCTATACACTTATGAAACAGGCCCACAAGTATAAAAAAGTATGCATTAATTAGGTAAGAGAATCCCACCACAACAAGAGGCATAACAGCCAAAAAGTAAAAGTAGAAAGGAGAAATCCTGCATTGCTGCAACTAGCAAAGCATATCAGCTGAGGAACTTCACACTTTGGCTGAATGCTTTAACCTTATTTTACTCCCCTTTGTTAAATAGATCAATTGTGTCATCATTCTACATATAAACAAACGCTCTCTGCCTCGGTAACAATTCGTCTTTACATGCTCTAGAGTGTCTTTCATCCAAAAAGTAGACACTGCTAGCACACACAAGTAACTATATGCAATTTCATGGCTTCCTTGACAAATTATGTACTCGAATTTCTATTCACAGTTAGAATCCAATGCCGCCATTTATGAATAAGAGTCAGCTGCTTCCAGTGAAAATCTCCGGCTTCCCATCGAGACTACCCTTTGGGCTATCAAGAGAATCTCCCGAATAGGATCCATCAGGCCGACGAATACAAATATTAAGATTGCTCGATGGCAAAGTTTCCTGACGAACCAAAAGAGTAATCAGCTCAACGATGTCAGTTTAACTATGGATATAACATCATGTTATTACATCTCAAACAAGGCAGTTTTTCGGTTATACAAAGACAAACTATACTCTTGTCTAAGCTACCTGATCAGCTGCATCTTGGCCCTCTGACTGGAAAAGTATTGGTCGGCACCGTTTGTCTTCATTCATTAAGCTTGAGTTCTGGAAGTGAGTAACCAGAGCTACCTTTCCCTGGATACGTGCATAAGCCAACGTTGCAACTTTTTCACTGTTAAACTTTTCCCACTTCTTCCCATTGAATACCTGCACAAGTGTCTAAAAGGTTATAAGGCCATTCTAAAATATTTAGAACATCCAGATAAGATACGAACGCGCAATTTTTTTAGTCGGAACGAGGGAGATACACCACATTCAACTAATTCATATGAAAATGGTTCCAAAAAATTTCACCCGATAAATTTGTGGTTATTAAACAACAAAGAACTCTAACCTCATAAAAGGAGACGATATGTGCAGGAGACACCATGTTGATGAAGGCATAACCAACATTACATTTATTCTGAAGCAGCAAAACAGTGAAACAATCAGTTCTACTTTCAGTATAATGTTATATACAAGTCACTCAAAAGGTCTACCCTCCCTCCATAAATTTATCGAAAAATGTAAACAAAGGAAAGAAATATACTACCTTGAAATCAATTGGCAAATAGAGGAAATCGTATGTATTCTTATGAGTCTCATCAATTGCTGCAAGTAGCATCTTCGACGTGTATCTTAAATGAAGAAGAAAAACACAAAAGAGTAAGTGTAAAAAATCTTAACGAAAAGCACATATTTCTGATTTATAATTTTGATAGTTCTTACTTGTTTGGGATGTTCTTAATCATCAAAGTGGTCCTAGTATCTTCTCCTCTCCTGATCTTCTCCAAATCAAGCTGATACTGTTTCTTGTTGTCAATCTGATTACCACTCTCAGTTTTCCGACTTCGACCACGTTCAATTAGTCCTTCGCCGTTAACTGTTCCTAGTCCTCCATAAGAGCTATTTCCGGAAAATATAGGTCCATTCCTTGTCATTGGCATCATTCTAGAGCTAGGAGAACCACTGTCAGTAAAGTTCCCAGCAAGACCAACACCCATGTTCATCGCTCCAAGGGAACCTATATTCATCACCTGACTTCCATTGTTATGAGTAGAACCTCCGCTTCCAAATACAAGTGGGTTTACATATGATGTCTGAGGAGATTCCGGGAAACCAAAATGCCTTTCCAGAGGAATTCCAGATGGAGCGGACCCCACGTGATGTGATCCGAGGAAAGAACCTTGCCTACGTGAATGGAGATAGCCTTGTCCTTGTCCATTTGATGCAAATGGAGGATGTGTCATTGATGAAGTTGGCCAGATAGAAGAGTCGGTACGCTCCGAGTGAATAGGGGGACTACCCCACAGAAACTGTGGACCAGAAAGTGTTGCAGTACCAGATGGCTTAGAGTTGTTACCAAATGGCATAGATCCAATGCCTGAAGCTGGATTCCTCTCTGGGACTGAAAAAGAATGCTGATAATTACCCACTCCTTGCGCCAACTTTGGACTAGTAGTTACCTGATTCAAATGGCCAATCCTTCCGGTATCTTTACCGATAGGTGCAATCTTCGGACTTGAGAGGTGTCCAGGAAGAATAGAGGCCAGCCCTGGCATAAGATTACCATTTACAGGGCTGAGATTTCTCAGACCAGGTGATTGACTATAACCTCGCAAAGGGTTGGGTTCGACAGGACTGCCGAAGTTTGACCAGCTGCCTGTTGAATATATAACACCATTATCAGGATAGACTCTCCAAGGTTAACATCAGCAGTTATGTTACTTATTCAAAAAAAAAGAATTTTAAAAAAATGCATTTATTACATCAATGGAAATACCTGGAGGAGAGCTGGCCACCGGAGAACCAACTGAGTGCCTAAATGTTCGAATTTCATCGCTTTCCAGTTCTTGACTTAGTTGCTGCATCAAACTAGACATGCAAAAAAAATTATTTTTCTTCCAAAATGGTCAAAAACTTGCATAATAGATCACATCCATCTGAATGATGCAACACACTTTTTTCCCGATCCAAGCAAATTAATCAGCCTCTACAGATGGAAAGTGATGATAACAGATTTCTCGGGGAAAGGATAGGCTGTGGATTTCATCTCTGAGACGTTCTGTAGATGTATCCGATTAACACTCATCAGCTATTTGTAACATCCAAAGCGAATTTTAACCCCCCCCCCGGGCCGGGTGTTGGACAAAGACAACTGCAAAATACCCTCACATAGAGAGGTAAGCATGATTTAAGTAATAGAAACCTTGCCAACAGTATATAATACATTCTACAAGTAAAAAATTATATTTTTCACCCGTGCTAGTACTATATATACAGGGCAAAGTAAACTATGTGGCTGCAGCATTGACATCTGACATAACTCATCCATAGAATTATTAGGCTACAACCTAGTGACGGTATAAGATTTGGTGAAGGATGCAATTAAAACCCTATAATACTTGAAACAGAAACATAAGCATAATCCGGACATATTTGCAGCAGAATTCCAATTTTGCAGCAATACTTTGATAGTCGGTAAGCAGTGCTGTTCCAGGCTACTAACAGAGAGATTATCTTTCTCTCTTTACTTTCTTTTTCTCTTTTGCATTTAAGTTTACTTCTTTTTTCTCATTTATGTCTAACCATAAGCACTTGTAAATTGGGGCAAAACACCTAGCTTATAAATTTCATTGCAAAGCTACACCCGAAGGTGAAGACAAAGGCAAGTTCTTCAAAGCAGAAGTAGAACATACTTTCTACGGGCTCCACCAGGTCGGCTGGGTTCAAGCTTTATCCGCTTTCCAGCTATGTCGCTACGATTTAATGCTTTAAGAGCTGCGTCCGCTGCTCTGACATCGTAGAATTCAATGAACTTATGATGGCGTTTATGTGGTGTTTCCCTGATCTGCAATTTGCATACAACATGAACTAATGAATCTTAAAAGTTTAAAATTGCGGATAAACACAAAAAAATCAAAGTAATATAGCAGTAACGGTGAACAATTAAGTAAAATTGATACCTCCTTGACTTCACCATACGCCCCAAATATTTGCCGAAGATCCTCATTGGATACCGATGGATCCAAGTTGAACACTACAAGAGTTCCTTGGTTAACATCTTTCTCTGATGGATTTTCCTGGATGCGGCAATAAAGAAAAATAGTTAGAATTGTCCTTACATGTCGGCGTATGTCTACATGATGTGGATTCAAACCTTAGGAATGGAAAAATGAATGTCTAGTTTTCTTCGTCTCAAGGGCTTATTTTGTAGTGCACGCATTGCAGTTCGAGCAGCCCGAATATCATAGTAAGATATCATCACAAAGCCCCTATGCTTGCATGCAGTATATAGAGTTCTGATATCACCAAATTGCTTCAAAAAAAGGTATAGTCCTAGGTTAGAAGTCTCCTATCAGAATCAATATAGATCAAGGACTCTAGTGACGAATGAAGTGCAAACCCTCTTTGAAATTAATAAGACAAAATATTAAGCAGTGGGACACGGGAAAAGAACACAGGGAACAAGCTCTACAAATGGAAGCATCGGATGAATGCCATAAAGAAGCTAAAGTAGCGGATCAAATTTGCTTCAATTAGATACACTCCCTTCGTTTCAATTTGTTTGAACTTTTTCGGAGTACGAGGTCAAATTGGCTAATTTTCAGTGCGAACTCGGACAGATTCTTTAAGTTTTTTTAAATAAAATTTACATAGTTAGAAACACAAAACAACTATAAGTCACAATAGTTAATAATTCAAAATATTTTAAAACTATTTGCAAAAAACATGGTCAAAGAAAACTTTGTTTGACTCCCAAATTGTAATAGGTTCATTCTTTTTGCAACGAAGAGAGAATTATATATGGGAACAATGTTCAAGCATATGAAGTCGTCCAAAAGAAAATATCACTTGCACAAACAAAATGAGAAACAAGCATTTCAAGTGCAATAAAGGAAGTACGGAAAAGGGATAGCTAATTAACAGAGGCAAATTTAAAGAAACTGGTAAGTTAAGCACTACTTCAAAGAGCGATTTCAACTCTGAGTCCTCTACGTTGCTGTTAATATTTCGAACGAATAATGTCCTTGACGGATGCTCTCCATATGGGTGTTCCCCGACAACAGTTGCAGCACCATTTGGATAACTATAAGACATGCTTAAGTTTGCAAAACCGTTAAGTAAATTATTTTGATCCTCAGGTTCCATTTCGAGTCCTCCACTGCCAAAAAAATCATCATCCAAATCCTCCACCTGCGTCGGTAATCCACTAAGATCAAAATCATCCATTAAGCCTGCTAGTAGCTCGTCTTCATCCCCCGGAAGCAAGAACCTGACTGGACTTTGCTCAACCTCATCTAACTGATCTTTAATTTTATCTTCCAATTGATGCTTGCTTAAGCTAGGTGAGTTATCGTCAACGGATTGACCATAGTTCTCAGACTCATTGAAGTTTACTGCACATCAGCAAAACCAGTTAAAAAGGATTTGATCTAAATTGAAGGACACAAAGACAATTAAAAATAAGATTATACTCACGTTTCGCATGTGGCAGCACAGGCAGTGAGCTTGAAAACAAGCTTGTATCAGCTGATGCATGATAAGCAGCAGATCCAAGGGGAATAGCCCAAGCGTTCTTCTCTTTACAAGAAGTCTTTGCTGAAGCAGCTATTCAGATCATAAAACAATGAAACATGTGAATTCATCGAAAGCGTAACAAAATTGTGCCAAAATGGCATATACTTTTCATAAGCTTAAAGAAAAAAACAGTTTTACCTTCAGATTCTTCTGACATAGGTTTCTTTAACGGCTTCTCCATCTAGTCAATTCCTGCAATTATGATTTAGAAATAGAATGGCATGAGAAGCATGATCCAAAAAGGGCAAGTACCTAGAACTAAAATACTGAGTGCTATACATTGCGATTTGCCTAATAATATCAGATAGAACACCTTCAGTAAACTTGGCAAGGCAAGCGATATAACACATAATATACATACAAAGAGAACTAAGATAGTTGGCAAGGAGCAGAAGTAAGCAAATCTTGTAACGCATATGTATATGAACTTAAATAGAAGAGCTACATATTAAGAAAGGTCTTTTTGACCAGTTATATATGGGAGAAAGTATTGTGCTTTAGAACCCAAAGAACGGGAGAAAAAAAGTAAATATTAGTCTTTGTAGGAGAAAGTGAGACGTTCACATCAAGTTAACCCAAAGGTCTTTGGACATATATGAGTTAACAAACAAAATCAGGTCTCAGAAGTTCCAAAGCAAGTAAAAACCGGCATGAATAATTAGTATAATAGCATTAAGAGTTCCAAAACTTGCAATTAGGCATATTATTGATTAGTAAACACTAGAAACACAATTGACTTCAACATTATTGCCTCCCTTGTCAACTGAAATCAACCGAAACCCCGAATTACCAATATCATTATCAACATAGCCATATAAGTAATGACAACACTAATAAAAATCTCAGCCACTAATTCTTAACTTAAAGTTCAATGCTTTGGGAAACCCACAACAGAACTGGAACAATTTCAGACCCCAAAAAAGAGAGGAAAGGATCAGCTCTTGGAATTTATTTTTCTTACAAGTCAAACCAACCCCTAACCAAAAATCTACTGAACTTAATCAAACCCCATAAGCACGTTAAGTTCTTGGAATTTACTTTATATGGTCAAGCCTACAAGATATCAAAAACACTGAATTTCATCAAATCACACAAGAAAAGTCACAAACTATGTTGCTCGGACTCTCCGAAAATATCATTGGTGTGTGTCGGATCCTCCAAAAGTAGTGTATTTTTGGAGGATCCGCAACATCATTTTGGAGAGTCCATGCAACATAGGTCACAAAGAAACACTAAACAAACAATTGATTTCAACATTATTACCTCCAAGATTACAACATTTTACAACTAAAAACACAATCAGCCACATAAATACACGAAATTAATTGAATCTAAACAAGAACTTGAACACCCACTTAAAATTTCCAAAAATAGAAACATTTAAGTGTCATAATTACTGAAACTAATCAAAGCAAAAAAGCAAACTCACAAAGAAACACTAAACAAACAATTAATTTAAACATTATTACCTCCCATGTAAAGTAAAATTAACCAAAACACAGTAAAAATTACAACTTTTTACAATTAGAAGCAAAGCACAACACAATTGGCCACACCAAAACATGAAATTGAATATATTTAAGCAAGAACTTAACTCCACCGAAAAATTCCACAAATAGAAAAATAGAAAGATTTAACTGACATAATAAATAATTAGTCCAACATTATTACCTCCAATGTAAACTGATATTAGCTGAAACCCAAAAAAGATTAAAACTTTTTACACTATAATTCAAGAATAACATAGTAGGCCAACCAAAGACAAGAAATTTAATGAATTTAAGCAAGAAATTGAATACCCACTTAAAATTCCAAATATAGAAACAATTAACTGTCATAATTACTGAAACTAGTCAAACCCCATAAGCAAAGTCACAAAGAAACACTAAACAAACAATTGATGTAAACTGAAATTAGCTGAAACCCAAGAAAAATTACAACTTTTTACATTAAAATTCAAGAATAACACAATCAGCCACATAAAAAACTCGAAATTCAATGAATTAAAGCAAGAACTTAAACACCCACTTAAAAATTTCCAAATATAGAAACATTGAAACTCATCAAAGCACAAAAGCAAACTCACAAAGAAACATTAAAAGAAATTAATTTCAACATTAATACCTGTAAACTAAAATTAGCCTAAACCCAAAAAAAAGATTACACAATTTTTACAGAATAACATAATCAGCCACATAAACACACGAAATTCAATGAATTAAAGCAAGAACTTGAACACCCACTTAAAATTTTCCAAAAATAGAAATATTTAACAGTAATAAAAAAGCCAAAAAAAGGATTACCTCATAGAAGGGTACTAGCAAGTGGACAAAAATTAGGAAGATCGCACACTACCAAAAAAAAACAAAAACAAAAAATAGAGAGAGAAAAAATAGAAGTCCCCAAGAGGTGATGGAACAGCAAAGAAGAAGAAAATAAGGAAGAGTTTTGGTAAAAAGGCAGAGGAATTGTTTACTTCTACACTTTCACTTCCTTTTGTTAGAGAGAGAAAGAGAGACACAACAGAGAGAGAGAATGATTGGAGCTGAGAGAGAGAGAGAGAGAGAGGAGAGAGAGAGGAGAGAGAGGAAGAACTCAGAAAGTATCTGAAACATATAAAAATGGAAAAGGACAAGGTAAAGTTAATTGGTGCAGACGGTTTAAGAAATTGTTCATAATATTGGATCATGCCAATATTGGCATCGAACATCAAGTGGAAAAGAAAAAAAATCCATTTATACTATACTTTTTTTTTTGTTTTTCAACCAGTGTTCGGTGCCCGCATTGGAGCATGGTTATATTCGGATTCGTCCTCATCGGGGAAAAACGCTCTTTACCAAGAATTTTTCCACCTCGGGCTCGAACTTTAGATTTTTGATTAAGGAAAAAGTAGTCGCATCCGCTGCACCACGTACTTTGGTGGTTTTATCATACTCTTGAAAGCTCGTTATAGCATATTCTTTTTATATTTAAAAGTTCAAAAAATATTTACGAGGGTGATTAATTTTTGAATAGAAAAAGTTCTTTGATTATTTTTTCTTTCAACAATTTTTGCTAGAACAGAATTAGTTATGGACGAAGAACCTTGGCTCTTGGCTTTTGAACTAAAAAGAACATCATCTTTACTATTATTCCGAATATTTTAGCAAACTCATAAAACCTCAAAAACTATTAAGTACTATTCAAGGTATTTCTCCAAAAACAGTAAATTTTTTCGAATGTATTTATCTTTTTTCCTAAATGAATCTTGACATTACTATATATATGTAACTCAAATTAATATGTTATATTTTTATGTGCCTAATTAATCTGTAATTGAATGGGTATTACTCTCTGTTGAAAATACTAAAGAAACACACAAAAGAAAGGTAGGGGACAAGAACAATAATTATATGGCCTTACGAATTTGGGATTAAAAAGGCAGCTTGGTGCACGAGGCATCATGTGTTAACACATAGTTCAAAATAGACCGCACCTTAAGAGATATGAATTTGGAATCATTCGTACAAATAGTCTGCTGAATTTATTATTTATTTTTTCTAGTTAATGTACATAAAATATATTAATTATATACGACTATATATATATATATATATATATATATATATATATATATATATTTGCTGATTATTTTTTAACTTAATTGTTTTCTGTGAATTTAGCTCCTCATTCTCCGTGTTATATGCGTTTGTATTCTTTTTCTTTTTTGTTATTGAAATGACAATATTATACTTGATTTCAGTATGAAACTATGTCGTTTGGCTACTTATTTGTGGTTGGAATTTACTGTAAGAATTATTGTTGGAAGATCCACCGAGAAAATAGGGGTTGAACGCGAGGAAAGAATTCCCTTACTTTTTCAATTTGTCCTTTTCCGATTTTATAAACAATTTAGCTATTATATAAACTTATTAAAAGGATAACTCGAAAGCAGGACCGCATAAAAATAAGTTTAATGTATTATTCTTTTTTTATATATTTCATGTCACGCTTTCTTTATAATTTGTTTTAAAAAGAATGCTTATATGTTTGAAACTGTCTGAGCATATTAATCCTATTTTATTCTTAATAAAATATAACATGATTTGTTTGGATTCTTTTGGTGCAAATTTTATTTTTAATGGCCGAGAGAAACATGAACTTACTTGCGAAAATTGCATACCTCTTATTTAATTGTTGGTAAAGAATATTCATTTATTTATTTATTTCCCATCGATCACAATGAGTGAAATGACGCAAAAAATTTAAATTCGTAAAAGAGAAGGGCCGGTGGTGGCATTTGGGAAATTCAGACTGATCTGGTGTCTGCATGACGGACAATCTTCCCTTCTAGTAAAAGACGGTATCAGAGTTTTAAAATCTAAGTACACGTGCGGCACTTGACAACTCGTTCACGATCTTGCACAACTTACTTACGTTCTTGCTATGTCAAGTCAGCCTTACTACACTCAAGATTGCTAAGAGAATGGAAGAAAGAACACAAGAAAATTGTTAAAGGAAGCTTTGTATTAAAGATAACTTGAATTGTTTGCTTGATGAATTACAAATGAATGACCCCCTTTATATACTAGTCTCTTAGGGGCTAGTGTGTAAATATTAATTATTACACAAGTCCTTGATATTTACAAGATAAGAGCTTTTTCTAGAATTCTCTACAAGCCTAGAAGATTCCAAGGACTTTCCTAGCAAATCCATAAGGATCTAGGTTCTTCCTAAGGAAATATCCATACCTCTCTAGAATCTTCTCACAAATGCTAGCCTTCTTCTTATGTAAGCTTCCACATGGCATTAATATATGCCAAATGGCGCCTATATGGCATGATGACATGGCGGGTCATCACACTCTCCCCCACCTAATATAGCGACGACTGCGGTGCAATGCTGCTGCATAAACTCTCGGATCTTATCTTTGAATTGCCACAAGTCTTCATATCGTTCCCACGTGGCCTCCTCCGGTGATTGCCCTCTCCAATGGACGAGGAACATAGCGGTGGCTTTTTGCCCTTGTTTTCGCCTGGTCTGGTAATCTATGATAGCCTCAATCTTCCGATCATGCGAGGTGGTGATAGTCATTGGCTCCCGACTTGATTGGCCCCTACTCAGATCATCCTTATCTTCATGATATGGCTTAAGCATGCTGGCATGGAAGACAGGGTAGATCTTAAGATACGATGGCATGTCAAGCTTGTATGAGATCTTGCCTACCTTGGGGACGATCTTAAATGGCCTCTCATACTTGCGAATCAGATTCCGATACATGCCCCGTAGTGCCTTGAACTGTCTTGGGTTAAACTTCACCATGACCATGTCCCCAACTCTATAGTATGTTGGATGCTGCTTACGGTCCGCAAACTTCTTCATCTTCTTAGCTGCCTTATCCAAATAGGACTTAGCAATGTCGAGCTGCTCCTCCCATCCTTTGGCCATATGATAAGCCCCCAAACTCTTTCCCTCGAACGCGGCTGGTAAGGAATGTAGAGTTTGTGGTTGTTGGCCTGTGGCTAGCTCAGATGGTGTCCGTCCTGTGGACTCACTCCGCTGCAAGTTATAAGAGAATTGGGCGATGTCTATGAGCCTTGCCCAATCTTTCTGATGCGCGCTTACATAATGCCTCAAGTAGCATTCTATTAAGGCATTGACTTGTTCCGTTTGTCCATCCGTCTGTGGGTGGAAACTAGTAAAAAAGTGCAGCTCCGTACCAAGTATGTCAAACAACTCTCTCCAAAAGTTTCCAGTAAAAAGGGGGTCTCGATCACTGATTATATGCCTTGGTAAGCCCCAATACTTCACCACGTTCTTAAAGAATAGCTTGGCGGCTTCCTTGGCTATGCAACCTGGTGAGGCGGGCATGAAGGTGGCATATTTGGAAAATCTATCCACGACCACCATAATAGTACCATAACCGTCGGACCTTGGTAGGCAAGTGATAAAGTCCATAGTCACGCTCTCCCATGGACGCTCTGCAACTGGTAGTGGCTCTAAAAGTCCTCCGGGTTGTTGTTGCTCAACCTTGTCCTGCTGACATACAAGACAAGTATGCACATAAACATTCTATATCATCTCGCATGCATGGCCAATAGTAGACTAACTCAACCAAGGCCCTGGTGCGACGTTGGCCTGGATGACCAACCCATATTGTATCATGACTCTCCCTTATGATCCGCTATCTAATGTCTCCAAACTTAGGCACGTAGACCCGTCAACCCGTGGTAAGCAATATGTCATCTTCTACCCAAAAACGTCTCGTCTTGCCCTGGTTGGCTAACTCGATAAGTTGTTTGGTTGTTGGATCATGTTGCATGCCTTCTTTTATAGCCTCTCGAATATCCCATCTCGCTGAAGTGATTGCAGCAAGCTCGGATTTCCGGTCAAGGCATCGGCTACAACGTTACCTTTTCCCGGCTTATACTCCAGCGCATAATCAAACTCAGCCAAGAAATCCTACCACCTAGCCTGCTTTGGTGTGAGCTTCTTCTGTGTCTGAAAGTAGCTAGTAGCCACATTATCAGTCTTGACCACGAACCTCGACCCGAGCAGATAATGTCTCCATGTACGAAGGCAATGCACAATGGCAGTCATTTCCTTCTTTTGTACCGTGTAACGCCGCTCTGTCTCATTTAACTTGTGGCTCTCAAATTCTATGGAATGCTTATCCTACATCAGGACACCCCCAATGGTAAAGTCGGAGGCATCTGTGTGCACCTCAAATGTCTTGGCAAAGTCAGGTAATGCCAAGACTGGCTCCTCTATTACAGCTGCCTTAAGGTCTTCAAACACCTTTTGACAATGCTCCGTCCAAACCCATGGCTTGTTCTTCTTTAGCAACTCAGTCAATGGTGCGACCTTTGCTGAGTATCCACTGATGAACCGACGATAGTTGTTAACAAGGCCAAGTAAGGATCTCAACTCAGTTACGTTTATGGGTGCCTCCCACTCCTGGATAGCATGTACCTTAGCCTCGTCCATGCGTACCTCGCCATTACTAATGACATGGCCCAAGAAGTGCACCTTTGATTGTGCAAACTCGCACTTCTCTCTCTTGATGTATAGCTCGTTCTCCAACAAGACTTGGAAAACCTTCCTTAAGTGCTCCATGTGTTCCTCCAAGGTATTGCTATAGATGACTATGTCATCTAGGTAGACTACCATGAATTGATCAAGGTAGGGATGAAAAATCTTGTTCATAAGGGTGCAAAATGTGGCTGGTGCATTGGTTAAGTCAAAGGGCATCACCAACCACTCAAAGGCTCCATATCTCGTCACACATGTTGTCTTTGGCTCATCCCCTTCCGCAATGCTAAAGGTGTTAAACATATGGGCCGGGTCGGGCCGCTATTTTTTGGACCCGCACGGGTTACGGTTCGGACCGATTCCGGGTTGGTTCTTAACGGATTTAACGGGTTCGAGTTCATCCGGGTAAAAATTGAACTGTAAGGGTTACGGGTTGAGGGGGTTAGGCCGGGCCGGGCCGGGTTTAGTGTATTTTTAATTTTTTTTTGGAATTTTTTATAACTATTGTAGGTTATATGAGTACAAAGTATTAGCATAAAGAATACAAGGAAGATGGGGGAAAATGCACTTGTTGCAAGTGTTACATTTATTTCATAATTCAAACTTACAAATTGAAAGATTTACATTTTTAACAAGAAGTAGATTCAAAGGTTTTGCATTGCCTTAGTAAGTTCTTTATAATCATTATGAACTGATTGACCTTCTTCTGGAGTGTTAAATTCGGATGGGTTACCATGTGTTAATATATCTCCAAGTTCCTCGTCTTCTGGGCTATCAACATCTTCACGTCCTTGATTTCTTTGTTCCGATCTAATCCAATCTCTGAAACATACTAAAACTTCCAAAGCATTGCTTCCCAATGAGTGACGGGTGTCTCCAAGTTGTTGTCTTGCTTGGCTAAATGCACTCTCCGATGCAACAGTAGAAATTGGCACATTCAGCACGTCCCAACCCATAGCGAAAAGAACAGGAAATTGCTTTCCATTTTCATGCCACCATCCCAACGGTGAAAATTCCTTTGTGCGGGGCCAACGGACCAATTCAAGGTCTGACAGTTGCCAACGGTCAGTGGGGCCCACCTATTTCGAAAATAAAAAAAAACAAAAAATAATTCTAGCCGTTGTACCGGGTCGGGCCGGGCCGGTTAACCCGATAAGGGTAACTGTTCATTGGACTGGGTTCAACCGGTCTGGTTACCCTAAACGCACCAACCCCCTCTACCCCTTATACCCAGCCCCTTTTAACCGGTCCGGGCCTGTTCCGGGTTTAACTGGTCTAGGCCGATCCGGAACCGGGTCAACCTGGCCCGTTTAACACCTATACGCAATGCGAACCTGGTAGTAGCCATTTCGAAGATGCACCTTGGTAAAGTACTTGGCTTGCCCAAGTCTATCGAACAAGTCAGCAATGAGCGTGATCGGGTACTTATTCTTCACGGTGACCTTATTAAGTGCTCGGTAGTCTATGCACAAATGCGACGATCCATCCTTCTTCTTCTGGAACAATACTGGTGTGCTAAAAGGTGCCTTTGATGGGGGAATGTGACCAACATCTAGCAGCTCCTTCAATTGTTTCCTGAGCTTCTCTAGCTCGGGAGGTGCCATACGATATGGGGCAAATGTGGGTGGCTTAGCCCCTGGCTCCAACTCAATCTTTTGATCCACCTCTCGCCTGGGCAGCAAGTGCTTAGGCAACTCCTCGGGAATGACATTTTTGTTTTCCTTAAGCAACTTCTCTATGCAAGGCGGCACTGTCTCTTGAAATTTTTTGTCTTCCTCTAGACTTGCAATGGTTGCCACGAACATCGACTCCCCCTTCTTGATCCCTTGACAAGCTGCATAGCTGAGAGTTGTGCTTGTATCTGTCTGTGTGGCATAGTCACTGTAGGTACCATGCAAGCTCTTTCTCGCTCCATAACCAAGAGACGTTGGAGGTAGGGTTCGATTAAAGTATGACAATGTCTAAAGAACTCTTGTCTAAAGAACTCTTGCCCAATTTTTTATTAGATAAAGTTGTAATTTAATCATTCTCCTAATATTTAAGATTTAGAAATCAACTAAAATTTTATTCATTAAATCATTCCTTATTTGAACTAAGTAATAAGTCCTAATATTTAGGACTTTAAAATTGATTAATATTTTAACATTATAAAATTACTTTCCTTATTAGAACTATGTACATAATATAACTATAATATATTTCACCTTTACTTGGGAAGTCAAATGTGTATATATGCATGTATCTAGTCATTATATAGCATATACGAGTCTTTCTCCTAAAGCTACAAAACCACGGAGAAAGTAATTCATGGAGAGTAAAGATTGATTTTTGAATATTAACAACTTCAGCTAGATAAAGTAGCTTGTAATTCTAATGAGATTGCGCTAAACGGTGCAACCTATAACTTATATATGTTTCTTGTATAGGTAAATTTTATTTCGAAAATTCAAAAGATTCTATTCAAATGCATGATCAAAATTAAAAAGTTTGAATATCGAAAAGTGAAAAGTGTTAGTACATAAATTTAGACAGATCTACTTTATGTGGGGGATTATAACGTGACTAAAACTAGTATATATATTACAAATTTACCTAATATTAGTTGACTTTAATTATAGATTCCACGTTTAATGTATAAATGTTTTTGAGCAAAAAAAATTACCTACACCAAATGTTAACAATACAATTTATTATGCTCAAACGTTAAAAATCAAAATGAAATTCCAAATTAATTAAATAATTTAAAGTGGATCAAATATATATACAATTATCATTAGTTGACTTTAATTATAGATTCCACGGTTAATGTATAAATGTTTTTGTACAAAAAAAAATACCTACACCGAAGGTTAACAATGCAATTTATTATGCTCAAACGTTAAAAATCAGAATGAAATTCCAATTTAATTAACTATAGTTAAATAATAAAGTGGATCAATTATCACATGCATGTATTAATTGGTTAATTAATCCCCCTTCTTTCTTTTTTTAATTCTTTATTTTCCCGCGATAGCATAATGTTGCGCAAAACACTCGACAACCAAAGATGTAGCACACCTTTTTTGAGAAATGATGATAGTCCAATTATCAAGAATTAATAACTGAATTAGAAAATAACTTGTATAATAAAACATACTAAATATAGAGTTATTGTCAATTATAGTCATTTTAACATTCTGTAGATGTCAATGAAAATGTTAATTGTAATATAGTACATTAATGTTTTTGCTTATTTAGGCAAGCAGAGTAATATTAATGTAATAGGATATCATTGTGAGTTGATGTCATATCATATTCTTATTATTGATAAATGGAGAAAGACTTTTATACTTGATTACAGTACACCGTACATAAATTTACAATAATTTCAACAAATAATGGAAAAAAATTAAAAAATAATCAGATTTATAATTGGTAATTAAAAAATAGTTACAGCTTTAAAAATAATCGAAACTTAGTCATTTTTTCATGTAAAGATAAAATCTGAACAAAAAACACCCTTAGAATCTGGAATATTCCAGCATAATATGTTGGAATTCGAACTTTTTATATATGAGATTCCATCATAATATGCTGGAACTTTCCGAGTGTTCGAGTTCAAATTTTTTATATATGAGATTCCATCATAATATGGTGGAACTTTCCGAGTGTTGGAGTTCCAACATAATATGCTGGAAGTTTATATTTAGGAGCTCTAAAATCCAGTATATTATACTGGAATTTTGCGTGTTTCATTAAAATAATAACTATTTTTCAGTAATTTTACAAACGCTAATTCTTTTTAATTACCAATATGAAAACTGGATAACCCATACTATTTTTACACAAGTAATGAACTACAGTATGACCCATTTATTTTGAAATGAATTCAATTACTAAACTATAAAGAAGTCTACGTGCTTTTGGAAGTTATTGTGTAATTATAACTACTAGAAAATAAAAAATTGTTATAAAATAAAGACCGTAAAGTAAAGACATAGAGAAACTGATGTATTATTCGAATTCAAACTGATGTACATAATGAACTGAAATCTCTTCTATTTATAGAAGAAAGGAAGTTGCTATGCAACCTGCTGTGTAAGTTGCTACTATACCAGATATGGATAATCTTCTACTGAGAGTAATGTTTATCCATAACGGAGTACTGAAAGAATAAGCTCATTGTACCAAGTATAGATAATCTTCTATCGGATATAATATTTATCCATAACTAAGTACTGAAAGAATAAGCTCATTGTACCTGGTATGAATAATCTTTTACCGGGGTAATATTTATCTATAACAGAGTATCGAAAGGATAAGCTTATTATCGGAAAGAGGTTTATTTTCAATAGAGTACTAAATAGATAAATATATTTACGGCAGAGTCTCATATAGATAAGCTTCTTCGGAAATCTTATTTATAACGGAGTAATAAATAAATTTTCATAATATAATATATTTATAACAAAAATTAATAAATCCACACACATTATAAACTATTTGTAAGAAACTGTTGATTTTTAGACAAAATGTTGTCGGCGACATTAAGGCTCCCCATCCAATAAAAGTTATTACTTAATTGAACTCTTTTTGTCCAGTTATATCATCATTATTACATTCACAATAATTATGTATTTATTTAATCCAAAAAATATTATTGAGTGTCGGCCTCTGATATAGCTATGCTTGAATGAATTACAATCCTTAAAAGGATACGAAGAGAAAGATAATTTCGTCAGAAAATATAATGAATGATTAAATATATCGCCATGCAATTAAATATTTTTATTTAAGTTTTTAAGAGGTAGAATAGAATAATCCGGTTAAAGCGTAATGATCATACGTCTATAATGCATTGTATGTCCATGTAGGTGTATTGGGAAAAAACTGAGTCTATATATTGAAGATAACGTGTCATGACATGTAGACTGGTCAAAAGGTCAAAACGCAATAAATAGCCAAGAGGCACGAGCGACAACAGATATGGGGAGAAGAAAGTAACATAGGTGTGGACCGTTACTCAAATGACACGAGTCTCGTACCTATTCGAGTCATTTAAAGACCGAAGATCGGAAGTGATTGAAGATATGAATCTGATGACGCAAAAGAGTCCAAATTCAGCATTAAATATCAAATACGTTAGAGAATTTGTATTTAATAGGAATGATTGAGTAACGTTTCTTTTAATGTCATTTATTGCTCATAATTGTCTCATTAAGACAAAGACATTATACCTTCTCCTAGAATCAACTATAAAAGGAGAAAGACTCAACATCTGTAGACACACGAAACATTATTGAGATTACACTGAAATACAAAACTACTTATTACTTTATTATTCTCAAAAACCTTCTATTATTTTCGTCTCCAGATTATCAGTAATCCGAATTTCTCTCTATTTCTAGCTTTGATCAAAGACTCAGATTTTTGGTTAAATAGTAGGTACCATTCTTCTATTCTTTCTCGGAAATCGATGACTATTCGTAGCTAATATCTTGACACCAAAGAAAAGTTCGACTCAATACTTTATTTTTATCCTAGTTGGTCCTGATTCGAAGGGTATTTATAACCTAGAAAGGATGAGCTTGTAGTATACATGTTCAATGAATTTTTTAAGACAAATACAGAGTTCGAACTAAAATTACTGGATTCGGCCGAACCGTTCCCGACACTCTAGGACCACTAGTTCATATATTATAAAAATGACAAAATTATAGGCTATAGGAGCTGTATGATATCCTTGTCAAACTTTAGGATGAAAGCAACCCCATAATTATCTTTGACTTAACACGTCGTATTAGACTTGGTAACTACCTTATCTATATTTTGATTTGATTATTTGAAAATTTCTTGTCTTATACGTATCTTAGTTATTTAAAGCGCAAACATATATAACAAGACTAAATTAATCTAAGTGACACTATAATATAAAAATATAAAGAATAATTAATCTAAGCAACTATGTAAATACTCATTCGATACATTAAAATCGAACACATTGTTAATAGTCATCCTTGTATATTTAAAACCAAACACTTAAAACTCCATTTTTAATGGGAATCATATACAATATTTTGTGTCATGGGAAGTTTAAATGTTTGATTTTGAAATACAGATAATTTATCTGTAATTGATCAAATTTTTTTAAGATAAAATAGACAAAAGTTAATTTTTTGTTCTTTAACAAAAAATGGAAAATTCATTATTATTTTGAGAGGAATTCAAAATAGAGTACAAACAATATAGCTTTATAAATAATGTGCTTTCCAGTTAGAAAATTGGAAAATATAAATAGAAAAAGAGTTAATTTTATGCATGGTCATTGAACTTTTGGGTTTGTTACCCAAAAATTATTTTTTTTGTTACGTAAAAATCATTTAGCTTTGTGTTCATTACACAAAAGTCACTTTTCTTTCTTTTGTTACACAAAAATCATTTTACTTTGCTCTAGTTATCACAAAAGTCACATTTTTATTTGAAAAGTCTATTATGCTCTTGATATTATATAAACCTCATATTTATGCAATACCTTCTATATTATATACTATATAATATATTTTTACCTATGTATTTTATTTATAAATAAAATAACTTAATATTATTTTTATAATATATTCGTATATTTAATTTTTTCTTAACGTTATTTTTCAAGATATATTAGTAGCGTTATTAAATTTGTCAGTAAATTTAATATATATTAGTAGAAATAAATCGGCAAGTACATTTCCGTGAGAAAATTCGTAGGTAAACAAACAAAGAAAATGAGGAAAAAATCATATATTAATGGAAAATCCCTAGGTAACTCTACATGCGAATTTAACTGGGGATATTTTCTTGGGGATTTACCTGGTCGGCAATTGGTTATTTGGGAAATTATACTACTAGAAATTCGGGAAAACCCATCCCAAAAAAATCGACCAAAGTTGGTCGGTAATGCCAATAACCGTCCAAAACGCGATTATTAATGTGTGATCGATATTTTGAAGGTCGGAAGGGCATATCGACCAAAGTTGGTTGGAAATTACCGACCAACTTTGGTCACTCAATTAAACTCTAAAAAAAAATTGCTGAAAAAAGTTATTTTATAATGCTACTAATATATCTTGAAAATTAACGTTAAGAAAAAATTAAATATTTTAATATACAACAACCTAGTATAATTTCACTAGTGGGGTCTGGGGAGGGTAGTGTGTATGCAGATCTTACCTCTACCCTGGGGTAGAGAGGCTATTTCCAATATACCCCCGACATCCTTCCCTCCAAGAACTCCCCACCTTGCTCTTAGGGTAACTCGAACTCACAACCTCTTGGTTAGAAGTGGAGGGTGCTTACCACCGGAGCAATCCACCTTGTCTAAAATATATATTATAAAAATAATAAATAAAATAATATTAAGTTATTTTATTTATAAATAAAATATATTAGTAAAAATATATTATATAGTATATAATATAGAAGGTATTACATAAATATGAATGTTTATATAATATCAAAGGCATAATAGACTTTTCAAGTAAAAATATGACTTTTGTGATAACTAGAGCAAAGTAAAATGATTTTTGTGTAACAAATGAAAGAAAAATGACTTTTGTGTCACAAAGTTAAATGATTTTTACGTAACCAAAAAAAATAAAAGTAATTTTTGGGTAACAAACACTAATATTCAATGACCATGGATAAAATTAACTCATATAAAAAGGATGGATCAGTATATAGTCGGTGTATACGCAATATATAGCAAGCGTATAATCAATGTATAATATATACACATGGATTATACACTACATGCATTCTGACAAAAAATTCTTTAAAATAAAATAAAATTTATGTTGTGTTACTATGTGGATTCTCGAGTGAATCAATGTGAAGATGATTCAAATCTCATTAATCATTGCTGGGGTTTCACTTATAAACTATTTGAAATCTAGCATTGATTTTTGGAGTTCTTTTGTATTTTAGATAGAGATATTTCTGAGTGGCTATTTTGCCAATACAATTACAAAACATAGCCAAACTCTAATAGCCGACCCAAAATGTGGCTATTTGCCAAATTTATTCCCAAATACCAATCCATTTGGAATTTGGGCTTTTTGTGTAAAAGAAGGAAAGTTTGAGTCCTTTGCAATTTTAGGCACATATCGCCCACTAATCAAAAATCATTCTTCTGATTCGGTGCTGTCCAATAAATCACATCGTATCGTCATTCGCCACCTTACAATTCCACATTTCGAATCAAATAATCAAATAATAATATAGTAAAAACCAAAACCCTAATTCCAATCAAATTCACATTCTTCATTTCTCAGGTATGGCGTTCACATTACACTAATTTTTATTTTTGTTTATCATTTGATATTTGATTATCTGTTCTTTTTTTTCCGTTCAGGTTCCTCGCACTAGTAAAATTATTAGAATTTTAATACATATTTGAAATGAAATGGATATTTAGGATCTTATTACTTTTGGATTAAAGGGTAGATGTTATTGTTGTAAATTACATATTAGGAATGGAAATTCTTAGTTCTGTTCTTGTAAATCGAATTCCATATAATTGAGCCTATTTAATTTAGCTTTCATAATTGGATGATTTCAGAAAATTTCATTTCTCGGTCAGTAAATTTTGCTGTTTCTCAATCATCTCAAACTTTCATTTTATGTATTTATCAGTTGAACACTCTTTGCTGAAAAAATTATATTGTATATGTAAAAAATTATACTATGTATATATAGGCCAGACATTACTTTTTGTATATATATAATACATCTTGAACATCCTCAGCAAGTCAGCATATTTTTTGGTTTCGCCACTGATTGACAGGTATATTATTTGATCGATTCAGGTTATTACTATGGCTGACGAGAATGTTGCCAGCGGGGAGGTTTTTGATGATGCAGTGGAGATCGAAGGAGAGGAGGATTCTGAGGGTGCATTGAAAACCTCTCCTTTGACGCAGAAAATAGCTGCCTTAGAGCAAGAGAACAATCAACTTTTTCACGAGAACCAAGTCGTCAAAGAAAGGATTGAGAAATTGAAGCACTCGATTGAGGAAATGGAGAACGAGAAGGTTGAGTTACAGAAGAAGGCAGAGAAGTTTGAGTCGGAGAATAAGGCTTTAGGATCAGTAGCTGCCCGCGCAGCAGAGCTCGAGGGCGAACACTCGCGACTGCAGCACGATCTCATAAGTGCGATGAACGATCTAGAAGAATCGAATTCAGAGTTGTCGAAACTGAAGTTGGCTCTGGGGGGGTTGAAGAGTAGTGATGATGAGAAGAGTGGGAAATTGAGTGCCATTGAGAGTGAAAGGAATTTGTTATTGTTGAAAGTCGAGAAGTTGGAAGCTAGTGGAAATGATCAGAGGGCTGAAGTAGAAGTGAAGGAGAAAGAAATTAGGGGCTTAAAGAAGAAGATTGAGGATTTAGAGGCTGCTGTGATGAACAATGAGGCATGGAAAAAGGAGAAGGAGGCACTTCATATGGTGAAAGATGAGTTGGAGAAGAGGATAACGGAGATGATGGGTAAAGTGGCTGAGTTGGAGAAGAAGTTAGAGGAGAAGGAAACTTTGATTAATGACAGAGATGTTGACAGCAATGTTAATGGAATTCCAGGAGCGGAGAATAAGGTTGGATCTTCGGGTGTAAAAGTAGGCTTGCCAGTGGTGGCTGTATCTTCAGTTGCTGCAGTTGCTATTGTAGGCAGTTTGTGCTATCTTCGATATGCAAGAAAACCATAAACTGAGAACTTGGTCTTTATCATGTCGAGTTTTTTGTCTGACCAAGTTATGGATTTTACAATTTTGATAGCACTTTGGTTATGCTGCGCTTTCTTACTTAGCTTTTTATCTCACTTGACACTAGATTCGACGTTGGCTAGTGGCATGATCTACGTTTTGTTTGCAGAAGTGGACAAAGCAACATATTTCTGTTAGTACTTCTCTTTCTGCGAGTTTTTATCGCAACCTTTTTTTTCCATTTAAACAAGGTTTATTGGTGTAACCATTCAAAAAAAACATTTGTATTGCACTTCAACACTGGATTCATATATAGTACTGAATGTCTCAAATAATTGAGTTCTTATATACCTCTCCGTTGGTTGATTATTTTGGCTGCCTGAAGTGTTAATGCTATGTTGCATTGAAGCCAGATTGTTGCTGTTGCAATCTTATGACAATCTTACGGGGATTTTCCTTCTGATCGGTTTAATTACTGATGCCTGCCTTCATTGTTAAATAGCTTAAAGTATTGGGAAAACTAGAAACAGAGCCCTATTTCAGTATTTTGCACCTTTCTTTTGTAAAGGTAGTTGTATCTTGTCTAAAGTAACTCTGACCTGATAAACGAGGTGCTGCAATGAACTTGCTGTACTCTAATATCTTTGATTGATCTTTACCTTCATTTCGTAGTTGTGTTGGTGGTGGTATTGTCTTTGCAGCATTAAGTTAAGCACTCCCTATCCCCCTCGGATTTCTTTTGTTTTTTCTTTTTGTGGAAGGGTGATTCGTGGGGGTTGTGTTGGGGTTGGGGTACGAGGTTGTTTTGAAATGACAACAATTTGAAGGTCTTTTAGTTACTCATGCTTAACCTTGTTCCTGCAACCAAACTGATAAAAAAAAGGAAATTTTCTCCTGAAACCTCTTGAAATAAACAGGTCTGATCTGAGTGAATTGCTGTCTATTTTATATGTTCATGCCTTCCGAGTTCCGACATTCAATATGTATCATAGCTTGCGTATGTTGGCTAGTGTTTTTGCTAACACTACACCTTTCTTTTCTGGTTATCATCCTAAAATGGTTATATGCATGTGACATTCCCCTGCTTATTGTGGGCTTGTTGCCTTTGAAATGCACTAGTAATTCATGCACTAGTCATCCTCTCATTTGCTAAATTCTTTATAAAGTTTTGGCTTATGATCTCTCTTGAGATGTTTGTCTTGTCTAGCTGAAGTGCTATGTAACATCACTCTTTGATTGAAATCCCAAGAGGATGGTGCACAAAGAGTGAAACTAGTCTCTTTCCGAGTGTTGTACTTGGATATGATAGGGAAGATATTATTCCTTATCTGTTGGATGATGGAAAATTAACCTTATAGTTTTCATTCTTGAAAAATGATCTATATAGTTGAAGATCTTAGAAGGGGAATCTCGGAGCAATAGTAAGGTTGTCTCCGTGTGAACTATAGGTCACGGATTCGAGCTATGGAAGCAGTCACTAATGCTTGCATTAGATAGGTTGTCTAATCACATCCCTAGGGGTGTAGTCTTTCCCTGAATCCTGCGTGAATGCAAGGTGCTTTGTGCACTGGACTGCCGTTGAAGATCTTAGAGATGGGTTCTTATGCATCCTTCTCTCGCAAACACTCGTGTACATATCAATAACAACATTAGCAAATCTGAGTAGTGTTTTGATGAAAATTTCAAGTATTAAAGATTAATAAACAAGTAATATGAAAGTTAACACTTTTAGACAATTATAAAAGAAAATGAATTTTGTCCTACATTGTTGAGAGAAAAATCATTTCCTCCCCACCGTCTAAAAATATTTTTCAAGTATTGGAAATATTTCAAGAAATATATGAAAATATTTCTAAAAAATAACTTTTATCGTACCAAACATATCAAAGAACCTTAGGCTGTTTAAGTTATGGATCCAACACAAAGTTGTAAATTACCAATGCAAATCTTTGCCTAGGCAATAGTAGTATCTACTTTCTGGTCTGGTGAAATCAAGCAATAAAGTCAGTTTTACACTAAGGGGTCTTTTGGTAGGGTGTATAAGAATAGTACGAAATAAATTGTATTAGTAATGCATATATTAATAATGTATGTATTAGTAATATAAACATTAGTTATGCAAATATTATTTTTTATCTATTGTTTGGTGTGGTGTATTAAAATTATAATGCATTGCATAATTTTTTTAAAAAAATAGTTGCTTACAAAAATGCCCCCCATATTCTCTAGCTTTAAGGGACTTTAAGGACAATTTTGTCTTTAACCATGTTAATGCATGCATTAAAATCTTGGTATTACTAATGCCATGGTTTTCTATGCATTACTTATGCATTGGATAATGCCAAGTACACAAGTTGAAAAAAGATATCAAACAATGTATTAGTAATGCATAGAGCTAATGCTTGCATTATTTTTTCTAATACCTCCTACCAAACGACCCCTAAGAGGTCGTTTGGTAGAGTATGTTAGAGAAAATAATGTATGCATTAGCTTTGTGTATTAGTAATGCTTTGTTTGATACACTTTTTCAACTCATGTATAACTAATACAAACATTAGTTATACACTCTATTTGGTATTATCCTATGTATAGCTAATGCATAGAAAACCATGACATTAGCTATACAAAGGCTATTAATGCATGCATTAGCATGTTTAAAGACAAAATTATCCTTAAAGTCCCTTAAGTTAAAGAATATGGAGGACATTTTTGTAAACAATTAAATTTCTTAAAAATTATGTAATGCATTTTAATTTTTAATACACCACACCAAATAATGCATAAGAAATAATCTCTGTATAACTAATGCTTGCATTACTAACCCATGCATTACTAATGCACCTTATTTAGCATTATTCTTATACGCCCTACCAAACGACATCGTCGGAGAATGATTAAGATACGAAGTTTATTAGTTCTTACAGTAACTTCAAATTAATAATTCTGAAAGCACAATCAAATATTTATAAATATTAAGTAAAAAATTTTAATACACGTACAGTCGGAACAAAAAGATAATTGGTTCACGTGAATCCATATCTATGAGCTAGGTCCGCCCCCGGTCTAAGACAGTACAACCATCATCAATTACCCGAGTCTAGAGTCAACTATTTATAAGTAGTTGCGTACAATAGAGTGAATTCATCATATAATAGCAGGTGCATGCGCATTTATTGGTTTGTTCTTTAACGTAAATAAGTTAATAGTAAGAAAAATTATGTATGTAAATATAGAAGGGTCATCCACTTTGTTAAACCATAGTGGGTCGTACGATATCAGGGATGAAGAATATAACCCCAAGATAACTTTGATATTATTTTATCTCGTATTTGATTGGAATTTTTAATTTTGAAAAAACAATTCCAAGATTATTTTATATCATAATTTTATTTTATAGCATATTTAATGTGAAATTACAGTACAAGGATTAGCTAATCATGAATAAAACAAACAAATGACAAATGATTTTTAATTATTTTGTTTCTTTCTCAATACTATTGTGATTATATGTGTTTTCTTTAAGTCATTGATCCATCGAAAACAACATCTCTATCGGCACAGGATGAGGTAAAGATGTGTACTCTTTACTTTCTCCGGTGTCTACTTGTGAGATTAAATTGAATATATTATTATTATTACTATATAATTTTGTCTACAAAACTAGACAATCCCTTTACCTTTGTCCTAGAGGAGGTTTTTTTTCTTTCATAATAATAGAAAATAAAAATGCTGGGAGTTTTTCTCAAATAGCCAAAAATATAAGTACCGAAACAGTTTCAGTTTCTGAAGATTAAGTGGGTGTTTGGACATAAGAATTGTAAAATTCAAAAAAAAAAGTGTAAAATTTTCAACTAAAAATGGTATTTGAAAATTAGAATTGTCTTTGGACATAAATATAATTTTCGATTATTTTTAAAGTTTTGTTAGTAATCTGAGTAAAATTTTGAAAAATAGTTTTTGGAGTTTTTTAAAGTTTCAACAACAACAACAACAATAACAACAACGATCCAGTATAATTCCACAAGTGGGGTGGGGAGGGTAATATGTACGCAGACCTTACCCAAAGGATAGAGAGGCTGTTTCCGGGAGACCCTCGACTCAAAAAAACAATAGAAGATAATATATTAGTACCATAAAATAAATTCTTTGGCGTACTTTTGAAAATTACGAGCGTTGCAATGTGTAGGCAGTAGCCGTTTCAACATATTATTATTCCCTATGCAACTTTGGCACCCTTTTCTTTTCCTCGTAATTCGTGCACCTGGGGAAAATGAAAAACCCCTTCTTAAACCCCAAACACACACACACACACAGAAAAAAGAAAAAAAGAAAAGAAAAAAAGGAGAAGTGTTCACTGTTAAAACTGTCTCTGCCTTTAATGGAACAAGACAAATAATAAAAGAGAAAGAACAAATCTTTTTTCAAGAAGAGAGAGAGAGAGATAGTGTGTGTGTGTGTGTGTTTTTAAGATCTGTTTGAATGCATTTTCTCACTCTGTGTTTCTCCTTTTTTTTGTGAAAACACTTTGACCAGTTAGGGTTTGTTTGGACCAAAACTAACTTCTTTGGCCATGGCATTGCTACTGCATTTTTCAGGAAGATGGTTTTCCTCCCAACAAAGGTAAAGGACAAACAATCCCTTTTTTTATTTTCATTTTTTAAACTTACAAACTTATTAATCTTCTGGAAATGAAGGGAACTCATAAAGCTCATTTCTTGATTTTGTATTCACCTTTTTGTGTGTGTGTGTGTGTGTGTTTTCAACTTGGTCCATTCGATATGCATAAAAAAATAGTTTTTTTTCCCTGAATGGGAAATTTAAGGAGCTTCTGTTCTTGCTTTAGCATTTGTTTTCTTCCGTGTTATGGTTAATTTTTCCAATTAGAATTCATTATATTATCCTGTATCTTCTGTATATATAGTTGAAGCACCCAACAAGGGTCGTGGTGGAGTGGTAAGTTCTGATTCATCCTTAACCGGAGGTCTCAAGTTCTAGCCCTTGTGTATGGAGTCCCTGTTAGGGAGCGCTTTACCCCAATGTGGGACTTTCCGGCGTGAATCCGGAGTAGTCGGCCCCAATGTGGGTACCGGATACTGGGTGAGAAATAAAAAAAAAAAAATATATATATATAGTTGAAGCAGAAAGATTGAATCTTGATATGCACATTTTGCTGAGAGCAGGGACTTATGTAGTGAATGGAACTCCTAATAGATATATTAGTTGGATGAGTTTGACTTTGAGGTTTAATTTTGAGTAAGATATCTCCTCCACCCTCCCCCCTACCTTCCCAGGGGAGCCAAGAGATCAGCTATTAAAGTGAGGAGCTTTATAGCAGCGAGGTTATAGGTTTTGCGATTTAGTTATTTGAGCATTCACCCTTTTAACAAAATTAAGGAAGGTGCATATAGTTTTTCCACCTGGCGTTGCAGGCTATGTTACTCGGACTCTCCGAAAATGTGGTCGGGTGCGTGTCAGATCCTCCAAAACTAGTGCATTTTTGGAAGGATCCAACACCGGTGCAGCAGCATTTTGAAGAGTTCGCGCTACATAAGTTGTAGGGAATTCAAAGATCTCGGGGTGTCTTAGGTGAAAATCATCTAGCAAGATTGATTTTACCTGATAAAAATGAGTTTTCAAAGGATCAATAATTAAGGTAGATCCTCATTTTGAGGTTAAGAATTTCTGTCGGTGAAGGTCAAAGTTCCCCTGTTGCTACCTGTGCTGGTGGGAGAACTTGAGGTGCGTGTAAGCTGGCTCAGAAATCGGACACCATTGTAATAAAAAATCTCCCCTGATGCATATAATCTTAGTCGCAAAGGACTCCATTGTCATTTTAATCTCCATAGTTTAATGTGGCTCTTGGTGCTAAAATATTCTGTACCTGCAGGTCTAGTTCTGAGATAATGGTGGAAAAAATATGCAAAAAGTTTAGTACTTTACAGTTTATTCTGTAATGTTGACGTATTTTCAGAGTTCATACATTTACTTAATGTGGGAATAGACAAAAGTCATTCAGATAAAGAAAAGAGTCATATAGGTTGAGATGATAAGGAACAGGCAGATAAATCCAGAGCTTAAATTCCTATGCTTGCTCATGCATATATCAATCCTGGTGGAGTGGTACTTTTTTGTCCTTAGAATTTCATGCTTTCTTTTCTAGGTATTGACAACTAGTGAGAGACCTTTCAGCTGGATGACTAAGGCTACTCCATTCTCATTTCTCTTCATGAAACCATTCAGCCTAAGCTCTAGACTTGTCATGTAGGAAAAATTGCTACTTGAAATCTGTTTCAAGGATATGCAGTGAGGACTTTTTGAGGTAATTATTGTGAAGGAAGGGGTTGGATTCTATAAGAAGGGATAAAGAGCCGCTGCTGTTCAGGAGCTAAGACGTGAGGAGGATTTAGAATTCATATATCAGTAGTTGCAGTGCTAGACAGTTGAGTTATCTTTCTTTTGTTTTCAATCTTCCGGAAGTAGCAAGGAATGAACAGATAAGAGTAATGAGGAAAAAGAAGAGGCAAAAACATGACTAACGAGTCCCTTTGCTCTTAGGAGGCGGAGTTGAAGAACTAGACACATCTCTTTAAGATGGTTGGTTGGCATTTTCAAAGCTTAACTATAAGATACAGGAGGAGTTCTAGTGGTCCATCTTGAAGAGGAAATTTAGTTCATTGAAAAGGGTGCTAAATTCTTGGAGGTCTTAAATGGAACCTAAAAGCCAAAGGCAAAATGCAACGATATATCACTCCATTTTTTCTCTTGGCTTTAAATATCTTACTGAAACTACTATTAGGCTGCCACGCCCTCCCCTCAGACTTTGGCCTAGTAGCAAGAGCACAACGCATGGTATGTGGGTTGGACGCACGTCATGAGTTCAAACGTAGCTGCAGACAAGAGCAGACAAAAGCATGGTATTTAAGTGGAGAAGGGTTTGGGGGCATAATCCACTTGGTTACCCTGTACCGCTGACCCTCGGGGATTTCTCACATTAAAAAAAAATTAAGGCTTTGATGAGGAGAAACCTAAAAAGTGTGGAATGGGGAGTGGGGGGGGGGGGGGGGGGTTCTAAGCTCAGATTTGAAGCAAGGTGCATAAGTTTGTACTCGATGGATGCTTGATCCATATATTTTTCTTCTTGAAGATGAAGTGTTGTTCCTTTTTCAACTGCTCAATCCCTATGGTGTTTCGATCCGATGCTGTTCCAGCTGTTGAGTTCTGACTGTTTCTTGCTATATCTTCTGCAGGTCAGATAGAGAAGTAGGAGTTGAGCTTGCTTCAGAGGTTTTGAGCTGGTGGTCAACTGTTAAACCGGGTTGAACTTCCTTGTGATTTTCTAGATCATGTGAACTAATTATATTGTTAGTTAATTAGGGAATGAAGCCATTGGTCCGCGAAGCATATCAAGCTTTGTATCATATTGACAATAGCAGTAATGATTCATAGTGCATGAAGTATTTTTTGGCATATCAAAGCTACTCAGGTTTATATTATCTAAGTTTTGATCTGTTCCTATTCAAACTTCAATCGGGATCTTATGCTCAATTAGCTTGGAGATCTATGATCACTTGATATTTTACGCGTATTGTACATCCAATTTCCTGCTTGTTGTTACTCTTTCCTTTTTACCTTTCCCGAGCCTTTTTATCTGTTTATCTTTGTTATCTTTCCTGAGCCGAGGGTCTACCTGAAACAGCCTCCCTACTTTCTCAAGGTAGGGTAAGGTATGCGTACATACTACCCTCCCCAAACCCCATATGCGGGGTTACATTGGGTTTGTTGTAATAGTATATCCAATTTCCTTGTAAGTATTAGGGATTAGTCTTCTTTTGGATATATTATGCTTGCAATATTGAAAATGAAAATTAACCCTCAGGGGTTGACCTGGTGGCAATTGACTTGAGCCTTGGGGTTTGCTCCCTTTCAAGGTCTCAAGTTCGAAACCCACTGGGTGCAAACAATTTCTGAGGGCCATCGGACTGGATAAAACCTGAATTAACTGTGGTGCACTTGCGGGGAACTCCTTGTCGAGGGCCTGTGCATCCCCGGGAATAGTCGGGGCTCGAAGAGACTCGGACACCCGATGCAAATCAAAAAAAAAATATTGAAAATGAAAATCATCATCAATTAAGTATCAGACATCAAGATCCTACTGTGGAGGAGCATAGGACTGATTTTAGATTTTAGGATTCTTTTTCCCTTTTTATGTGAAGATGTTGAGATACTTACTAAATTTGTGGGTATTTTATGGCTATGTCATATATATTTATGTCTGAGATGAGATTGAATTTAACAGTATGGTCAGTGAGAATTCATATATTCGATCCAAATTTACTTGGGATTGAGATGTAGTTGTCAAACTCAAACATATTTGCTAGCTATGATGAAGATTTCGGCAAAGGGCCATATATATATCCCTGTACTATAAGAAAATATTTAAATATACCCTTCATTATACTTTAGATCCAAATATATCCCCTGTCATAATACTATTGGTTCATTATACCCCTTTCTGTTAAGTTTGTCCAAGGTGGACATCTAGTTCTACGTGGCACTGATATTTGATAAGGTGAATGATATGTGACATGCCACCTCAGCACTCATAATCCATATATAAAAAACTAAAAATTGAAATGCAATATTTTTTATGATAGCGGTAATGGTGACAATAGTGGTGGAAAAAAAAATAGAAGGGAAGAGTAAAATGGGTTAGGGGCATTGAGGTGGCAAGCTACCTCATCAAATCTTAGTGCCACGTAGGATTGGATGTCCAGTTTGGAAAAGCTTAACGGAAAAAGGTATATTTGAACCAATAGTATATGTATTTGGACTCAAAATATAACGAGGGGTACATTTAAACCTTTTCTGATAGTATAAGGGTATATTTGGCCCTTTTCCGTAAAGATTTTAATGCTACAAACTCTAAGGATTCTCTTGTATTAGCTTTGGTATTATTAATTCCTTATTTGGTAGTAGTATTTTTCAACCTATGTATATCTAATATAAGTATTAGTTATATTATACAGCCTATTCAGTATTATTCTTATACATTGTAAACAATGACATTGGCAATACCATCAAACTAACAGTCGATAAAAAATAATTCCAGCATTATTAATATACCATATTAAATACTACTATTTTTGGTCACTTCATTTTAAATTTTAATCAGAAGTCTCAAGTTGAAATGTTAACATTCGAACCAAAATTATTTAACTGTTTTGTCAATGTAAAAAAAAGTTAATATCAACTGAAAACTGTTAAAATTGACCAAAAAAAGAAACTGCCCAAACTGTCCTATGCTCAACTCTCACAGCACAGGACACACACTTAGGGTGTCGTTTGATACGAGGTATTAAAAAAATAATGCAAGTATTAGTTCTATGCATCAATAATATTTTGTTTGATATATTTTTTCAACCTGTGTATAACTAATACAAGCTCGATGCATCATACTTGGTATTATCCTATGTATAAGTAATGCATAGAAAACCATGACATTAGTAATTCCATGGCTATTAAGGCATGCATTAGTATGGTTAAAGACAAAATTATCCTTAAAGTCCCTTAAAGCTAGAGAATAGATAGGACATTTTTGTAAACAACTATTTTTCTTAAAAATTATGCAATGCATTATAATTTTAATACACCATACCAAATAGTAGATAAGAAATAATATCTGCATAACTAATGCTTGCATTACTAACACATGCATTATCAATACACCTTATTCCGCACTATTCTTATAAACCCTACCAAACAACCCCTTAAAATTTGATTTTGAACAAGTATTAATAAGTATTTTTTAACTAAAACAACAATATTCTCTAACGCAATAAACAATACCATAATTGTCTAGTTGGTCTTCTTGGGCTCATATATAATACTGTATAATATATGTGGTCAGACCTCTCTATAAAAGCTATTCTTTATAACAATAATTTATTATAACGGTCAAGTTTTTTTGGAACCAATATTTTATTTTATGTTATAAAATATATGTTCTCTATAGTAACACTTTATTATATCAGCCAAAAAATTTCGAAAAACAAGGCTGTTATAAAGAGATCTGACTGTACGTCGTAATTTGTAGTGTTTAACTCAATTTTAGTAGTATATAGAGTAAACCGCCCACAGTATGATTCAAGTTAATAAGATTGCATAAACGATATTAGCACAATTAATTAATCAGTTTATTATTTTAGAAATCCATTTGCAAAATTCCTCATGATTATTATTATTTTTTCCAGTATAATGAGAGTGGAAAAGATGCTTCTGCTAATTAAACATTTAATACTTCCACTGAAAGCTAAAAAATGTATTTTTCTAATAAACACAGCAGATATTTAGGGATACTCCTGCAATTAAATATTTAATTAAATATCAGTTGACTTATGTAGATATATGTCTTTTCTCTTATGAATCTTTTCAGCTCATATATTAATTAAGTTGATAATTCAGAGGTTTTTCTAAGGGTGAAGAACTTGGTTTCTTTCTCTGAATTAAGTTTTGAAAAGATATGATTATGAATAATCATAGATTTCACAGGATAATGCTTGAATATTAATGTATATAGTGAACACGGCAGCCTGGTGCACTAAGCTCCCACTATTCGCAGGGTCCGGGGAAGGGGTAAGACCATAAAGGTCTATTGTATGTTGTTAGCTGCCATGGATCTAGAGATCAAGTTCGAAGAAGGAGACATGCAAATGAACCCACACTTGAGAGAAACAGATCTCTGTTCTTAGAAGAAGAAAGCCAAAATGATACTAGCGTGTCTTTTACAGAGTGTACAATATGTTGTAAAAAAATATTGATGATTATGGAGAATAAGATTTAGCTTGAGGCATGTCAAGGACACTGTCTTTAAGGATATTTCGTCCACACAGTGATAAATGAAATTAGGCGTATCCCCCAGGATTCAACAAGCTCTTCCAGTTATTAAACTGGGAACAGAACTAGCAGAAAACTCAAGAAAGAAATCTAGCACATAGAAGGAAGAAGATGATTCAGAAAGTTGTATTAGAAAGTGTGTCTTTAGCTCTTCAAAGACCATGTTTATATAGGTGTTGCTTCAACAGCTAGATAACGGCTAGTTTGACTCTATTTGACTCTATTAATTGTAAAATAACTTACTAAATAATAAGTAGATATAAATAACAACATATAGTTTCACTCAAACAATTATGTATAGCTACCGACATTATGTCATCATAAACACTTATTTTAAGTAAGTACAGGTACTAACATATTCAACATTTATTTTAAAATTAGTAAGAAACATTAACAAATCATGATTACAATACTCACTGCCCATAAAAAAAATTATTTTTATTTGATGCAACCCATCATTCTCAAAGAAAATTTTCACTCTAACTTTTCCTAACAATTCTACAGGAACCAAATTTGCCCGAATATTAGAGTTATGGATCGCCCAACTAATGCCAATATTTTTCAGAAGTGAGATTAAAAAGAAATTTTCCATTCCGAGAACTTGAGTAGTTCTTGAATCACCAAAATAAATAAATTATTCTTCTTGTTCTTCAACTTCGGTGTAGGACACAAAATTAACTTTATTACATCATTAGCCATAAGATTCGCTTGAGAAATGACCACAATAATTATATCATCCGCTTAGTTAAATTTGACTTTGCAGGATTATTATTTCTCTGGAATCCTCTTCTACATTGAGAAATATATAATGGCTTAGTGTTGTCCCACAAAACAATTATTAGTTCCAATAAAAAAAGAAATGTTTTATTGACGAGCCTCATCTTATCGTCAACACAGGGTACTATATCCCCTGGTGACCTTCCTTCTTATTAACACAGGGTACGCCATCCCCTATTATTTATAAAAAAAAAAAAGGAAATATTTTTTTCAATTCCTTACTCTGCAATAGCAAAAATAGTTTAATGTGTTTTCAATAACTCACAAAAATTTCCTAGTGCAAACTGGGGCAGAAAATATTTGTTCGTTTTGTTGGTTTATGGTGGCTTGTAGGTTTTTCTGCAAAGCATGGATTGGATGTGCAAAAAAATAGGATTCCAGCTCTTGCCAGAGAAAGTGGAACATTTGATCTTAATATCAGCCGCAACCAGCTTTGACGTAGTGCATGCAGAGACATATGGTCAAGATCCATCTTCCCATCATATGATCAAGAAAAACAAGCCTGCGAGAATATTTCATAGCTTGTTGCGTCGAGAGCATCAAGTTTCAATCTAAAGTCAATGGGAGAGGCAAGTCAAGAATCAAGGCAAGACTCCAGATGACATTTAGATAGGAATTTTGTAACTCTTAGATTTTAAGAATATGTGATTTTCTTTTCATTTTTATGTAATAGTAGGAACCGCAGATCGGAACCTCGACAGAACTTCGCTCGACTCTCCATCTAAGCATACTCTATTAGTCATTTTCTACTTGAACTACACGTGACCTGATTCACTTACAACCCGGGGTATGTAGGCTCCAAAAACCAAGGCTCGTTCACAACTTTTTCTTTTATCTTATTCTTTTTAAATAATAGTGAGGTCAAAAATCAGTCACCTTGTTCATCTTCTTTGCCTGAAAACTCTTCATGTTTCCAAGCAAAGAGGGGCATGCTGTGAACAACTAATTTTTGACCACACCTGAATTCTATACTATTTTAGTGTAAATATTTATTTTAGGTCAAATCTTAATATTTTAAATTTTTATCTTACTCTTAATAGGTTTTATTTAAAAAAATTAAAAACTACAAAAAATATTCAAATTATTAGAATATAAGATTTGTTCTCTATATATATATATATATATATATATATATATATATATATATATATATATATATATATATATATATATATATATATGTGTGTGTGTGTGTGTGTGTGTATGTATTTCTAAATCAATTTCAATTATAAATTCAATTAATTAAGCTAGCAAATAGAGTTCAACTAATTTAAAAATTACATGATAGAAAAAAAAATTAGAAAAAAAAGAAGGAAGAAAAAGGCTAAAAACTAACGAAAACCAAACAATAAAAAATGAGTACTTTATCACAACTAACCTAACTTCCTGATAAGCCTCATGTTCCCATTTCCCCACTCCCCCATTTCTCACGATCACACACACACACACACGATCTTACACAAAACACACATACACAGTTATATAATACACTTCACAAATCAAAAGGAAGGCAACTGGGGAAAAAACAAAAAAAAAGAAAGAAAGAGAGTGTAAAGATGCAGATCGAGATTTCGTTCGCGATTCTGAATTCAAGCTTTTAGAAAAGTTAGCATTGCTAGCTTTGGAAATCAGTAGATTGTAGATATTCTCTTTATTGTGAAATCTTACAAAAGGTAATAGTCAATCTCCTCTATGTAGTTTAAATATGATATATGAGATCTATATCTTCTTAAAGTCTGGAAATTTCCCTCGATTCATTAGCTGACATCCCTGTTTTAATTGTTAGTTCCCTTTCAAGTGTAAGGAATATTTAATATTAAACTTTACACATGTTTATCTGTAAATCTTTCTTGGCTCTAGTCATTTTTGAGGTTTAGATATAGTCACAATAATATGTAAATAAATTCAATTTCACTCTCTTCGAAACTGCTTGTTAACAAAAGTTTCTGGTTTTAATTTAGTGAATACTTTAATAGTAGTTTCTTTAGTTTAATTTTCATGGTAGTCAAATAATGAATTAGACAACTAGTCTACAATAAATTAAATGTGTAGGTACAATTATTTAATAGATTTTAACAGCCATTTGGTATTAGGTTTGAATATTTGAATCATTCACTAAATTGGTGCATTTTAATTAAGTGGAGCTTTGAATCATTAAAGTTGAATATGAAATTGATTTAAAATATTTTTCTAAGAGTTGTCTTTGAGGATTAAGATTGAGATATTCATGAAAAAATCAGATACTGTGTTAGTTGCTTACGTTTGCACCCCCATTATGATCGCAATTAGCAATTGATTTAAGCTTAAGTAAAGATTTGGAATCAACGTGTTTTAGAATAGCATTTGATTGAGCTTTATTTTCTTTCTTCTTTGCATTGCCAGCATTTCAACGAGACTACAAGCTAGTTCATTTTTTTCGTAACTAATTTACATTCTGTTTCACAAGTGCTTAGCCATAATCCATGACCTTCGCAATAATCTCAAACTTAGGAAAGAAACGAATCATGAATGCGCTAAAATGCTTTAGGGGTGCTCTTAATTAATTGAATCATCGTAATTATGTATACGTTCGCATGACATAATTACGAGTTCCAAAATTAAAACCAACGTATGCGTTCGCGCAACTTTGGGCGAAACAATCTCAATAATAATAAAGTGTTATTAATTGTGTACACGTACACGTGAAATGATTCCTGACATACCAAACAAAACGAATACACGTATGCGTAATTTGTTTCGAGATAATTCTATAGTTACAAATAATCAAGCAACTAAAAGCGGTTTAAGGCAAAAGTGCATAAATATCTCTAGAACATAAAATATCCAGAATTAGTTAAGCCAGGTATAATTAGTAAAGCGATCGTGGTAGAACCACAGAACTCGGGAGTGCCTCACACCTTCTCCCGGGTTAATAGAATTCCTTACCCGGTCTTCTATGTTTCGCAGACTTAATCAGAGTCAATTTCCTTGAATTGTGATTTTTAAATAAATGGTGACTTGGGACACCGTAAATATTTATTCCATGTGGCGACTTTTTAAATCAAAATAAATTAATCCTTTTTCAAATAATATCACTTAAATTGGAAAGACTCATTTCTTTCCTATCTTCCTCGGGAAAAAAAGAGGTGTGACAGCTCAAGCGACTCTGCTGGGGACGATAACCCAGAACTTCTGTTCAAGGGTTAGAATTCGAGCTTGTAATGTGATCTATACTTGGCTTTATTAATTTGATGTTATTACTGTATTTTTGGGCTTAATGTGCTAATTGCCGCTTATTTACCGATTTGATATTATTTGAGTTGTATTAAAATGTCTTCTTACGCTTCCCTTCCGAGTCTTCTGAATTTATGGTGCACACGTGCGCGTGGCCCACTCTTCTATTAGAAGTCATACCAATTAGAAGGAGGCTGGGTCACGTATCTAGGCCGAGTAGACTTTCGTGCTCCCGGTACATTGCCCTCACCTCGGCTCGAGCTGTCCGCTTGGGTAAGCCAGGTCTGAAACACTCCCCCTAGGATTTAAACCTAGAATAGCATAGTCTCATGCCGGATTCCTAGTAGGAACATTTTTTGGCATCATGTGCATTTGACTTTGGGGACTCAACACAGGGGTTGGGTCCGTCTAGGACAGGTGTACCCGAGAATTGCAAGATCATCCTAATGCATCTTATGTGCTACTTGAGCATTATGTTTGATTTGGCTTGTGCATGTTGACCGGTTTCTAAAAAAAAAAAAATTAAAATATAAAATTGAGGGAAAACGAGAAGGGAGAAAACAAGAGAGAGAAAATTTACCCAGTTTTTGAAAAATCTCGGTATTTACCCCAAAAAGATTATTACAAAATAAGCCTGAATTTTTCAAAAAGTGTCATCCTATTCCTGAAATATTTACGAACTACGCGGATCTGATTCTCACCAGATGTGAGATATGTAGGCAACCTTAATCGGGTCCGGCCTTTTACTTTTTAAAAATCCAAAAATATTTTCTTTTAAATTCTTCTCAAAATCCAAAAATATTTTCGTTCTTTTTCAAGAGTTTTCCTTTCGAAAATTCCCAAAAAAAAAATTTAAAACCAAAAAAATATTTTCTTTATTCTTTAGAAGTCTTTATTTAGACAATATCCATACAAAAAAAAAAGAGTTAGTTTATTTGTTTTATTCCTGATCTTCCCGAACTACGCAAGATCTGATTCATGTCTCCACATGATACGTAGGCAACCCACATCAGGTTCGATCGAATCATTTTGAAAAAAAGAGAGAGAATAAAGTGGTAGTAGAAGAAGAAGAAGAAGAAGAAGAAGAAGAAGAAGAAGAAGAAGAAGAAGAAGAAGAAGAAGAAAGAGTGTTTATTCTAACATGCTTGTTGTTTTGAAATAAAAGCTAGTTAAAGGTGGTCGGTTTGTTGGTTTGCAATGGCGAATCACGCAAACAATCCAAGATCCTTCGGAAGTAAAAACATCTTCTCAACAAATAGAACAAGCACCACTGCTGTTGATCCAAGGTCACGAAAAGGCAAGTAGGCAAGTTGACGGTGAAAAATAAAAAATGAAGGCAAATGTGGGATTGACTTTAGCAGATTTGAGCAGTAAAACATGGCCTGCTCGAGATGATTTGATGATGGAGAATTTGATCCAGCATTGAAAGCCATAGTAGCCATTGCCGCGGCTGAAGGAAAAAAAAGACGTCAACCCAGAAACTTTCCCTATCAGACGGGAGTCTCGGTAGCCGGTCTTGCTATCTTTTCTGCCTTTTGAGTTATTTCAGTGTGTCATCCGAATGTTTTTACTTTACTATCTTACATTCTGATGTAGACCCTTCTATCTCTTTTTAAAATATTCAAATAAATGAAATCAATATTTCATCATTCATGAATGTCTCTTTTCTTAATCTTGTTACCTTTTTTATTCTCTTTTCAGTTCTGTAAATACAGATTTTAATAACATGATATGCTTGCGAACTTCATGCCCAGATCCTAAAACGCTATCAGATTTCGAATTAATGAACTAAGAAGCATAATGTGTTGAAGATAAGGCTTGTAAAAAAAATAAACAAAGAATTGAAACGAAAATGAGATTCCTTCTCTTCGGATCATTGTTGAGGCTACCATGGGCAGTTGTACAACAATGAATAGCTCATGCTTACAACAAGAAAGTATGTCCCAAGAAATTTGAAGTGGGGCAACTCGTCCTGAGACATATTCTCCCGTACCATGACGAAGCTAAGGAAAAATTTGCTCCAAATTGTAATGGTCCATACGTTGTAACAAGAGTAATGCCAAATGGAGTGTTGTATTTGGGAGACATCGAAGGAAATGTCCCCGAGACAATATTCAACGCAGATGCAGTCAAAAGTTACAACGTTTCACTTACTACTTGGTGTTAACATTCTCTTATTGGCATGACAGAGGCTTTCTTTCTCACTACCCAAACACTATGAACCCTTTTGCAAACCCTTTGAGTCGGTTCCCTCTCTTTGATTATCCTCTTTGGAATCTAGAAATTATTATTAAAAAATGACAAAGAAAAGAACGAAAAAAACAAAAAAAGGAGAAAAAAAAGAGCAAAAGAAAAGAAAAAAAACAAAAAACAAATCAAAAACAAAGTACCATGAACTACATTCAACTTGATTCCGAAAGGATAAGTAGGCAGCCTCTTTGTGAGGTTCAGTCACACTAAAATAAAAATCCAAATTTTCCAAAAAGTGAAACTGGGGTAGATATTATAATGTTTCAGCAATGGTTTTGCCTTAAAGATTTCAAAGTTGTAATTCAGTCCAAATTCTTTTTACCCAATTCCTTTCAAGTTCCTCCGATCAATCGGAATGAATGTTCAAGAATTGGAGGATACATTACTTGGATCAGATGCAACCAAATAAGAGAAATAAAATGAGAGAGTCCTATTGGTGAAAACCCTCATGGGCACTGTAGGGTGATGGTGAGTAGAGAAAAAAATGAGAGTCTTATTAGTAAAAACCCGTAAAGGGCACTATAAGACGATGGCGAGAAGAGAAATGAGAGAGATCAGCTAGTGAAAACCCGCAAAGGGCACTGCTGATTTGAACTTTGAATTCTTATCTCTTTTTTTTTTTAAATTTTCAAAAGAAAGAATTCTAAACAAGAAAGAAAATATTTTTGGATTTCCATTTTTGGTAATTTTCGAAAGAAAGAAATATTTTTTGGATTTCGATTTTTTTCTTTTTTCTTTTTGAATTTTTGGGAGAAAGATTTCTAAAAAAAAGGTGGATTTTTTTTTTTGGATTTTTTGAAATTGGGGGCCGGACCCGATGAAGGTTGCCTACGTATCTCACATCCGGTGAGAAACAGACCCGCATAGTTCGTAGATGTTTCAGGAATAGGATTATACTTTTTGAAAAATTCAGGCTTAATTTTTAATAATCTTTTTGAGGTAAATACCGAGATTTTTTGAAAATCGCGTAAATTTTCTCTCTCATATTTTCTCCCTTCTGGTTTTCCCTCAATTTGTTATAAATTGTTTTTAGAAACCGGTCAACATGCACAAGCCGAATCAAACATAATGCACAAGTAGCACGTAAGATGCATCAGGATAGTCTTGCAATTCTCGGGTACACCTGTCCTAGACGGACCCAACCCCTGTGTTGAGTTTCCAAAGTCAAATGCACATGATGCAAACAAACGTTCCTACTAGGGATCCAACATGGGGCTGTCACACCTCCTTTTTCCCCGAGGCAGATAGGAAAGAAAGGAGTTTTTCCAATTTAAGTGACATTATGCGAAAAAGGATTAATTTATTTTGATTTAAAAAGTCGCCACTTGGAATAAATATTTACGGTGTCCCAAGTCACCATTTATTTAAAAATCCCAATTCAAGGAATTGACTCTGATTAAGTCTGCGAAACCCCGGAGAAGGTGTGAGGTACTCCCGAGTTTCATGGTTCTAGCACGGTCGCTTTACTAATTACACATGGCTTAACTAATTCTGGATATTTCATGTTCTAGAGATATTTATGCACTTTTCCCTTAAACCGCTTTTAGTTGCTTGATTATTTGTAACTATAGAATTATCTCGAAACGAATCACGCGTACGTATATTCGTTTTGTTTGGTATGTTAGGAATCATGTCACGTGTACGTGTACACAATTAATAACACTTTATTATTATTAAGATTGTTTCGCCCAAAGTTGCGCGAACGCATACGTTGGTTTTAATTTTGGAACTCGTAATTATGTCACGTGAACGTATACATAATTACGATGATTCAATTAATTAAGAGCGCCCCTAAACCATTTTAGTACATTCATGATTCATTTCTTTCCTAAGTTTGAGATTATTGTGAAGGTCATGGATTATGGCTAAGCACTTGTGAAACAGAACGTCAATTAGTTACGAAAAAAATGAACGAGCTTTTAGCCTCGTTGAAATGCTGGCAATGCAAAGAAGAAAGAAAATAAAGCTCAATCAAATGCTATTCTAAAACACGTTGATTCCAAATCTTTACTTAAGCTTAAATCAATTGCTAATTGTGATCATAATGGGGGTGCAAATGTAAGCAACTTACACAGTATCTGATTTTCATGAATATCTCAATCTTAATCCTCAAAGACAACTCTTAGAAAAGTGTTTTAAATCAATTCCATTTTTAACTTTAATGATTCAAAGCTCCACTTAATTAAAATGTACCAATCAAGTGAATTGATCCAAATATTCAAACCTAATACCAAATGGCTGTTAAAATTTATTAAATTACTGTACCTACACATTTAATTTATTGTAGACTAGTTGTCTAATTCATTATTTGACTACCATGAAAATTAAACTAAAAAAAACTACTATTAAAGTATTCACTAAGTTAAAACCAGAAACTTTTGTTAACAAGCAGTTTCGAAGAGAGTGAAATTGAATTTATTAATATATTATTGTGACTATATCTAAACCTCAAAAATGACTAGAGCCAAGAAAGATTTACAGATAAACATGTGTAAAGTTTAATATTAAATATTCCTTACACTTGAAAGGGAACTAACAATTAAAACAGGGATGTCAGCTAATGAATTGAGGGAAATTTCCAGACTTTAAGAAAATATAGATCTCATATATCATGTTTAAACTACATAGAGGAGATTGACTATTACCTTTTGTAAGATTTCACAATAAAGAGAATATTTACAATCTACTGATTTCCAAAGCTAGCAATGCTAACTTTTCCAGAAGCTTGAATTCAAAACCGCGAACGAAATCTCGATCTGCATCTTTACCCTCTCTTTTTTTTTTTTTTTTTTTTGTTTTTTCCCCAGTTGCCTTCCTTTTGATTTGTGAAGTGTATTATATAGCTGTGTATGTGTGTTTTGTGTAAGATCGTGTGTGTGTGTGTGATCGTGAGAAATGGGGGAGTGGGGAAATGGGAACATGAGGCTTATCAGGAAGTTAGGTTAGTTGTGATAAAGTACTCATTTTTTATTGTTTGGTTTTCGTTAGTTTTTAGCCTTTTTCTTCCTTCTTTTTTTTCTAATTTTTTTTAAATTTTTCCTAACCTTTTTACAAATAGATATATTTGATGATGATCAATTATATATATTAATTAGATTATTACTTCTTCACAAGTTTATATATATATATATATATATATATATATATATATATATATATATAAATTTTCTTCTATTTAAACATAGGAACAAATCTTATATTCTAACAATGTGAATATTTTTTGTAGTTTTTAATTTTTTTAAATAAAACCTATTAAGAGTAAGATAAAAATTTAAAATATAAAGATTTGACCTAAAATAAATATTTACACTAAATAGTATAGAATTCAGGTGTGGTCAAAAATTAGTTGTTCACACTGGTGCCCAAGGTACTTGTAACCTATCAATTTTCCCCTTTTTGATGACGACAAACTTAGAATTGATATTCCCCATGAGAACAAGATCTACATATTGTTCCCCCCTACGAATCAACCATATTCCCCATGAAACCGAACCGAAGGAGCCAATCACAGCTGGTTCCTCAAGACTGTTTGGCAAATCATCAAAACTCAAAGTTTCATAACTTATCAATATAGGTGTTGCTCCAACTACTAGTTAACGGCTAGTAATGGCTAGTTTGAATCTATTAATTGTAAAATAACTTACGAAATAATAAGTAGATGTAAATAATATTTCAAAGAGTAAAGTTTTCCCAAACCAAGATGGACATTACCTTTTGAGATATCACTAATTTTTCAACACAGTACATTTTTATATCTACAATATAACTAACTTCTACTGACTGTACTAACTAACTAACTCTAGTCAACACTCCCCCTCAAGCTAATGGTTTATACACATTCTTCACTCCTAACTGATTCAGTAGTTGATCATGTTGATAATTTCCCAAACTCTTTGTAAGCAGATCTGCTAGCTGGTCTTTAGTATGCACATACTGTGTCTTCAGCAATCCTTCACAAATTTTTTCTCTAACAAAATGACAATCAATGTCAATATGTTTAGTTATTTCATGGAAGATAGGGTTAGCTGCTATTTGTATAGCAGCCTTGCTTTCACATATCAAACTTATAGGCTGTTGAATCTTCACTCCAAGTTCCTTGAATAGCCCTATTAACCAAGTAACCTCTGCTGCACATGAAGCCATACTCCTGAACTCTACCTCAACTGAATTTCTGGACACATTCATTTACTTCTTTGACTTCCATGACACCAGTGCATTTCCAAACGTAACCAAGTATCCAGTTACTGATCTTCTCGACTCTATACAAGATCCTCAATCAGAATCATAATAGACAGTTAGCTTGTCTGCACTTTCTGCAGGCATAAGCAGCCCCAGGCCTGGTGCTTGTTTGATGTATATGACTGCTCTGAGGGTAGCTTCCATATGTAACACCTTGGGACAGTGCACATATTGACTCAGGTCCTGCACTGCAAAAGCAATGTCTGGTCTGGTCATGGTGAGATATAGCAGCCTTCCAACAAGTCTCTGATAACAGCTAGGATCTTTGAGCTTTTGATCACCTTCTTGATTTGTACTCTGAATGCACTTGTCATACTCTACAGATGTGAGTTTTTGATTCAACTCCAATGGTGTACCAGAGGGCTTTGCTCCACCTAAACCTGTTTTAGAAATCAATTCAAGTGCATACTTTCTTTGGCACATAAGAATTCCCTCCTTTAATCTGGCACACTCAATTCCAAGGAAAATTTTTAACTCCCCTAAGTCCTTCATCTTGAACTTCTTCTGCAGATCTGTTCTGGTGTCATACAATGACTTGTCATTGTTCCCTATGATCAACAAATCATCCACATACACAAGGATAATAACTGTGTCACCATTGGCCTCTCTGATAAATAATAAATAGTCATAATGACTCTGCTTGAACCCCATCTGCAACAGAACCTTTGTCAGCTTCATATTCCACTGTCTTGGTGCTTGTTTAAGCCCATATAATGACTTGTGAAGTTTGCAAACCTTCTTAGTCTCCCATGTCTTCAACCAGGTCATCATTTAGAAATGTATTATGAACATCCATCTGATAAATCATCTAGTGCTGAGATGCAGCAAAGGCCATAATTGATCTAACTGTGACCATTTTAGCCACAGGAAAGAAGGTTTCACTGTAGTCTAAACCTTCCTTTTGACTGTAACCCTTGGCAACTAGTTTGACCTTGTATCTTTCAACCTCTCCTGAGGCCTTATACTTGATTTTGAATATCCATATGCAACCAATAGGAGTTTTGCCAGGAGGTAAATCAACTATACTCTAGGTTTCATTCTCCTCTAATGTTGCTCTCCAACCTCATAGCCTCTACCCATTGAGGATCTGTAACTACCTCAACAAATGATTGAGGCTCAGAACCAGCTGAATAGGTAGCCAATACTCTACTATAGGAGGAAATGATATGGGAATAACTTACATAAGCAGAGATAGGATAGGGACACTGTGCAACATGTGATTGCACCACATAGTCTTGCATCCAAATGGGAGGTTTACTGGTCTTGGAGGATTTTCTAACTTGAGTAGGAGTAGCATTGGGTGGGGCAATCACTGTACTAGGTACTGCAGCATCAGGACCACCCTCAAGAGAAGTATCAGGTGAAAGAACCTCTGGTGCTACAATATCTGTGACACTATCTTAAGGATTAGGAGATGAGTCCCCCTCAAACGTAGTGTTGAACTCAGATGAAAGAGGAGTAGCTTCAAGTGAGAAATCTGCAGCTGGAAGCCTGGGATCTGAAATAGTTGAGGATAGTAGATCCAGTATAGGAAAAGTAGTACTACCTGAAGAGGACACATGCTTGAAAGGAAAAATAGTCTCCTGAAACACAACACTTCTGTTAACAAATAAGGACTTAACATTCAAGTCATACAAGACATAACCCTTTTGGGATGAGGATTAACCAAGGAATATTGCAGGGGCAGCTCTTGGTGAGAACTTTTCAACAATGCTGGGACATGCTGCATAATACAGACAACCAAACACTTTAAAGTGTTGCAGAGAGGGAGAATGTAAGTAGAGCATCTCAAATGGTGATTTGTACCCAAGGGTTCTAGAGGGCAGTCTGTTTATGAGGTAGACTGCTGTGGTAACACATTCACCCCAAAACCTGAGAGGTATAGTTGCTTGAAATCTAAGAGACCTGGCCATGTCTAAAATTGTTCTGTGTTTTCTCTCAACAATTCCATTTTGTTGAGGTGTGTAAACACATCAACTCTGATAAAATATACCAAGATTAGACAACAATAGTTTAAACTCATTACTAAAGAACTCACTACCATTATCAATTCTTAAGACTTTTATGGAAGTTGAAAACATATTCTTTATTTGAGTTAGAAAGTCTCTTAGTACAACTATGACTTCTGACTTGAAGTTGAGCAAGAAAATCCAAGTGTACCTGGTATAGTCATCAACTACTGTAACAAAGTACTTCTTACCATTATGTGAGAGAACTCTATATGGTCCCCATATATCACAATGCACTAAGTCAAATGCAGCCTTAGACACTGAGGTACTTGGAGGAAAAGGTAGTTTGGACTATTTAGCAACTGGACACACATGACAATATTGAGTTCCTTTCCTTAGGGTACTAAGAGCATCTAACTTCCTTATTACATCAATAGGAGCATGCCCTAGTTTCCTATACCATACTTCTATAGAATCAGTTAAGCTAGCTGAGTGAGCATACTTATTGATTGATGTTGTTGTAGAATCCTGTGAAAGTCCTACTTGAAGTATGTACAAGCCATGCTCCTCCTTACCAATCCCCTTCACCTGACCACTGTAGAGATCTTGGAAAATACAAAAGTCAGGGAAGAATACAACCATACATTGAAGTTCTTTGGTGAGTTGAGATACTGAGAGCAGGTTGTATTTAAATTTTGGAATGTAGAACACATTTGAAATATTGTTATTTCTAAGTACTGAGGAGGTTCCTTTATGTGATACATAGACTACATTTTCAGTAGATAATTGGACTTTACACTTTCTCTGAACTGGGGATGGACTGACAAGAAGTAAGAGCATCAAGTTGAGAAGTCATATGATTTGAGGCTCATGTGTCTATATTCCAATTTTGCTTGAGAAAATTGGACATTAGAGTGATTAGAGTATCTGCAGCAGCTAACTTGCTGGATGATTCTGGACCCTCTTCATTCCCTTTGGCTAGCATCTAAAGTATCTGTTGATACTACTCCTTGGTGAAGAAAGGAGTAGCAGGACTATTATTAGGAATAGGCTGGGAAAATTGAGGCATGTAAGCATTCTGAACCTGCTGTATTCCTGGCTGAGTTCCATAAGCACCTTGTTGGTTCCCAGTTTCAGTAGCACTTGGAAACATCAAACCACTCACATTATTTGCATACACTCCAGTGTTCTGTTCTTTCTTCTTTCTCTTGAAGTTTGAGGGATAGCCATGAAGTTTGTAGCAATTCTCCTTTGTGTGCCACTTATAATGACAGTAGTTACACTGCACTTGGTTCTTTCTGAACTTGAAATTTTCACCTGCACTTGTTGAGTTTTTATTACTATAGAACATTGCTCCTTCTATGCCTTCAGTAGGTTGACTGATCTGAGTGAAGTTAGCCAGACTCCTTTGTCTTTCTTGATCAATCAATAGTGAGTTAGCTTTTTTAATACTAGGGATTGAATACATCATCATAACTTGACTCCTTGACTGTGAGCAGGACTCATTTAATCCCATCAGAAATTGCAGTAGCCTGTGATACTCAAAATGTTGGGCATATTTCTTTGATTCAGGACAAGGACAACCAGGACAAGGCATTATTGCATCAAACTCATCCCAAAGGTCTCTCAGCTTGGAGAAGTAGTTAGCAACAAACATTGTGCCTTGAGTGAGGTTATGAATTTCTCTACTGAGATACAGAATCCTAGATCCATTCACTTTGTCAAATCTCTCCTTTAAGTCTTCCCAAACCTTATGAGCATTAGAGACATATACTACACTACTAAGTAACCCTGGCTTTACTGCATTCATCATCTATGAGAGAACTACATCATTCACTTTGTTCCACTGATCATGAAGTTCAGACTCAAACTTAGACTTAGGGAATCGGCCATCTACAAAGCCTAAATTACTCTTCCCTAATAAACCAATCCTCATAGATCTACTCCATATTGCGTAGTTATCTGAACCAGTAAGTTGAAGAGAGATCAGAATGCTACCTGGAGTGTCTGTTGGTTGAAGGAAGAGTAGATAATTGTGATCAATTGACGGAAATACAGTTGTGCCAACTGCACCTGCTGCATTGTTGACATTATGAGTAGTTGTTTCTTCTCCAATCGCCATTTTTCAGAAGCTTCTTCAAGGGTAAACCCTAGGTTTTCAGCTACACGCTACAATTGAACCATTTCCCACAGAATTGTGAAATTGAGGTAGCGAGAGTAAGAACCATCTTGAGAGACATCTTCGATTCACTCCAGTGGCTCTGATACCATGTTAGCTGCCATGGATCTAGAGATCAAGCTTGAAGAAGAAGACATGCAAATAAACCCACACTTGAGAGAAACATATCTCTTTTCTTAGAAGAAGAAAGACAAAATGATACTAGCGTATCTTTTACAGAGTGTACAATACATTTTTATATCTACAGTATAACTAACTTCTACTTACTGTACTAACTAACTAACTAACTAACTGTAGTTACATAATTAACTTATCAGCTTGGTTAACTAACTCTAGTCAACATATGTAGGGTAAGGCTGTATACTATAGACCTTGTGGTCCGACTCCTCCCCTGACCCCACATAGTGGGAGCTTAGTGCACTGGGCTACCCTTTATATGAATATAATAAAATCACACTCATTCTGAATCCACTAAATATTAACTCGACTAACATTTTCCACTTTTTTTTCCTCCAAATTAAATTTGGAAAAATATAATCATGAAGGATCATAGATCTACATGATAACGGTTTAGAGCGCGTTTGGACATTAAAAAAATTCATTTTTTTCGAATAAATTCACATTCTTTCGAAATCAGTGTTTGGCCATAAAATTTTCAATTTTCACTTGAAGATAAATTTTGAAATTTTTCAAAAATTTGAAAAACTCCAAAAAGTTGTTTTTCAAAATTTTCAATCAGATTACTCACAAAACTTCAAAAACAACCCAAAATTATATTAATGTCCAAACACAACTCTAATTTTCAAATACTATTTTCATTTGAATTTTTTTCACTTTTTTTTGAAATTTTATAATTCTTATGTCCAAAAGCTCATTTAAGGAATGAACGTTAGGTGATTTTTTCCATCTTTTTGGATTTCGGGGGCTAGATTAATGATCTCATATCTTTGTTGATGGAAGGTAGTAAATATCAAATAAATTAGTCGAGGTGTATGCAAGATGGTCTATAATCGTATTATTATGTATTAACAAAGGAATTCTATGAATGGATTTGACAAGCTAAATGTAGTTATATAATTGGTTGACTTTTTCTGGGGCGGCAAAGTGACTTTGACTTTAAGTGATTTTTGTTGTTCTAATTAAGCTATTCCCCCATGCAAAGCATATAAATAAGCTTTAGCTCTTCATCTAATTAACACACTGAAATCTGCAAAAATCATATATTTTTCCCTATAATCTCTATTTTTTCAATGGCTATTGAAATAAACTTTCCTCTTTCTTTGTCCATAGTCTTTTTCATACTAGCCTTTTTTCTTCTATTGAGACATTACAAAATTGGCCACCAAACAACAAACGACAACAACAATCACCCAGTATAATCTCACAAGTGGGGTCTGAGGAGGGTAGAATGTACGCATTCTTATCCCTACCCTAGGTAAAGAGACTATTTACGATAGAACCTTGGCTAAAGAAGATCAAAGAAGCCCAGATAGCAAGTAATAGTAAGACAAATAATTAGAAAACTAAATCGAAGATAGCAACAAAGAATATGAAGGAGGTACCGGTAACAAGTAGTAATAGCAAGACAACATATTTAGAAAACTAAATCCAAGGCAGCAAACGAGAATATGAACGAAGTACTGCTAGCAAACTACAGAATTATCGATGACAAGTAATAATGGTGGCCACAAGTTCAACAACAAGAAAAATAAGCTTCCACCAGGAGAAATGGGACTTCTCTGGATTGGAGAAACTCTACAATTCTACAAATCACAAAAAAAGAACGAAGTATATGAAGAATTTATTCAACCCTGAGTCAAAAATATGGAAAAATCTTCAAAACAAGAATGATGAGATCAAATATGGTTGTTGTCAATGGAGCTGAAGCTAATAAGTTCTTATTGTATAATGAATTCCAGTTGTTTATAAGTTCATGGCCTATCTTTACAGTGCAACTTGTGGGCAAAAATTCCATAATGGAAAAGCAAGGAAATACACATAAATTCTTTCGTGGGATTATACCCTCAAGTCTTGGGTTTTTAAGCCTAGAAACTAGTAAAACTAGCAGGGGCTAGCGAGTTTTTGGACTGGTCAGTGAAAAATAGCCAGCGTTTCCAAAGTTACTGAAAAATAGCCATTATTTTGCTGCAACACGGAAAGTTCCAACATAAAATACTGGAGATCGGCGCACCTGTGTATGAACTTCCAGCATAGTATGCTAGAACTCCATCACGCAAAAAGTCCCCCATAATATATACTGAAGATTGGAGCACCTGTGTATGAACTTTCAGGTATTTGGCATTCAATGTTGTGTTTGAGTGTTTGATTGGAATTGATGTCTAAAAAGGACTAATTGACACATTTGAGAGAGTCTTGGGAGGTGTTGTTTCACCACCATTTAAGTTTCCAGGGTCAAAATATTCAAGAGCAATAAGTGCAAGATTGGAAATACAGAAAATAATTCTTGAAATTGTGAGAAAAAAGAAAAGAGAAATAGAAGAACAAGGAAAAGAAGGAAAGTTAGAAGAGACATTACTTTCTAAATTAGTGACAGCAATTATTCATGGGTGAGATAAGTGAAGAAGAGGTTGTTGATAATGTTGTTTTGCTAGTATTTGCAGCACATGATACGACGTCGTTTGTCGTTGCCATCCCAGCTGCTACGCGCTTCTCCTTCAAGGTACGTAACGTTAGAGAAAGCATACTTTTAATTACTTAATTATATTAATAAATACGTGGAAATACTTTTGCTTCTTGGTTGAATCGTGTGACAATCTTATCTGATAAGTTATATCTGATAAGTACGTAACTAGATTCCCTTAGATTTTTGTTCTGATGTCATGTTGAATCGTGTGACAATCTTATTTGATAAGTTAAGTTGTTAGCGAGAGCATACTTTTAATTACTTAATTATGTTGTATGTTTTAGAACATGTCGAAATCACGAACAAGAAAAGACCAGGTGAAATCTTGTCATTGGAAGACACCAAGAAGATGAAATATACAAGGCAAGTTGTTTAGGAAAGCATGAGGTTGTTCCCTCCAATCTTTGGTTCATTCAGAAAAGCAATTGTTGACATTGAATATGAAGGATTTACAATTCCAAAAGGGTGGAAAGTAAGAATTAAGGATATTATTTAACTAACAATACACTAACATTATAAGATATTTTTATACTATAAGCGTTTAGAAGGAGAGTCTTAGAGCAACGGTAAAGTTGTCTTCATATGACCAATAGGTCAAGGTAGTGGTGGATCCACGATTTATAGGTCGTAGGTGGTTCAATTATTTTAGTGTAAATTCTAAATGGTAAAACATAATCATAGTGGGTGCTCATGGTTAATTATCAACTTTTTAGATATTATCTATGAATATATTGCATAATTTCGCCAAATCCTTCCAAAGGTAGATCCGCCACTGCATCACGAGTTCGAGTCGTGGAATCAGCCACTAACGCTCGCATCAAAGTAGTCTGCCTACATCACACCCCTTGGAGGTACCAGTGGCGTACGCAGAATTTTTATAAGCGGTGTCACTATTTAACAGAGTGAACAATTGAATAAATTATTGTAATATAATATATCATATTATAAAAAGACAACTTAAATTATATTAACGAAACACAATTCAAGCACGTAACTACAATTCTCCTCAACGAGTTTTCATGTTTTGAAATGTATTCATAATAGCCTCATTAGAAATATTACTAAATAATTCTTTTTCTATATAAGGCACCAAACAACCACTCAAAAGCTCATCATCCATTCGATTACGCAAGTCAGTCTTAATCAACTTCATTGCTGAGAAAGCTCTTTCAACCGTAGCCGTAGCAACTGGCAAAAGTAAAGCAAATTTTACTAGCCGAAACACAAGAGGATAAGTCTCATGCTTCTTTGTCTCTACTAGTTTCTTAGAAAGATCACCAAGCCCCTTAAGATCGAAAAACCTTTTGTCATGATCTCTGACATCAACAATGTAATTCTCAAGCTGAAAATGAAGGTCAACTATAGAATATTTATCAAAATCATCAGGATATAGCTTCACTAATCTCAATATCTTATCAATGTCAAAAACTTGAAAAACGTTAACTGGGTTCAAGTAAGCAACTCCAAGAAGCAATTCAGTTGTCACCTCATCAAAGCGGTTATTGAGTTCTTGAAATTGCCAATCAATAATTTTACATAATACTACAGCATGGTAGTGATGAAAAAAATTGCACTCTGCAACTCTACGACGTGATATTCCAAGGATAACATAAGGTTCATCAAAGTTAGGTATCAATATGTCGTATTTGATACAAAACTTAGATACCTCATCAATAAGTGAAGCCCAACCTTTCTCTCTTAGAAGTTGCAATCGATCTTTTGCCACTCTAACAAGTATCATAGCATTTGCAATATCTTGCTCCTTCTTTTGAAAGGCAACATTAAGCTCATTTGTGATTGCTAAAATAGTGCACATAAAATGCAACATGAAGATAATCTCAAATGTTAAATGTAAGCACGTGATTTTTGCTTCACGGACAATCACTCCAAAAAGAAATCAAAAATAATGGCAAATGGCCTCGCTGTACAATTTTTCGATTTTTACGTGACACGTGTTGGTAGTCATTTGTGGTTCTGCCCATTTTTCGTTTAATCTTATCAAACAAAATACAAAATATGTATGTCATTAAACCATAATTCGGTCATTAAAAGAAAATTCAAAAAATATATATATGCATCTTTTATTCTAGGTTGGGATTTAACCTACTTAAATATTTCCATATGTGTGTGATAATTATGTTAAAGTGTTACAATATTGGTTGTTTTAATTTCATTTTTTTTAGTTATTTATTTTTATTTTTATTTTAGTTCATTTAGTTTAAAACTAGAAAACAAAAGAAAGAGTGCTGAAAATCGTTTTGGGCCAAAAAAAATTAAACAAAAAATAGGCCAAGTCCAGGACACCGATCCAGCCCAAACACAGGCTGCCCGGACACGGTCCAAACGGCGTCGTTTCTGTCCCGTCTAAGTTGGGCCATTGATCTCAAACGAATCAACGGCCATGATCACATCCCCTAGACCCGTTAATCTGGTCCGACCCATTTCCTTACCCGGTCCAACCCACCACACGCCTAAACGACGTCGTCCTTCCTAAGAGAATAGATCCTGGCCATAGATCTCACTTGATCCAACGGCCAAGATCTATACCCTCAATGCATATATAAACTTAACCCTTTTACCCCGCCCCCTATCCAAACACCCACCCCCCGTTCCTTCGTCTCTCTCAGAAGGGACCAACCCTAACACCCAAACCCTAGCCGCCACCCCACCCCTTCGACTGAAAGCCGGCGGCAGCGATGCCGTTGGCCGTGAGTCTAACACCCCTGAACCACCATGACCCCCCCTCTCCAAATCCATACTCAGGTTACCTCGAATCTTCCCCGAACGTCTCGAATCTTCATTCGAAGATCCGATACCAAACCTAGATCTACACCAAACCACCCCATATTCACCCTGGTCACTCCTCTAACGTCCCTCAGGCCTTAACTAGCTTTGGTTCCGGTCAAATGCAAGCATAACTTGTCAAATCCCAAATCTGAGTCCCAGAACCCTAAAAAAACCAAAGCTGTTTTCGTTTGAGGTAAGTTTCCGTTGTAATCGTCCTTTCTTGCTTTTTGTTTAGGAGTTATGCACATGTTTATGGTTTTGTTTAGTTTGTTTTTGATTATTCTCTGTCCATCTTCAAAGCCTATTTGTTTGGTCGATTTCTTTTCTTGAATGTTAGTTGAGTGTTATAAGATGTTTAGTCGCTTCGATTGATATTGTCGGTTAGTTAAGTTTCATAAACTGCATAATTGAATGTCCCGAGTTTTGAAATAAATTGGTACCCTGTTTAGTCTATGTTGTTAGTTATTTAATTGTTACGTATGATAGTTCGTATAGTCGACCTGAGTAACGTCGTCAAGTAATTAAGTTTGTAAAGTTCCATTGTTGTCCGGAAAAGGCCTAAAACACTCAGTTTGTTTCTGTTTTAAGTTTAGTTGATTAGCGATTAATTAGTATATGTTATAACTCGCGAAGTCGACTCGTCACATGTTTAACGTTAGTTTCACAGTATTAAATAACAAACGACCTAACTGGCTGATTTAGGTTAGTTTCACATCCAGTTACTGGCTGATTTTTGTGAAGGTTTGTTTGGACTGATTATAGTTTGGTTTGTTAGCTGTGGGAGGGGGGATTCGAACTGGAAAATCTGACTGAGTGTTCAGGATTGAAAGAAGTTGTCAAGTGTCAATTAAAATACTATTAATGGGGAACAAAACACAAGGGCATGGGAATTAAATAAATACTTAACTAAGCTCATAACCCTTGATTAGAGTAATGAGACAGAGCATGGGGGGCTGATTAAGGATTCCAAGAAAATGCCTTTAGGCATGGGAAGCTAAGGGGTATGGTCAGACCGTAATTGGTAGAATCCAGGCAGCTTAGCTGCACTGGGTTGTTGGCTTATAAATAAGCTGTTTCAGAACTTAAAATGGGGGGGGGGGGACTTTTGGGTCTTCAGAAAAAAGAAGAAAACAGAAAGAAATTTTCATAACACTTTAACTAAACACTATCCAAAACTGCACAAGGAACTAAGTTGGTTAAGCTGTTCTGGCCAAGTCAGTTATTCTAACTGGGGTTGTTACTGTTCCATTAGGAGAAATCTGTTTGTCTTCGGCTGTGATTGTTACTATACTGAGCTTCTGTGTGTTGCGGATTGAGTTTTGGTCTCACTGATTGTCGAAGCTGTGTTGGTTATTTGCTGAGCTTTGGTGGTTATTGAATTTCTGTTGCTATTGCGTAGAACACTCTGGTTCCTTTCTCGGCTGTTTTTTTTTTCTACTATCTTGTTTCTGGGATTATTTGTTTGTTGCTCGACCACTTGTGAACTTCATCCTTGTGGCTGGTTGTTTGTTGCTGGGTTGTTGTTGTTTATCTGCTGCTGCTGTGTTTGCTGTGTACTACTCAACTGATCTTTTCCTTCTTCTTTTGTCTTCCCAACCAGGTACACAATTAATACTATCAATGTAACTTGAAAGTTGAGCATGAATACAAAAGAGAAGATCTGCAGATGTTTTTTTATATACATGGACTGTTATATTGAATATCATGTAATGTATAATAGTTTACATTTTCGTTTAGATACTGGAAGTAGCCTGCATGCCTAGTAAATATCAATGTAAGGTAATTGAATGTTAGTTTGTATATATGGGCTGGTAGTTAAAAGTATTCACAAGGCAGTAGGTTACATATTAAACTTTAGTCAATTTTGTTCAAGCATGTCATTGAATGCCTGTCATGCACAAAGCTATCCATTGTTAGCTAAGTTCATTTCCTTTTGATAAGCTGCTTTGTTATAATTGATAAACCACACTTTTAGAACAAAGAATGCAAGTTTACGGTCTCAACCTCATAAAGGTCGAGCCCAAGTTGAAACGGACCAAGCAGTGCCTGGTCGGAAACCCAGTGGCCCAAGCCTGGCCCATCCCGCACAAACTGGGTTTGGGCCCACGAGATTCGTTCGCTTGTCCGTGGGGCGCGGCCTTGTTTTTGATTTTTTTTAAGCATTCTGAATTCTGCTATAAACGACCTGCAAACATATAATTAACTAGGACTCTCTATGCTTTCAATTAGTAGAGACAAGCGCGACAAGAAACGTAGTTGCTATAGGATATCCTGTTAAAACAAAGACGAGATGAGCCTCGACAAATAAAAACGCACAAGCTGCGGGGCCCTCGTTAAGAGTATATTATCGAAGCATTCAGTTTCCAGGACGGGTCGTTTAGCAAATCTCACGGCCCTACCCAAAATAATAATGCGCTAGTTGCTTTAGGCGCGAATTTAATAATATTATCTCCTTAAGCTCGGGTGCACATTTATGTGACCCAAATCCAAGTCTCAACGAAATCGAAATGTGTCTCTAATCACGGGTACATTGATTGTGACGTGGTCTGAGATGCATTTCCATGACGTTGTAAATCCTTTTAATAATGAATGAGACGAGCCTCGACAAACAAAAAATGTAGAAGCTGCGGGGCCCTCTAAATGTATACATATATTAAAAACACTTAAAATTCGGGACATGCCGTTTAGCAAATTTTACGATTTTTCCCAAAATAACAATACGTTAGTTGCTTTAGGCACGCCTTTAATAATTTAATTTTCTTAAACTCGGGTGCACATTTATGTGACCCAAATCCAAATCTCAACATACTTGAAATACGCCAACAACCACGGGTGCATTGATGTGACGTGGTTCGAGATGTGTTTCCACGATGTTGCAATTCTTGATAAAAATGACAGTAAATGATAAAAGCGGTTAAAAGTTAAATTTTGCACATAAGTTCATATTTGTATAAAATCAGATAATCAAGCCGAATATAACAGTTGAGCGACCGTGCTAGAACCAGGGAACTCGGGAATGCCTAACACTTTCTCCCGGGTTAACAGAATTCCTTATCCGGATTTCTGGTATGCAGATTGTAATATGGAGTCATTCTTTTCCTCGATTCAGGATTAAAATTGGTGACTTGGGACACCCTAAATCTCCCAAGTGGTGACTCTGAAATAAATAAGCAAATCTCGTTTCGATTGTCCTTTAATTGGAAAAACTCCCTTGTACCCTCTCGGGTACGGAAAAAGGAGGTGTGACAGCTCTGGCGACTCCACTGGGGATTTGGACCCAGAACCACTGGTTCAGGGTTAAGAATTCGAGTTTAGAATAATTGTTATTATTTGGCTTTATTTATTATCTGATTTTATTACGTGTTTTAACTCAATGTGCTAAATGATGCTTTTACCGCTTTGATATTATTTGAACTGTATATAAACTGTGCCGAAACCCTTCTCTTCTTACCTCCGGGGAGAAGCTCGCTGGCTGAGACTCCCTATTCTGTTAGTGTCATTCCTTGAAATAAGAAAGAGGCCGGACAAGTTACAAAGCCGGACGACCCCGCGGGTCCCCGGTACGTAGCCCCCTCCTCGATTCGAGTTGTCCGCTCGGGTACACTGTCTAGAACACTGACCCAGGTTTTTGAACATAGAATAACGTGATTTCATGTCGGATCCCTAGTAGGAACGTTTATTTGCATCATGTTGCATTTGACTTAGGGGGCTCAACACAGGGGTTGGGCCCGTCTAGGAATAGCAACCTGGAACAAAAAAAAGACCATCATGTGGCATTTTATTTGTTATCGCATTAATTTGCTTCAAATTTGCATATTGACCGGCGGGTGGTAACGAGAATTTTGAAAAAATAAATAAGGAAAAAATAATAAGGAAAAAAAGAAAATGAAAAAAAAGAATTTCGAAATTTCTCGCTTAAAAGGCAGTGTCCAAATATTTTTGAAAACCCATGATAAATTTCTAACCCGAACTACGTCAGTTTGATTCCCACCGGATGTGGGATACGTAGGCAACCCTTATCGGGTCCAACTCCCCGATTTTGTTTACCAAAAATTATATATATATATACATGTATCTATATGTATATATGTATATATATATGCCCATGTATGTATATACATATGTTATTTCTTTCACCTTAATAAATCACCTTAATAAAATGTGCAGAATGAGCACAAGTAGGAGTTCATCTGAGGCCATTATAAACAAAGTTCCTCTGAGCTTACGCACATGGTGGAACGACTTGGGAGGATCACGGCAAGATACGGTCAAAGTATACTTGGGAAACTTGGTTGGATTACTGGACATCGAGCCGCGAGGAGACATTATTAGGGCTCTAATTTCATTTTGGGACCCGGCACACAATGTGTTTCACCTCTCACACTTCGAGCTCACCCCAACACTGGAGGAATTGGCAGGGTATATTGGACGACCTAATGTCCCTATGAAAGAACAGTACCTCATTGCACCAAGGACCGTAACTATACACAAGTTCCTGGATATCGTAAAGATCCGCAGAACGGTACATAATCCGGAGTTATCAAAAGGGTTTTGTAGTTTGGCATTTCTGTACGACAGATACGGTCACCTGGGAGGGTTCAACAATCCCGAGAGTAAGATCTGCAGTGGGGAGAGCCGGTTAGAATGGGAAAACATAGATGTATTGCTTTTATGATAGCTTTTTTGGGGTTTTTGGTGTTCCCTAGAAAAGATGGAAAAATTAACATACAAATCGCCGGGGTAGTCAATACTCTGATCAGACAAGAAAAAAGCACTTTGGCACCAATGATAAATGCAGAAATTTTCCGCGCACTCACTATCTGCAAGGCCGGAGGAAGTTTCTTTGAGGGATGCAATGTACTACTGCAAATGTGGGTGATATATCATCTATGCCGCTGCCCTCAAATTCTGAAATATGGGTCGTCGCAAAAAACTTGTATAGAGGAGTTCCCCGCCAGGATCAACGGGTTCAGATTGCCGGAAGGGGTCGCCGAATGGGTCACGCTACTGCGCTCTGTTTCAGCAAACCAGATAGAGTGGGCATTCGAGTGGCTACCCCTAGATGAGGTTATACACATGTCAGCCACCGAATCTTATTTGTTGTTGATGGGTCTCCAAAGTATCCAGCCCTACGCACCATGTAGGGTGTTGAGGCAGTTGGGACGATACCAAGTAATCCCGAAGGAAGAAGATCTCAGTAGCCAGGTGATTGAAATCGGACCTGGTGGGCAGTTCCCTGAAGCATTCGTTCGGAGGATCTGGAATGAATGTCAAACCTTGAAGGTAAATACCTGTGTACGAGATCGGGCTAAGGGCGAAGTGTCTCCGAAATACCTCCCGTGGTACAGAAGAGAGCTTGAACATCAGAGACCAACTAAGAGAGCTCACATCCAAGGCTTTGACAAATCCTCACAGGTAGAGTGGGGCTGGTTAAAACGAGAAGAAGGCTACCGAGCTGAAATCGAAAAGCTAAAGCAACAAGTCGAGAGGATTATATTTGAGAACGACGTGCAAGTCACCTCGGAGCAGGGCAAAAAGAACAAGCTAGCCCAAGAGAACCAGACACTAAAGGCCCGCCTACTCCAAGCCAGCAAAAGCAACATTGACCGACAGAAACGTCGCTCCGACGAAAGGTTAATAGCAAGTTTGAAAAATCAGGTCGTCCAAGCCAAGAAGAATTAGAACAATCAGAAGCTCGCATAGCAAGGATGAAGGTCAGATGGGCAAGATGCACAATGGCCCGAAGGCAGCGTCGGCAACAAGTCATGAGGAATTGTGAAATGAGCATCGGGATATTAAGGGAAACGAACTCCACTTTACATGATCGGATCATCAAACAAGCACGAGACGCCCAGGCCGACAGAAGACATTGCTACGATGCGATGGCCTGCATGGAAAGACAAATGGAGTTGTTCCAGGATCGACTTGCCGACAATGCTCAGGCATTGGGATTGAAGAACCGACAAATCAGGCAATTGTTCATTGAAAGGGACAACGTTCGAGGAAGGATTGACGAGATTGGGCATTACATCTACATGAAATGCCTAGCATGTGAGCGAATACCTCGAAAGACCCTCCTTGTTTCCATCATGGGCTGCGTCCACAGGATTATGAACGAGTTGAAGAGCTTGCAGAGGGACCTCATGCCAAGGGCTGCGGAAAGGCCGAATGATGCCTCGCGGGCCCCTAAATTGGAGAACTAATCTTTGGTCGAGTCCTGTTTATTTGGCTTTATTGCTTTCCCGTATGTTGTTTTCTTTTCTTTTAGTCAAATCAGGTTAAGAACTATGGAGTCTGTACTATTGTTGTTCCTTGTTTGAAGTAATTTGTAATAGCAAAATTTTGAGAATGAAATTAATTGATTCCAAAAGAATTTTTGTGCGTCTTTACTTTGTGGCAGAACTACGCCTGGTCTGATTCGCGCGGGGACGTGATACGTAGGCAATCCCCATAAGATTCGACCGCTTTTAATAAAGAAAGAAAAGAAAATACAGAAATAAAATAAAACACAGGGTTTCCCAAAGTACTTTAAAAATGGACGAATGAGCAAGCCGAGATGACGCATGTTGTTTGGAGCAAAGCATATAGAAACGGTTAACTGCCTAGGAGCATTGCATCCTCTATGTGTTATGATCAAATCTGTTAAGCTCTAACGCTAACAAAGTTTGTTATTGTCTGAACCAGACAAGTTAGTTGTTAAAGAACTCTGGCAACACATTCTTACCAAACCAGATCCAAAGGACCGGTAGCAACAAGCATGACTACTTCAGAGAATAGTAATGAGGAAGAAAGGCCGATGAGCCAGTTGTTAAAAGAAGCGATGGAAAAGATTGAAAGGATGGGACTAGAGATGAATGCAATGCAGCTAGTTCTAGCCAAAGCACAAAAGAGCCCTGAGCCACTGGGGCACATGCCGGAATACCCTCACTCTGGCCCTTCCACAAGCCTCCCAAATCCCCGTTATCATCAAGAAAGAAGCCCTCATGATTCCCAAGCTCCACCACCCTATCAACCTCTCCCAACGCCAAATATTCCCACTTTTGTGGGACCCACATCAGCCACCTTGCAAAGAACGACCAGTGAGCCATTGTTTCAGGCCCACGATACGCAGTACTACCCCCTGAGCCTACATTCCATGCCCCCGAACCACAGGCCTACAATCCGCCCTTAGAGGTACCGGTAGAGATTAAAAAGTCGGTTAAAGCCCCCGAACAGGATGAGGTATTGAGAAAGTTCAAAAGCCTGGAGCAGTCCTTCAGGAACCTGCATGGATTGGGCAATAAAGTCAGCGTGGCTTACAAAGATCTATGCCCTTTCCCGGACGTCCGACTCCCGGCTGGGTTCAAGATGCCTAAGTTTGATTTATATGAAGGGCACGGTGATCCCATGGCACATTTGCGGGGATTCTATAGCAAAATGAGAGGGGCAGGCGGCAAAGATGAGCTACTAATAGCTTATTTCGGCCAAAGTCTGAGCGGATCTGCACTAGAATGGTATACCAGGCAGGATTCCAGTAGGTGGTACACTTGGGATGATCTGGCGCAGGCTTTCGCATGTCATTTCCAGTACAATCTCGAGATAGTCCCTGACCGTCTCACATTATTGAGAACTGGGAAGAAACCCGGGGAAAGCTTTTGCGAGTTCGGGTTCCGCTGGAGAGAGAAAGCGGCCAGAGTCGATCCTCCCATGAGAGAGGGAGAGATGGTGGACTATTTCTTACAAACATTGGATCCAACCTACTTTGGTCACTTGGTGACAACGGTTGGAAAATCCTTCAACGAGGTGGTCAAGATAGGGGTCATGATAGAGGAGGGTCTGAGGTCTGACAAGATCCTGAACTACTCGGCACTCAAGGCAACGACCCAGGCTATTCAGAACGGCACGGGAGGTGCGCTGAGAAGAAAGAAAGAAGAAGTTGCCACGATCGAGGCAGGCAGTTGGTCCAGATCCGGCAGGCCACACTACAACTAACCCAGACCTCACAGGACAAACTACCCATACAACCCACCGCATCACTGCTATCCACCCCAAGAACCGCATTTCACCGTCCATTAAGCCCAGACATACACCCAACCTCCGGTTCGCCCACAATGGTGTGCGCCGGCTCCCCACAATACATACCCAGCTCCACATAATACCTACCCACCACCACAAAATACCTACCCTCCACCCAGAGCATACAGGAACCTCCCCAGGGACAGGTTTTCGAGGGAGTCAAGCTGCTAAAAATGATAGGCTACAGAAACATAGAGCCTTTATCGAGCTGGGAGAGTCCTATACCGCCGTATTCCACAAATTGAGACGGTTGGGTTTGGTAAGTCCTGTCGAACCCAGAGAGCAAAACCCCCCGCCTCAAAATGTGAACAGGACGATAAGCTGTGAATATTGCTCAGGGATGCTGGGACATGAAACTGAAAAATGTTGGAGACTGAAGCAGGCAATACAAGACCTCATTGATACTAACAAAATCGAGGTCCAGACACCGGAGGCACCTAACATCAATCAGAACCCACTGCCAGCGCACCACGAGACACACATGATCGAGTTGGTGTATGAGGAAGGAGAGTTGAGAAAGCCCTCGCAAACAGTGATGATGATCCAGGCCGCTCCGAGAGAAGGATCGACCAGTGGAGGAGTGGGGGTACAGTCGCAGAGAGAAGGCGTCAAGCCAGTAGTAATATTGGGAAAGAACCCGTCCGCCAAAACAAGCAAACCTGAGCCAAACAAGTTGGGGACTCCGCCCACACCCGCAATTGTGCTGAAGGGGGTATACAGAGAACTGGTCACCATAAAACCCGTAGTCCAGCTGCCAATGATTGATATCAAGGCTGTGCCTTGGAAATACGAGAAGGCAGTAGTGATGTACAAAGGAAAACAGGTGGAGGAAGTTATTTGCGAAGCGCAAGGGTTGACTCGATCAGGTCGGTGTTTTGCTCCGGTAGAGTTAAGGAGAACCAACCCAGCTGCAACCAAGAAACTTGTATCCGAAGAAGAGGCTGAGGAGTTCCTGAGAAAGATGAAAGTGCAGGACTACTCCGTGGTCGAACAACTGAGGAAAACACCGGCCCAGATCTCGCTGCTGTCATTACTGATCCATTCTGAGGAGCATCGTCGGGCCTTGATGAAGATGTTGAACAAAGCTCATGTGCCCAATGAGATTTCTGTAAATCACCTGGAAACCATTGCCAACAAGATTTTCGAGGTAAACAGGGTAACATTCTTAGATGATGACCTGCCGATGGAAGGTACGGAGCATAATAAAGCTCTCTACCTAACCGACAAATGTGAAAACTCGGTAGTTACTCGGGTATTGGTGGATAAAGGTTCAAGTGCCAATATATGCCCATTATCCACTCTGAACCAGTTAAAGATCGACCACGGAAAAATCCGCAAGAATAGCATCTGTGTCCGTGGATTTGACGGAAATGGAACAGCCACTGTAGGGGATGTTGTACTTGAATTGACCATCGGTCCAGTCCTGTTCACCATGGAGTTCCAGGTGCTAGATGCCACAGTATCTTATAACCTTTTATTAGGACGACCATGGATTTATGCAGCCAAAGCAGTGCCCTCCACCCTACATCAGATGGTGAAGTTCGAGTGGGAAAGACAAGAGGTCGTGCTACACGGCGAGGACACGACGTGCACCATGGGTGGCGCCATCGTACCTTTCATAGAGACCGATGATGACAAAGGTCCTTGGGTCTACCAAATTTTCGATACAGTGTCGGCAAACAAAATTTCTGAAGGAGAAATCATCCCGCACCCTAGGGTATCTGCCGCGACAGTCATGATGGTCTCGGAAATGCTGGATAATGGATTCGTGCCGGGAAAAGGCCTGGGAGTCGAGCTTCAGGGGATTGTCCAACCTGTCTCCCTGCCTAAAAATCTGGAAAATTTCGGATTGGGGTTCAAACCAACTGCAGCGGATGTAAAGCAAGCGCGGAAAATGAAGAAGAAAGTCTGGTATCTTCCCAAACCCGTGCCACGTCTCTCAAGATCTTTTGTCAGAGCAAGCGCCAAAGGTCCAGCGGTCCCAAAGATTCTAGGACCATTGATTGGTATGGATGGAGACCTGAATCAGAGTTTCGAGAGGCTATTCGCTAATGTCAGTATGGTAGAAGCTGGAGAAAGTTCCAGCCGTGTAGAGATACAATTTGTGGGGCCTGAGGCCAAAACCAACAATTGGACGGTTACTCTTCTCCCTGTCCGAGGGGAGTCTTGGTAGTAGGCTTTGATTTATGTTATGTTTGTTTCGTTTTGTTCGGATTATTCCAGGGTGTAATCCAAATTTGACTTTTGTTTTGTAAAAGTGTGAACCCTTTTATCCCGCAAGTTTAATAAAGTTCTCTTCTTTTGTCCCATTTTAATTTTTGCTTTGTTCTTTTCTTTCTGAACAGTTCTCTTTTTACTGGTTCTAATGACAGGCATGCACAACGGATCTTCGATCTAGTCTAATAAATCAATCTGAATCAGACTTAATGATACAAGAGGTCGTTTGTGACGATGACTCTGAATGTGACGAAGATGAAGCCTTCGAAGAGATAAACCGAGAAATGTGCCAATTTGAAGAAAAACCCAAGCCTAACCTAAATGACAATGAGGCTGTGAATCTAGGGGACACTGATAATGTCCGAGAAACCAAAATCAGCATCCATATTGAGCCGAATGTCAGGGAAGAATTGATCAAAACCCTCGTGGAATTCAAAGATGTTTTTGCATGGTCATATGATGATATGCCGGGATTAAGCACCAATTTAGTGGTTCACAAATTGCCCACTGACCCGGCATACCCTCCGGTCAAGCAAAAGCTAAGGAAATTTAAGACAGAAATGAGTGTAAAGATCAAAGAAGAGGTGATTAAGCAGTTGCAGGCGAAGGTCATTCGGGTCACTCGATATCCCGAGTGGTTGGCCAATGTGGTACCAGTTCCAAAGAAGGATGGGAAAATCAGGGTGTGCGTCGACTACCGCAACCTCAACAAAGCAAGTCCTAAGGACAATTTTCCATTGCCCAACATCCATATCTTGATCGATAATTGCGCCGGGCACGAGATTGGATCCTTCGTGGATTGCTATGCGGGTTATCATCAGATCCTAATGGACGAGGAAGATGCGGAAAAGACAGCTTTTATTACGCCATGGGGAACTTACTGCTATCGGGTAATGCCGTTCGGACTGAAGAATGCCGGGGCAACATACATGCGAGCAATGACTGCTGTGTTTCACGACATGATACACAAAGAAATTGAGGTGTACGTAGATGATGTGATCATAAAATCTTGGCGGCAGGAAGACCATGTAGCAGACCTAAGGAGATTCTTCCAAAGACTCCGAAGGTATGATATCAAGCTTAACCCGGCCAAATGCACATTTGGGGTTCCATCAGGAAAGCTGTTAGGATTCATCGTCAGTCGACGGGGGATTGAGTTAGACCCATCCAAAATCGAATCCATCCGAGATTTGCCACCGCCAAAGAACAAAACAGAGGAAATGAGTTTGCTGGGTAGACTCAATTACATCAGCAGGTTCATCGCTCAACTCACAGCAACTTGTGAGCCCATATTTCGGCTGCTGATAAAGGATGCTACGGTAAGTTGGACGGCAGAGTGTCAAGAGGCTTTCGACCAAATCAAAGGGTATCTGTCTAATCCACCCGTATTGGTCCCGCCTAAGCCAGGGAAGCCCTTAATTCTTTATCTGACGGTCCTGGAAAATTCGTTTGGTTGTGTACTGTGGCAACATGATGACACGGGAAGGAAGGAGCAGGCCATCTACTATCTTAGCAAGAAATTCACAGTATATGAAGTCAAGTACACTCAACTCGAGAAAACATGTTGCGCCCTAACTTGGGTAGCTCAGAAGTTGAAACACTACCTGTCCTCGTATACTACTTATCTCATATCCCGTTTGGACCCATTAAAGTATATCTTTCAGAAACCTATGCCCATAGGGAGGTTGGCAAAATGGAAAATTCTGCTCACAGAGTTCGATATCGTCTATGTGACAAGGACAGCCATGAAAGCCCAGGCGCTGGCTGACCATTTGGCAGATAATCCGGTCGATGAAAAATACGAGCCTTTAAGAACGTATTTTCCCGACGAAGAGGTAATGCATACAAACGAGCTGGAGTTACCCGAGGAACCAGGTTGGAAGCTTTTCTTCGATGGAGCTGCAAACGCCAAAAGGGGTTGGAATAGGAGCAGTACTCATTTCTGAAACAGGACGCCATTATCCTGTTATAGCTCAACTACGCTTCTATTGCACCAACAATGTGGCCGAGTATGAAGCTTGCATTTTGGGTCTCCGATTGGCTGCGGACATGGATGTCCAAGACGTCTTGGTCTTGGGAGACTCAGACCTCTTGGTACATCAAATTCAGGGTGAATGGGAAATGCGGGATCTAAAGCTCATACCATATCGACAATGCTTGCACGATCTGAGCAAGCGATTTCGGTCGGTGAAGTTCAAACATATCCCGAGAATTCATAACGAGGTTGCGGATGCATTGGCCACCTTAGCATCAATGCTGCACCACCCTGACAAAATGTATGTTGATCCTCTGCACATCCAGGTCCGTGATCAGCACGCTTATTGCAACGCCGTAGAAGAGGAAGCAGATGGCGAGCCCTGGTTTCATGATATCAAGGAATACCTCAGAATGGGAATATATCCGGAATAGGCCACTAGAGATCAAAAAAGAGCCCTTCGACGTTTGTCGAATGGTTTCTTCCTCAGCGGAGGAGTTTTGTACAAAAGAACCCCGGATTTAGGATTGTTGAGATATATAGATGCCGGTCAAGCCACGACGGTTATGGCAGAGGTACATGCTGGAGTTTGCGGGCCACATATGAGCGGATATGTATTGGCAAGGAAGATCCTTAGGGCAGGGTATTATTGGCTCACCATGGAACACGACTGTATCACTTTCGTGAGGAAATGCCATCAGTGCCAGATACATGGAGATCTGATTCATTCTCCGCCAACAGAGTTACATACGATGTCAGCACCCTGGCCGTTTACTGCATCGGGCATGGATGTCATTGGACCTATCGAGCCAGCAGCATCCAACGGTCATAGGTTCATTCTAGTAACCATTGACTACTTCACCAAATGGGTTGAGGCTAAAACCTTCAAGTCGGTAACTAAAAAGGCGGTGGTGGATTTTGTGCACTCCCATATCATCTGCAGATTTGGGATCCCAAAAGTAATCATCACGGATAACGGTGCGAATCTTAACAGCAGCCTGATGAGAGAGGTATGCCAACAATTCAAGATTACACACCGCAATTCCACCCCATATCGTCCCAAGGCGAATGGAGCGGTCGAAGCAGCCAATAAGAACATCAAGAAGATACTGCGAAAGATGGTGGAAGGATCTAGACAATGGCACGAGAGATTACCCTTTGCTTTGTTGGGTTACCGCACTACCGTCCGGACTTCCGTAGGTGCAACTCCTTATTTGTTGGTGTACGAAACTGAGGCTGTAATACCAGCAGAGGTCGAAATTCCCGTCCCTCCGGATTGTCGCTGAAGCCGAGATTGATGACGAGGAATGGGTCAAAGCTCGATTGGAACAATTGAGCTTGATAGACGAGAAAAGATTGGCAGCAGTGTGCCATGGTCAGCTGTATCAGAAGAGAATGGCGAGAACATATAATAAGAAGGTACGCCCCATGAAGTTTGAAATAGGGCAGCAGGTATTGAAGAAGATCCTCCCACACCAGGTCGAGGCAAAAGGCAAGTTCGCCCCAAATTGGCAAGGGCCTTATATCGTGACCAGAGTATTGTCCAATGGAGCTTTGTGTTTGACGAATATCGAGGGAAGATGTATTGACATGGCAATCAATTCAGATGCAGTCAAGAGATATTATGCGTAATTTCTTCGATTATGGCAATTGTTGGTTCGTTTGTTTGTACTTGGTACTTGTTGGATAATGAAATGACGGAGGCAATTCTTTCTTCTATCCAAACACTCTTTACCCTTGTTTCCCCCTTTTGAGCCTTAAGTCATTCTTTCATACCCCTCTTTTGGAATCACTAAACGGAAAAGATATGAAAAGAGAAAGAAGAAGAAGAGAAAATTTTTAAGAGAAAATGAAAAAAAAGGAGAAAAACAAAAAAAGGAGAGAAAGAAAGAAAAGAAAACAACTAAACAAAAAGAAAAATGATAACAAAAGAAAAAAAAGAAAAGTCAAATGAAAAAGAGGAAATTGGGAACTACGTTTGACCTGATTCCTCAAAGAGGATACGTAGGCGCCTCACGGCTCGGTCATAGTATGCATAATATCCATAGCATGCATAATAGGCACAGTGTGCATAACGCACATAGCCCAACATAGTGTAAAAAGTAAAATCCCCCAAACAAGAAAACTGGGGCAGAGGTTATGTTTTAAGGTTCCAACAAAGGTTTGATTCCAAAAGTTGTAGCGTATCACCCATCAAGTTATTTCATTTTTGTTAGCCTTTCTCTTAGCCCCACACCGAAACCAACATCGACGTCCAAAAGACCTCCCGATCAATATCCAAGAGGTGCCAAGTCAGGCAAATAAAGCCGAGAGTAATACATTGATCCCCGGCAAAAGAAGAGGAGCATAAAATGGGAAATGAATTGATCTCCAGAAGAGAGGGTCATATCGACGGCACTCCAATCCTCTGTTGAAAAATATATAATAAAATGAGAGAGTCTTGGCGGTGAAAACCTTCGCAGGCACCACAAGGCGACGAAAGATGAGGGATATAAAACGAGAGAGTCTTATTGGTGAAAACCATCACAGGCACCATAAGGCGCCGGGAGCTGAGAGAAAAGAGAGAGTCTCATTAGTGAAAACCCCTCGAAGGGCACTATGAGGCGACGAGACAGATCAACAAAAGGATCCACATTCACAAAGAAATGGACGCCCATTTATCCCCATCAAGTAAGGTCATCTGGCAAGTTGATTGATACAAATAGACTGGGTCGGGAATCTATGGGGCACGTCATGATCACAAGGACCGGTCATGTTATCCAGATAAGTTCTTCTCTTTTCCTTTTTCCACCAAGTATTGGTTCAGAAAGATTTTCCTCCTTTTCTATCTTTTTCATTTTTTTTCTAAGAATTCGTTTTGAAAAAGATTTTTCAAAGTTTACTACCAGAGGCCGAAGGGGTACGAAAGCAAAATACGAAAAGGGTAGGCCAAGAGCCGAGGCAATAAGACAAAAGGCACGGGTGAAGGACTTGTGGACCAAGTTCCGAAGAGGTTTCCCCACAGAATGTTGATAAAATCCCGGACCCGAATCCGAAGTGCTAGACGCCACAAGAAAGGGAAATCAACCGGTGCGAGATATCCTCGGGCAATGCAATTCTATGCCTTGCAGCTCCGGGAGGAAGTAAACCCCTGAAGGGAGTAGTTTCGGGATTAAAAGAAGACTCCCACAGCATGTCCTGAAAAGAGAAAGCAGAAAGGGGGATAAAGGGAAAACCACCCCCAGCAAGCAGCGTCGTCCACCAACCAGTTGTGGGAGCATAGAGCAAAGAAAAGAAAAGGATAAAATCATCCCCAGCGGGAAGGACATCGCTGCCCACCATGATTAAAACTAACTAAATCTTTTGTTTGCTGCAGGAAATAGAGGTTGATGATGGCAGCAGGACGCAATGCCAGAAAGGTCACCAAAACCGGAGAAGAAAATTTTCTGCCGTTGCCAAAATTTTCTCGGAGGAACGGGGAAACAAAATAATTTTTCATGTCTTAGTTTAAATAGGCGCCCACCTGTATAACGAGAGGAATAATTTTCAGTCTTAGTTTAAATAGGCGCCCACCTGTATAACGAGAGGAATAATTTTCAGTCTTAGTTTAAATAGGCGCCCACCTGTATAACGAGAGGAATAATTTTCAGTCTTAGTTTAAATAGGCGCCCACCTGTATAACGAGAGGAATAATTTTCAGTCTTAGTTTAAATAGGCGCCCACCTGTATAACGAGAGGAATAATTTTCAGTCTTAGTTTAAATAGGCGCCCACCTGTATAACGAGAGGAATAATTTTCATGTCTTAGTTTAAATAGGCGCCCACCTGTATAACGAGAGGAATAATTTTCAGTCTTAGTTTAAATAGGCGCCCACCTGTATAACGAGAGGAATACTTTTCATGTCTTAGTTTAAATAGGCACCCACCTGTATAACGAGAGGAATAATTTTCATGTCTTAGTTTAAATAGGCGCCCACCTGTATAACGAGAGGAATACTTTTCATGTTTTAGTTTAAATATTTCAGATTTTGAGAGCAGTAGCCCCACCAGAAGGCCGAAGGTTACAATAGGAATATCCAGCAGGAAACAACAAAAATCCCCCACACCAGGAAGCAGAAGGTTGCAAACTCAGGCGCACGAGTCAAAAGGATGCGTTTTGAAAGAAGCGGCTTGTGAACATTAGACCGTGCCCAGCACAACAAATCTGATGAAGAAAGTTGTACCACCGAAGGAATCATTGAAAAGCTTAATGAAGAAGGCCATGCCCCCTAGCGGACCAAGAAAATGATGAAAACTGGTACTCAGAAGAGCAAAAGGCCAGTACCATCCCTCAAGTTCACAAAATAAAAGCATCGGAGGAAAACGCAAGCCGACAAGAAAGCAAGGCGACAAGAACAAGTTGAAGATAGAGGAGATCTTATGGTCCACAGTCTAGCCTAGCTTTTTGTTTTTCCTTTTAGAACAATGTAACAAGGAGATCAGTTAGCGGTAACATCCTACAGCAGCATGTAAGTAGCACACAACAGCGGTAAACACTACAGTCACACGGTAGTCCCAGCTACCAAAATTTCCCGAACTACATTGACCTGATTCCTGTTCAGCCCAGGATATGTAGGAAACCTCGGAAGCAAAGGTTCGGTCAAATCTTTTTTCAAAAATGCTTCACACGGAGTACTCGGACGAGCAAAAATCGCTCGCTTTATCTTTGCGCGAAAACCCTTCGTGTCTTCGGGCAAAGAGGGGCAGTTGTAAGCACGTGATTTTTGCTTCACGGACAATCACTCCAAAAAGAAATAAAAAATAATGGCAAATGGCCTCGTTGTACAATTTTTCGATTTTTACGTGACACGTGTTGGTAGTCATTTGTGGTTCTGCCCATTTTTCGTTTAATCTTATCAAACAAAATACAAAATATGTATGTCATTAAACCATAATTCGGTCATTAAAAGAAAATTCAAAAAATATATATATGCATCTTTTATTCTAGGTTGGGATTTAACCTACTTAAATATTTCCATATGTGTGTGATAATTATGTTAAAGTGTTACAATATTGGTTGTTTTAATTTCATTTTTTTTAGTTATTTATTTTTATTTTTATTTTAGTTCATTTAGTTTAAAACTAGAAAACAAAAGAAAGAGTGCTGAAAATCGTTTTGGGCCAAAAAAAATGAAACAAAAAATAGGCCAAGTCCAGGACACCGATCTAGCCCAAACACAGGCTACCCGGACACGGTCCAAACGGCGTCGTTTCTGTCCCGTCTAAGTTGGGCCGTTGATCTCAAACGAATCAACGGCCAGGATCACATCCACTAGACCCGTTAATCTGGTCCGACCCATTTCCTTACCCGGTCCAACCCACCACACGCCTAAACGACGTCGTCCTTTATAAGAGAATAGATCCTGGCCATAGATCTCACTTGATCCAACGGCCAGAACCTATACCCTCAATGCATATATAAACTTAACCCTTTTACCCCGCCCCCTATCCAAACACCCACCCCTCATTCCTTCGTCTCTCTCAGAAGGGACCAACCCTAACACCCAAACCCTAGCCGCCACCCCACCCTTCGCCTGAAAGCCGGCGGCAGCGATGTCGTTGGCCGTGAGTCTAACACCCCTGAACCACCATGACCCCCCCTCTCCAAATCCATACTCAGGTTACCTCGAATCTTCCCCGAACGTCTCGAATCTTCATTCGAAGATCCGAGACCAAACCTAGATCTACACCAAACCACCCCATATTCACCTTGGTCACTCCCCTAACGTCCGTGAGGCCTTAACTAGCTTTGGTTCCGGTCAAATGCAAGCATAACTTGTCAAATCCCAAATCTGAGTCCCAGAACCCTAAAAAAACCAAACCTGTTTTCGTTTGAGGTAAGTTTCCGATGTAATCGTCCTTTCTTGCTTTTTGTTTAGGAGTTATGCATATGTTTATGGTTTTGTTTAGTTTGTTTTTGATTATTCTCTGTCCATCTTCAAAGACCCTTTTGTTTGGTTGATTTCTTTTCTTGAATGTTAGTTGAGTGTTATAAGATGTTTAGTCACTTCGATTGATATTGTCGGTTAGTTAAGTTTCAAAAACTGCATAATTGAATGTCCCGAGTTTTGAAATAAATTGGTACCCTGTTTAGTCTATGTTGTTAGTCGTTTAATTGTTACGTATGATAGTTCGTATAGTCGACCTGAGTAACGTCGTCAAGTAATTAAGTTTGTAAAGTTCCATCGTTGTCCGGAAAAGGCCTAAAACACTCAGTTTGTTTCTGTTTTAAGTTTAGTTGATTAGCGATTAATTAGTATATGTTATAACTCGCGAAGTCGACTCGTCACATGTTTAACGTTAGTTTCACAGTATTAAATAACAAACGACCTAACTGGCTGATTTAGGTTAGTTTCACATCCAGTTACTGGCTGATTTTTGTGAAGGTTTGTTTGGACTGATTATAGTTTGGTTTGTTAGCTGTGGGAGGGGGGATTCGAACTGGAAAATCTGACTGAGTGTTCAGGATTGAAAGAAGCTGTCAAGTGTCAATTAAAATACTATTAATGGGGAACAAAACACAAGGGCATGGGAATTAAATGAATACTTAACTAAGCCCATAACCCTTGATTAGAGTAATGAGACAGAGCATGGGGGGCTGATTAAGGATTCCAAGAAAATGTCTTTAGGCATGGGAAGCTAAGGGGTATGGGCAGACCATAATTGGCAGAATCCAGGCAGCTTAGCTGCACTGGGTTGTTGGCTTATAAATAAGCTGTTTCAGAACTTAAAATGGGGGAGGGGACTTTTGGGTCTTCAGAAAAAAGAAGAAAACAAAAAGAAATTTTCAGAACACTTTAACTAAACACTGTCCAAAACTGCACAAGGAACTAAGTTGGTTAAGCTGTTCTGGCCAAGTCAGTTATTCTAACTGGGGTTGTTACTGTTCCACTAGGAGAAATCTGTTTGTCTTCTGCTGTGATTGTTACTATACTGAGCTTCTGTGTGTTGCGGATTGAGTTTTGGTCTCACTGATTGTCGAAGTTGTGTTGGTTATTTGCTGAGCTTTGGTGGTTATTGAATTTCTGTTGCTATTGCGTAGAACACTCTGGTTCCTTTCTCGGCTGGTTTTTTTTTCTACTATCCTGTTTCTGGGATTATTTGTTTGTTGCTCGACCACTTGTTAACTTCATCCTTGTGGCTGGTTGTTTGTTGCTGGGTTGTTGCTGTTTATCTGCTGCTGCTGTGTTTGCTGTGTACTACTCAACTGATCTTTTCCTTCTTCTTTTGTCTTCCCAACCAGGTACACAATTAATACTATCAATGTAACTTGAAAGTTGAGCATGAATACAAAAGAGAAGATCTGCAGATGTTGTTTTTTATATACATGGACTGTTATATTGAATATCATGTAATGTATAATAGTTTACATTTTCGTTTGGATACTGGAAGTAGCCTGCATGCCTAGTAAATATCAATGTAGGGTAATTGAATGTTAGTTTGTATATATGGGCTGGTAGTTAAAAGTATTCACAAGGCAGTAGGTTACATATTGAACTTTAGTCAATTTTGTTCAAGCATGTCATTGAATGCCTGTCATGTACAAAGCTATCCATTGTTAGCTAAGTTCATTTCCTTTTGATAAGCTACTTTGTTATAATTGATAAACCACACTTTTAGAACAAAGAATGCAAGTTTACGGTCTCAACCTCATAAAGGTCGAGCCCAAGTTGAAACGAACCAAGCAGTGCCTGGTCGGAAACCCAGTGGCCCAAGCCTGGCCCATCCCGCACAAACTGGGTTTGGGCCCACGAGATTCGTTCGCTTGTCCGTGGGGCGCGGCCTTGTTTCTTATTTTTTTTAAGCATTCTGAATTCTGCTATAAACGACCTGCAAACATATAATTAACTAGGACTATCTATGCTTTCAATTAGTAGAGACAAGCGCGACAAGAAACGTAGTTGCTATAGGATATCCTGTTAAAACAAAGACGAGATGAGCCTCGACAAATAAAAATGCACAAGCTGCGGGGCCCTCGTTAAGAGTATATTATCGAAGCATTCTGTTTCCAGGACGGGTCGTTTAGCAAATCTCACGACCCTACCCAAAATAATAATGCGCTAGTTACTTTAGACGCGCCTTTAATAATATTATCTCCTTAAGCTCGGGTGCACATTTATGTGACCCAAATCCAAGTCTCAATGAAATCGAAATGTGTCTCTAATCACGGGTACATTGATTGTGACGTGGTCTGAGATGCATTTCCATGACGTTGTAAATCCTTTTAATAATGAATGAGACGAGCCTCGATAAACAAAAAATGTAGAAGCTGCGGGGCCCTCTAAATGTATACATATATTAAAAACACTTAAAATTCGGGACATGCCGTTTAGCAAATTTTACGATTTTCCCCAAAATACCAATACGTTAGTTGCTTTAGGCACGCCTTTAATAATTTAATTTTCTTAAACTCGGGTGCACATTTATGTGACCCAAATCCAAATCTCAACATACTTGAAATACGCCAACAACCACGGGTGCATTGATGTGACGTGGTTCGAGATGTGTTTCCACGATGTTGCAATTCTTGATAAAAATGACAGTAAATGATAAAAGCGGTTAAAAGTTAAATTTTGCACATAAGTTCATATTTGTATAAAATCAGATAATCAAGCCGAATATAAAAGTTGAGCGACCGTGCTAGAACCACGGAACTCGGGAATGCCTAACACCTTCTCCCGGGTTAACAGAATTCCTTATCCGGATTTCTGGTACGCAGACTGTAATATGGAGTCATTCTTTTCCTCGATTCGGGATTAAAATTGGTGACTTGGGACACCCTAAATCTCCCAAGTGGCGACTCTGAAATAAATAAGCAAATCCCGTTTCGATTGTCCTTTAATTGGAAAAACTCCTTTGTACCCTCTCGGGTACGGAAAAAGGAGGTGTGACATTAAACATGTTTAAGATATCCCTTTGCCTTACACTTTTCTTCAAAACGTGCATTAACAACAATTGCATCAAGTACATCAATGATAGGGTCAAACATAAGAATAAAATTGTTAAAGGATTTGAAATGAGAACCCCATCGAGTATCACCAGCTCTAGCAAGACCTAATTCTTGATTTAAGCCCCTACCAATTTCAAGCTCACCTTTACGTAATGCTTCTTCAATTTCTTCCGCTTGAGATTCGCGAAGTTCATCTCTACGCTTGAAAGAAGATCCCATCATATTTAAGATATCGGAAACAACCAACAAAAGTTCTTGCACTTCATCACATCTTTTAGACACTGCAACAAAAGTTAGTTGAAGCTGATGAACAAAACAATGAATAGAATGGGCACCTTTACTTTCTTTTTGCATCAAGATTTTAAGCCCATTTATATCACCTTGCATATTGCTTGTTCCATCATAACATTGTACCCGTATGGAAGATGGACTTAAAGAATGTTGAGCAAGTAAACCAATAATTCCATTCTTTAGAGACAAAGCAGTAGTTTCACGAACATGAACAATACCAATAAATCGCTCCATCACACTTCCCCTTCTATCAACATACCTCAAAACAATAGCCATTTGCTCCTTACATGACACATCACAAGATTCATCAACTAATATGGAAAGGTGATCATTATTTAAATCCTCAATGATACATTTAACTGCTTCCATCTTACATGCAGTAATAATATCCTTTTGAATGTATGGAGAAGTCAATTGATTATTCTTTGGAGCTTTTTTAAATGCATCGGCAACAATATGATCACATCTTTTAGTATACCATCTAAGAAGTTCAACATAGTTACCTATATTGAGAGATGATTCATCTTCACGATGTCCCCGAAATGATAATCCTTGGTGTAAAAGATATCTTATCACATCAACTGCAGCCTCTAAACGAATCTGATATTCTAGCTTTTGTTGATCAGATTATTTAGCAAGTACACTTTGAATGGATTGTTTTTGTCTCAACAAATCATCACTTTTCTTTCTTGACTGATTATGAATACTATTTGGTCCACTAATATGCATATCAAATCTATCCTTCTTGTTCCAACTTGTAAATCCTACACTTGAAAATACATCTCCTCCCCCTTGTTTGATGCATTCATCTTGAAATAAATAACAATAGAAGCAAAAAGCTGCATCTTTTGTTACGCTATACTCCAACCAATCATATTCAGAAAACCATTGAGGATTAAAGCGACACAATTTACCATAAAAATTTCTTTGAGGAAATTTGTGCTCTCGAAGTTGGAAAGCACCTCTTTGAAGATATGTTTTTCGTATTGCATCACAGTCATTTGGATGATATTTTAGAATTGTTAATCTTTCCCCAGGATCAACTTCTAAAGTGTCTAAATTAACTCTTTCACTTTGTCGATATTGTTCTTGTTCCGACTCATTAGTCCTTTCTTCCAAATTAGATAAATCTTGAGATGTTGAACTTGAATTTTGAATTTTGGAAGTTGCAGTATAGAATCTCTTTATTGTAATTCAATCTGAATCAAAAATTCAAGTATCCACTTTATTCAAAGATTACTACTACAATTTTGTAATACTCTTATTTGTTTTTCTAGATAACTTAAACTCTTATTTTTATTATCTAATAACTTGGTCTATTACAAAAAACGACAATCACTATTCATCGAGCTAAGTAAGTGATGAATAGTAGATTGATCAGCACGACAATAATTTATAATTAACAACTTCATTAACTCCCAAAATCATTAAATACACCAAAAAAATTAATTATAAATTCAAATTACAAAATAGATTCACACTTCTAGTCATAAAGAAATAAAAAAAGTAAAAGTACAAGTACTTAATAAAAAACTATCATCGAAAGAGACAAAGAATTAGTACTAACCTAATGCAATTTAGCTTCTTTGGAGTTTGAAAATTGAAAAGTGGGCAACATTACTTTTTATGCTAATTTAGGGCAAAAAATTGTTTTTAAAGTGGGCAGCAGTTCCTAATTCAGAAAGGTTTTTAATAAAGAGACTTTTTCCTTCATATATCATATATGAAACCTTATTACCAAAAATGTGCATAGTTTCTTATTTACCCGCCATGTTCACAGTTATTCTACAAATATTATACCATTCATTAAATACCAATTATTAGGAGTTGATTCCTTCCTAATTAGGCGCGCTACAAATCTAGAACTAAATATTCTTCCAGATATTCCTATTTAGGCGCGCTACAATTATGGAAGTAAATATTCTTCCAGATATTTCATTAAATAAGGAATCATTGTAGCATTAAAATTCCTTATTTAGATATCTCTAATTATTTTTTTTCTCTTTGAGAGATCAAAAAGAAAAAAAATTCTACAATCTTTTACAAAAAATGCAATTATGTCGAAAATTCCAATTAAACTACAATCGAATGGGAATTGAGATATTAAAATTCAATGTACTCTGTTTGTAGATATTTTGTAGATAAATTGTAGATTATTTGTTTTCTGATTGTAGATGCTTTGTTTTATGTTTTTACAAATCAAAAACGACCAAAACTTCTACAAATCTTCTGCAAAAAATGCAATTATGTTTAAAATGCCAATTATGCTACAATTGAAATGGGAATTGGGATACTAAAATTCAATGTAACCAGTTTGTAGATAATTTGTATTCTGATTATAGATGCATTGTTTTCTGTTTTCACAAATCCAAAACGACTAAAACTTCTACAAAATCTTTTGCAAAAAATGCAATTATATCAAAAATACCAATTAAGCTACAATTGAATGGAAATTGGGATATTAAAATTCAATGTACCCAGTTTGTAGATATTTTGTAGATAAATTGTAGATTATTTGTAATCTTGTGACGACCCGGTCAGTCGTCACATGAGTCACCGCTCCGTTTTCCCCTATTTTAGCTTCTTTATGCTTCGTTATCCGTGTTTTATGTGATTGGATTGATTAGTTCGAGTTCGGAGAGGATTTGGGAAGAAATGAGACACTTAGTCTCTTTTAAGAAGGCTTAAGTTGGAAAAGTCAACCGTAAGTTGACTTATGTGTTAGAACTCGAAAGTGAGTTCTGATGGTTCAGTTAGCTTTAGAAGGTGATTTGTGACTTAGGAGCGCGATCAGAATGGGTTTTAGAGTTGTGGAGAAGATTTAGGCTTGAATTGGCGAAGTTGATAGTTTGGCGATTTCCGGTTGATCGGCGAGATTTTGATATAGGGGTCGGAAAGGAATTCCAAGAGTTGCAGTATCTTCGTTGTATCATTTGAGATGTGTGTACAAAATTTCAGGTCATTCGGGTGAGATTTGATAGACTTTTGATCGAAAACATAATTTAAGAGTTCTTGGAGTTCTTAGGCTTGAATCCTATGTTAAATTAGTGATTGATAATGTTGTGAGCGTTCTGAAGTTTTGAACAAGTTTGAACGATGTCATGAGATGTGTTGGTACAATTGGTTTGAAGTTTCGGGAGTTCCGGGTAGGTTCCGAGATGTTTTAAGCTGAAAATCATAGCTGTAGCAGGTCCAGAAGGGTTGCAGGCCTCGGAACTCACCCGCGCAGTCCGCACAAAAAAGAGTGCGACCGCGGTATGTGATGTGCAGACCGCACAAAATGAAGTGTGGCCGCGGTGGTTTTGTGCGGGTCGTGGTAGTTTTGTGCGGACCGTGGTGCTTTTGCACGGACCGCGGTGCTTTTGCATGGACCGCGGTGGTTCTGTGCGGACCACGGAGGCTGAAATCTAAGGAGTACTCTATAAATACGAGGTTTTGGGTTTTATTTAATATTTTGACCTAGAGAGGTCGGATTTTGGTGATTTTTCGAAGGTTTTTCAAGAAATTCATCGGGGTAAGTGATTCTAACTCAGATTTGGCTAGAGTACATGAATCTATCATTGAATTCATCATTTAATTCATGATTTGGGATGGAATTTGGGAAGAAAATTGTGAAACCTTTCAAAAATATAAAATGATGATTTGAAGGACCAAATGGTATCGGAACTGGATAATTTTGGTATGGTTAGACTCGTGAGGATATGAGGATTCTGAAAATATAAATTTTACCCGATTTCGATACGTGGGCCCGAGGCTCGGGTTTTGCTAATTTCGGGATTTTTGATATTTTTCGAATGTTTTCGCTTGGGCTTTGTTCCCTTAGCATATTGTGACGTATTCGTTCTGATTTTGGATAGATTCGATGCACGTAGAGGTCAATTCGAGGGGCAAAGGCGTCACGAGCTAGAGAATTAGCCGGTTCGAGGTGAGTAATGATTGAAAATGATGCTCTGAGGGTTTGAAACCCCGAATTGCACATCGTAGTGCTATATTGAGGTGAGACACGCGCTCGATGATGAGCGTGGGGTCTTTTACTACTGGGGATTGAGACTTGGTCTGTCCCGACTGGTGATTTTACCGCGTATTTGACTGAAACTTATTTGTTATCATCATGATTTGGGACTAATTGCCTTATTTGGGCTTCGTGCCAACTATTTGAACCCTTTGGGGATTTTTACTGATTTTCCTCACTATACTTGTTAAAAATCGTATCCTCGGTCATGTTTCTCTCTGTTTTGAACGATTCAAGTTGGTTTTGTCATACTATTCCTAAATGAGAGGAATTTGTGGGCTGAGATCCCTATCTTCTATTATTGTGCCCGAGAGGCTGTGAGGTTAATGACTCAGAGGGGTTGAGAACTTAATAGTGAGGATACTATATATATTATGGATCAGGCTGCACGCCGCAGCAATACTTATATGGATCGGGCTGCACGCCGCAGCAATATAGCGATTGGGCTGTAGGAGCCCCTCTAGAGTCTGCACACCCCCAGTGAGCGCAGTCGACTATTTTTATGGATCGAGTTGCACGCCACAGCGATGTACGGATCGGGTTGAACGCAGCAGCGGTTATTCTGATTTCTGTTGTTATGAGAGATATATGGGTCAAGAGCTGAGAATGAGCAGCACCAAATGATGAGAGTGAGCCCGATGAGCTGATACTATTTTGAGTGACTGACACCGTGCTCATGAGGTGGATTTCTGCTTGTTATTTACCTGCTAAATTACCGTTTTACCTGATTTAAAGAGATTTCACTTGTCGTCTTCACTGATTTACTGCTTTAAGTTATTTTTACTGCTTGATATAGAATTACTTTGTGCCTTTACGTGTTTTCTTGCTTTCAGCCATTATTTATGATTATTACTCTCTAAGTCGGAGTACTCACATTACTCCCTGTACCGTGTGTGCAGATTCAGGCATCGCAGAGTCCGCTCCTGAGTGTTGATCCTCCCAGTCCAGACAGTGTTTTCGGAGACTACGAGGTAGTTGTTGGCGTCCGCAGCCCCGTGCCTCCCTTATCTTACTATTTTCATGTCCTTGAACTTCTGTATCGGATTTTGTATCTAGTAGACCGGTATCCGGATTTATTAGTTGCTCATGACTTGTGACACCCCGGTTTGGGTTGTGTCGGGATGGTTTCTACTATTGTTATCATTATTTCCGCAAATTATGGTTATTATATCATGTTTTAGAACTATTTATGATATTTAACTGTTTAAATGAGGTGTTCTGCTTGGTCTGGCTGACCTTGTCTTCACGAGAGGCGTCATCACGACCGGGTTCGGAGTTAGGGTCGTGACAATTCTGATTGTAGATGCTTTGTTTTTTGTTTACACAAATAAAAAATGACTAAAACTTCTACAAATCTTCTGCAAAAAATAGTCTACAATTTATCTATAATTTATCTACAATTGCTGCAATACAATATATGTCATGTCTTCTTCTTCTTCTTCGAGTTTCAATCTGAAATTCAGCCAAAATCAAGTCTATATCTTCACCAAAAACCCTCAAAATTGAGATATAAACTCCAAAACATATTCTCAATTATTTACAACAACACCCAATCAAAACAAATAATGATTTTTGAAAACCCAAATTTGAATTCAAAACTTCAAAGTTTTTTAATGGCTGTCAATGATGGAATTGCTGCTCTCTTGTCTCTTTGATGGTTTATTCTTCATCATTGAGAAAATTTGAAGCTGAAGGTAAATGCGTGTATGAACTTTGAAGATTTGACTTCAATTTTGATTGGTTTTAGAAGAAAAAAGCTTGAAATTGGACGTTAATGGAAGGGTGTTACATATGTTTCTCTAGTTTTAGCAGAGGGAATAATGGGTTTGAAACGTGGGTGTGGGGAGATACGTGGGTGAGGGTGTGAGTTTGGGAGAGAGAAACGTGGAGGGTGGGGATTTGGAGGAATATACGGTAGCGTTAATTAAGGAGTATTATACGGTAGATTAATTGTACAGTTAAAACACATTATGGTATAGAATTGGTAATTAGGTATACTAAATGTAATTAAATCATACCTTAAACATTGAGGGTAATATAGTTTCCTATATAGAATAGGAATGTAAAAATTCCTTTAATAAATTAGGGTCAAGTAGTTTTTATGCTAATTGAGGGCAAATAATTGTTTTTAAAGTGGGCAACAATTCCTATTTCTAAAAGGTTTTTAACAAATTAGTGTCAAGTAGTTTTTAAATACAGCCCATAATTTTAGTAATAGGCCCCCGTAACTAGCAGCCAAGGGAGTCAAGGTAAAACACGTAAAAAACTATTTGAGCCAAGGGAGTTCGATCCCTTGACGTCTCAGAGCAAATGGAAGCTATCAACAGCTGGACTAATCAGTTGTTTCATACAAGTGGTGTCATTTTTAATAATTTTATCTTATATTACAGTTTTACTTAATATATATATATATATATGTAATAAAAAGTTTCGACGAAGCGGTGTCCCGTGATACCGCTTGGGCCCATGTAAATCCGCCCATGGGAGGTGCGACCTTTCCTGGACTCTGTGTGAACGCTGGAAGCTTCGTACACCAGTTGCCCTTTTCTATAAGCGTTTAACTTGTTATAGCAAGTTACCTACCCGTGATTACTTTTTCAATGATGTGTAAATATTTTTTAAACTTTCAGTGCACAAAACATCAAACAAAAGCATTCTTCATCCATTGATGTGATCTAAAATGGTCTTAATTTTTTCTGTTTCTATGTAGGTGCTGTGGACAACATATGGAACACATTATAGTCCGGAATATTTTGAAGATCCTCAAAAATTTGATCCAAGTAGATTTTACAAGCCAATTCAACCATATGCATTTGTGCCATTTGGTGGAGGGCCAAGATTGTGTGCTGGCTATCAAAATTTCTCTCAAGTCTTTATAAAAGCATAACTTTGTTACCTAATTGTACATCGGGATTCTAGTTCATTTATGTTAGTGGGTTCTAAGTTAATAATGTATATATATTTATAAAATTCTTTAAGATAAATACAGAGTTTGGACTAAAATTACTGGGTTCAGCTGAATATGCAAATCCCATGCTAGCTTCGCCCCAGGTTGAACATACAGTGAAAAGGGAACTTATTAGTTCACACAGTGATCTGCCACGGAGACACTTTTTTGCAAGTGCTGGAGTAGCTGGTGCTTGAAAATTTATATGTTTACATAGGTGAAACTCGATTTCAAGACCTATTTGCTCTGATACTAAATTAAATTTTGTATGGAACCTCATCTGAAATATTAGAAGGTCTTGTAATAATTATTTACTTTAATCTCATTTGAATAAGGAAAAAGATTTTGTCAAGAAAATTTATTATGAAAATGTCGAGAATCATTATTCATTCCTTTTATATTCTTTGACTCAGTTACTTACTTACAATATTTTTTTATCTAAAAGTACACTTACATCTTATTTTTCTTAGATAGAATAAACGAAAAAAGGGATGCTTGTATTGTGGTTTTTATAGGTGCAAGATATTTTTTTTCGAGAAAAGATTTTCTCTTCCAACATCATGAGTGGGTCAACCAAACCGACACACCTTCTCTTTCGGATTTAAAATGGGTCCACCCCTTCCATCGCAAGGCCTATAACGCCCTTGCAATATCATTTTTGAATATAATTCCTCGAATTAATTTAACTCATATGGTTTTACCAAATATGTGACAATACATTAATACATGGCAAAATCTGAATTTAATATTTATGACTGTTTTTTCAACCCCGAGTCGAAAAATATGGAAAAATCTTCAAAACAAGAAAGATGGGATCAAATATGGTTGTTGTCAGTGGAGCCGAAGCATATAAGTTCTTATTGTCTAATGAATTCAAATTGTTTATAAGTTCATGGCCTATTTCTACAGTACAACTTATGGGCAAAAATTCCATAATGGAAAAGCAAGGGGATATACACAAATCCCTTCGTGGGATTATATCCTCAAGTCTTCTTTTTTTAAGCCTAGAGACTAGTAAAAATAGCAGGGCTAGCCATTTTCGGATTGGTCAGTGAAAAATAGCCAGCGTTTGCAAAGTCACTGAAAAATAACCACTATTTTGCTGCAACATGGAAAGTTCCAGCATAATATACTGGAGATCGGTGCACCTGTGTATGAACTTCCAGCATAGTATGCTGGAACTCCAACACACGAAAAGTCCCCCATAATATATACTGGAGATTGGAGCATCTGTGTATGCACTTTCAGGTCTTTGGCAGTCAATGTTGTGTTTGAGTGTTTGATTGGAATTGATGTCAAAAAAGGACTAATTGACACATTTGAGAGAGTCTTGGGAGGTGTTGTTTCACCACCATTTACGTTTTCAGGGTCAAAATATTCAAGAGCAATAAGTGCAAGATTGGAAATACAGAAAATGATTCTTGAAATTGTGAGAAAAGAGAAATAGAAGAACAAGGAAAAGAAGGAAAGTTAGAAGAGACATTACTTTCTAAATTAGTGACAGCAATTATTCACGGGTGAGATAAGTGAAGAAGAGGTTGTTGATAATGTTGTTTTGCTAGTATTTGCAGCACATGATACGACGTCGTTTGTCGTTGCCATCCCAGCTGCTACGCGCTTCTCCTTCAAGGTACGTAACGTTAGAGAAAGCATACTTTTAATTACTTAATTATATTAGTAAACACGTGGAAATACTTTTGCTTCTTGGTTAACCGTGACATTTGAACCCTAGATTCCCTTAGATTTTTGTTCTGATGTCATGTTAAATCGTGTGACGATCTTATCTGATAATTACTTAATTATATTGTATGTTTCAGAATATGTCGATATCACGAACAAGAAAAGACCAGGTGAAATCCTGTCATTGGAAGACACCAAGAAGATGAAATATACATGGCAAGTTGTTCAGGAAAGCATGAGGTTGTTCCCTCCAATCTTTGGTTCATTCAGAAAAGCAACTGTTGACATTGAATATGAAGGATTTACAATTCCATAAGGGTGGAAGGTAAGAATTAAGGATCTTATTTAACTAACAATACACTAATATTATAAGATATTTTTATACTATAAGCATTTAGAAGGGGAGCCTTAGAGCAACGGTAAAGTTGTCTTCGTATGACCTATAGGTCAAGGCAGTGGCGGATCCACGATTTATAGGTCGTAGGTGGCTCAATTATTTTAGTGTAAATACTAAATGGTCAAACATAATCATAGTAGGTGCTCATAGTCAATTATCAAATTTTTAGATATTATCTATGAATATATTGCACAATTTCGCCAAATCCTTCCAAAGGTAGATTCGCCACTGGATCACGAGTTCGAGCCATGGAATCAGCCACCGACGCTCGCATCAGGGTAGTCTGCCTACATCACACCCCTTGAAGGTGCGACCCTTCCCTGGACTCTATGTGAACGTTGGAAGCTTCGTATACCTGTTGCCCTTTTCTATAAGTGTTTAACTTGTTATAGCAAGTTACCTACCCGTGATTACTTTTTCAATAATGTATAAATATTTTTTAAACCGTCAGTGCACAAAACATTAAACAAAAGCATTCTTCATCCATTGATGTGATCTAAAATGGTCTTAATTTTTTCTATTTCTGTGTAGGTGCTGTGGACAACATATGGAATACATTATAGTCCAGAGTATTTTGAAGATCCTAAAAAATTTGATCCAAGTAGATTTGACAAGCCAATTCAACCATATGCATTTGTGCCATTTGGTGGAGGGCCAAGATTGTGTGCTGACTATCAAAATTTCTCCCAAGTCTTTATAAAAGCATAACTTTGTTACCTAATTGTACATCGGGATTCTAGTTCGTTTATGTTACTGGGTTATAAGTAAATAATGTATATATATTTATAAAATTCTTTAAGATAAATAGAGGGTTTGGACTAAAGTTACTGGGTTCAGCCGAATATGCAAAATCCTATGCTAGCTCCGCCCCTGGTTGAACCTACAGTGAAAAGGGAACTTATTAGTGCACACAGTGATCTGCCACGAAGACACTTTTTCGCAAGAGCTGAAGTAGCTGGTGCTTGAAAATTTATATATTTATATAGGTGAAATTCAATTTCAAGACCTATCTGCTCTGATACTAAATTAAATTTTGTATAGAACCTCATCTGGAATATTAGAAGGTCTTGTAATAATTATTTACTTTAATCTCATTTGAATAAGGAAAAAAACTTTGTCAAGAAAATTCATCATGAAAATGTCGAGAATCACTATTCATTCCTTTTATATTTTTTGACTCAATTACTTACTTACATTATTTTTTTTATCTAAAAGTACACTTATATCTTATTTTTCTTAGATAGAATAAACGAAAAAAGGAATGTTTGTATTGTGGTTTTTATAGGTGCAAGATTTTTTTTTTCGAGAAAAGATTTCCTCTTCCAATATCATGATTGAGTTAACCAAACCGACACACCTCCTTCTCTTTCGGATTTAAAGTGGGTCCGCCCCTTCCATCGGAAGCAAGGCCTATAACGCCCTTGCAATATCATTTTTGAATATAATTCCTCGAATTAATTTAACTCATATGTTTTTACCAAATATGTGACAATACATTAATACATGGCAAAATCTGAATTTAATCTAAGATAGCGAGACATTTACAGAATTTCAATTTTTATCCATAGGTTGTAGTATGTAGATACGAGGGCAATAGATTTGGGGCTACATGTCCAAATCTATGTGAGTTTTGAGGGTTCTTGCTATACTTGTAAATATTTCCCCTGGTAATAAGAAATTTAATTACCAAAAAATATTAATGACTTCTTTGATACTATATTAAATTAATGTTGGATTTGCCCCTATACAATTTTTCCTGTTGTTTCTCAATGTTTCATTTTTATTTATTAACTTTAAGCATTCGCATAGTGATCATCTTCAACAACTCAAAATATGCATGCTGCAGGTAAATAAATATAACGATCTGACGAAGTCATTTTCTTGCTTTATTTCTTTTAATTTGCTTTTATCATTTGTTAAATGTAATTTTTACATTTATTTATTTTTTCTATTCTTTTACAAATCATAAATTGATTTTCCATAACTCTTTTCATATCCTCATCTAATAACATCAGACAAGAAACTTGAAATTCATATAATGTCTTAAGTAGAAATAAAAGGAAGTTAAATTAACAATTTGATACAAGCATATTATAGGAAAAAGACAAGAACAAAAGTCCGCTAGATTGTTCATTATTTTAAAAAGAAATGGAAAAATGACACTGTAAAAATAATAGCCGAAAAAATATATAAACTTTATATATTTTTTTTTTGTATATATGCCTTATGTATGTTATATACAAAAATTATACCAATTTTATATACTTTTTCAACTACCAAATGTAAATAATTTATGGCGCGGGCTAAAAGTGATAATGTCCAAAGAAATCCTAACTTCTTCCAGGCTGTCAATTAACACCGGAACCCATAACCAGGTAAATACTTACCCACACCGGGTGTTTACACCAAACTATATTAACTCACTATGGTTAATTAATTTAGTTAGATGAGAATGCATATAATTTACCATGGTTAAATGATTGAAGTCCATATGCAAGACACATGTCATGTATCTATTGGTTTGATGTAAACACCCGATGCGGGCAAGTTTTTACCCTCCTTTTTTCTAGCTGCATTTAGAGGCGGACCTAAAACTAGTTTTGTATTTATAGTTTGAACTCGTTATTTTTTACTTGAATCTTGTATATATACGTAAACAGTTTAAATTTTATGAATATAACAATAATAACAACAATCCAGTAAAATCCCACTATTGAGGTCTGGGGAGGGTAGTGTGTACGCAAACCTTACCCCTACCCCGAAGGAGTAGAGAAGCTGTTTCCGAAAGACCCTCGGCTCAAGAGAATAAAAAGACAAAAGAAGACAACATTAGTTTCACTACAGAAATCATAGGAAAAATAGGAACATAAAATGCAGAAGAAAAATGCAAAGCAGAAACGATCGCTAGTAAATAGGTCATGCACCGAAAAAAGAAAATAGTAAGACATGACATTGTCACTAGCTATCTTAGATAAAAACCTTACCAAACTAGGCTCACAAAGGTACAAAGTAAGGCAAGACTCAATTACCTCCTAACCTACAACCGTAATAAAATCACACTCATTCTGAACTCATCAACATGAAATCTTGGACTCAGTTCTTGCCTCGCATACTCATCAGTTTACAATTATTGAATGGTAGATAAAAAAAAGTCAAAAGATGAGAAAGGTTGATTTACCAAAACAAGCTCTTGTTCATCCACAACAGTCACAGGTGGCTTTGACACAAAAAGAGAAAGAATTTAAAAGCTCAAAGTCCCAGGGGGACAGACAACAATTTTGCAGTCTCATTTACTACAGCAATTCAATGCAGTATTCCTTCACCTACCTGTCTGAGAAGGCATCAAGTCTCATAGGAGTATTAATTATGTCAGCCAAAACTGGTCTTACTCATACCATTCTTTTCCAAGTGTTTCCTTTGTGGAAATTCTCATATTTACTACTTAAACTCAAAATAAGAGTGTGTGTTAGTGGAGAAAACACATAAAATAGGAGTGCTATCAGCTCAGTTGAGCTTAAACAAGCAGATTCCAAGAAAAAGGACCTGGATTCAACTGTATCAGTGCAGTTTCTCTCTGTGTGTGTATATATATATATATATATATATATATAACCTTCACTATCACAAGAATATAGCGATCAAAGAGCTATGACTCAGCTGCTTCATATATTACACCGTATTGCCTTATCGGAGCTGGCTCTTCCGGAAGAGTGTAGGTTAATGATTATTATAAAGGCGTATGTGAAGGACAATGATAGTAGTGGGGTTCCAGATGTCGTCGCTAGATTGAGATCTGTAGGGTGATAGGTACTTCAACTACATTGTAGAGAAGGGTATGGTAGGCTTAGTAGGGCTCGGACTTTCAATATCACCGTTATATTTGTAAGTGATACAATTTCAACTTTCTACCAATTAAACTTAAAGCCGGTATGATACTCTACCTGCAATCCTCTCACTATATTCACATATACAGTGAGATTTACATCAAGTAACAGCAGAGCATATGACTTGGACATATTTCAGTATTCCCACATAATAATACAGGCAATTGTAGAAAGAGATTCTCCTAACCAGAAAGTGTTTATATGGTCATATATTTTATAACTGGGACTATGGAAAGTATTTTGAATTTGTGACAATGACATACTTGGATATAAAGCACAGCCCGATGCACTAAGCTCCCGCTATGCGTGGGGTCCGTAAAAGGGCTAGACCTCAAGGGTCTATTGTATACGCAACTTTAGCCTTCATTTCTCAAAGAGGCTGTTTTCAGGCTTGAACCTGTGACCTCATGATCATATGACAAATGACATACTTGGATATGTTTAGAGTAATTAAGGACCTTTGTCCATATTCTGCAATATGAGATTTAAATGACACCTTAAATGCAACCTGCAACATATACAGCTAACCTCAAACTCTTTCACCTGCTTATATTAACTTCTGTACATCATTACTCTTTATATATACAACTCTTCTCTTGTATCACTAGACATAAGTTAAACTCTTTAACAAACCACCACCACCACCACCCCAATCCCACAACAACTCCCTCTTATTCATTCTCTTTTCTCTCCTTTAGTTTCCTTGAGAGCAAACCAAGATGGTGAAGGAGAAAAACATGCAAACTTCTCTAATCCTGTGGGCTGCAGTTGCCGCTTTGCTCTCACAGAATTTGCTCATTCCTGTCATGTCTACTGCAACGTTTGAAGAACAAAAAACCGATCACTCTCCGGACCCAAATATCAGAAGTCCAAGATGTCTCTCCTTACCTCTCTATGTCATGCTGTTTTTTGCTTCAGTCTTTTGTCACTGGCAATTTTCAAGATATTGCCATAAGCTGCTTTCTTTTAACTACTTTATAAGCTTAGTATTTGCATAGATATTGAACTAAAAGGGAAGCCCGGTGCATTAAGCTCCCGCTATGATGTGGGTCTGGGGAAGGGCCGGACCACAAGGTCTGTTGTACGCAACCTTACCCTGCATTTGTGCAAGAGACTGTTTCCACAGCTCGAACCCGTGACCTCCTTGGTCACATGGCAACAACTTTACCAGTTACGTAAAGGCTCCCCTTTGAAGGACAAATAAGAAATGTTTTCATTACTTCTAAATGTTTGCTGAGTCAAGATATCCAGGATAATAGGATGTTTTTCCAAATTTGGACTGGATTTTTGCTTGTAGACATGTTCATGCAAATCTCCTTCAATCTCACAATTTTATATATTTTATGACAGCTTCGCCAACATCTCCATCACATGGCTCAGGAGGCGGCTCAAGAACACCATCCTCTCAAGGAGGCAGTGGTCGAACACCGCCTGCTAATTGTGGTAATCCTCCAAGTAGAGGGGGGCGTCGTAGTCCCACTCCGCCTCCTCCTTCTGGAGGTCGTGGAGGTGGTTACTATCCATCCCCTCCAACTTCTGCTGGAACTCCTCCAAGTACTCCCTCCACACCTACCCCACCAACTACTCCTATCATTGGCCCAGGCACGCCAAGCACTCCTGGCGTCTCCGTACCACCACCTCCATTTGACCCAAATTCACCACCTTCTAGGGGTGGTTACTATCCCTCCCCTCCAACTTATGGTGGAAATCCTCCAAGTATTCCTACACCTAGCACCCCGTCCACACCAACCATTGTAACCCCACCAACTACTCCTATCATTGGCCCTGGCACTCCGAGCATTCCTGGGATATCCACACCTTCAGCTCCATTTGACCCCTATTCACCACCTTCGGGCGGCTACATCTATCCCTCCCCTCCAACTTTTGGGGGAAGCCCTCCAAGTTTTCCCACACCTAGTACCCCCGGTTTTCCCACAATTCTAACCCCACCAACTACTCCAATCATCGACCCAGGCATTCCAAGCACCCCTGGTATTTACATACCTCCACCTCTATTTGATCCCAACTCACCACCTTTCCCACTTGAGTAAGTGAATTGTGTCATCAGCTTTACATGCAGCCAATTGCAATATGCAGCATAGTCTAACATGAAATGTTATGAATTGCAGTTACTGGAGGACAAACCCGGCTCTAATATGGGGTTTGTTTGGCTGGTGGGCAACTGTTGGTAGTGCATTTGGTGTGGCTGGTGCTCCAGGGTTCGGGGGAAACTTGAACCTGCTGCAAGCACTTTCAAACCCTCGTGCCGATGGCGTTGGGGAACTCTACAGGGAAGGAACAGCTTCTTTGCTGAACTCCATGGGGAGCAAGAATTTCGCTTACAGTACCAAACAAGTTAGGGATAGTTTTGTTGCAGCACTCAGTTCAGACAAGGCTGCAGCAGCTCAGGCGCGGATATTCAAGTTAGCCAACGAGGGTCGACTCAAGCCCAAAACTTGAAACACTAATATATCCATAGTCACTGTGTATCTTGCTATGTCCAGTTTCATTGTGATTTCCTGTGAGTTTGCTTTAGGGTTGAATCTTAATGTCTCAAGAGGATGCCAACTTATAATCAGGTATATGTAAATTATTACTCTGATGTGCTATGCGTTAGATTGCCTTATGCAGATTTCACAAATATTTGAATGTCTTCTCGGTAAAGAAATCATATGTCCAAATAAACAATAACATAGTATTGTATTAGGTCAACATGCTGCTTCTCAGAATCTCCACAAGAACTCTGTGGTTTTGTCAAAATTAATAAACCGTAATTGACCAAAGTTGAAAAGAGAGACAGGCACACGTCGTACAACCTATATAAATTGAAAAGAACTTATCGAGGTTAGATGATCTTTCTTCAACAAAGTTTATCAACAACAACAACAACATATCCAGTATAATCCCACATAGTCGGATCTGAGGAGAGTAGTGTGTACGCAGATCTTACCCCTACCTTGTGGAGGTAGAAAGGTTGTTTCCAATAGACTCAACAAAGTTTACCAATAGGAGAAAAATAATTAAGCAGTAGAATTGACCATATTGTGTCTATTGTATGCGGCTTCCGCTATGTAGGGAGTCCGGGGAAAGAATTGACCATATTTTATCTATCATATGCAGTTTTACCTTGTATTTCTGTAAGAGGCTGTTTCTGTAGCTTGAACCTGTAACCTCCGAAACTCTCCCTGGCACAAAAAAGGAGCAGACGAAAACAAATGTAATGTTTTCTCCCATTGTAGTGTTAGTTCATAAACCAAGCTCCAAAACAATTATCCATAATTGCCTGTGCATTATTTGTGTTCGGATGATAATCCAAGACTTTTACCTTTGCAAATAAGCTGTTAAAATTTAAAACTTGCAGTGGAACCACAAGTCAATGTAAGAAAACTCTGTGCGAAAAGGGTAACATAAGATACATTTCTCATTTCAGAGACATTTTCATTAAGATAATTACCCAAGCTCTGGGCAAGTCATTGGTTTGCATAACCTAATCAGTCACTTTTCCCAAAAATTTCATTCATGTTTAACTTGCACAAGTAGATGACAACAGTTTGATCCAAAAAAGTTCAAAAAATTACTTACTATATTCACAAGGTTATTCTGTCTGCTAAAACATCAAAAACTGAAACCACTAAACAACAACCTGTGGTTGGTGAGTTCATATCATATTTCAGTTCTAAACTTCATCATACCAGTTTGATTCTGGTTTTTAAGGCACACCGATGGCTTAAAGGTTAAAACAAACAAATAAATCAAGATCTAAATGTAATAAAGCAAACAAAAGATTCAGTAGTTTTCATGAGATGTTGAAAAGATTGCTCAAAGGAAAATTGTAATGAATAGTTTTGATCTATGTTGGTCGGACTCTCCAAAAATTTCTCCGCGTGCGTGTCGGATCCTCCAAAAGTAGTACATTTTTTAAGGATCCGACAAGGGTGCGGTATCATTTTGGAGAGTCCGTGCAACATAGGTTTTGATTATGAGTAGCAGGATTGGCAAAAAGCAACCCCGCAGTATTAAAGAAGCAATGGTACAACATTAGACCTTTTGTTCACCACATTATAAGCTTTTAAAAAGTGTAGAACTATTCATATAACATATCTACAATTGAAAAATCAACCAACAATACAACTCCAGAACAATACATTCAGTAGCCAAACAGTATGATAGTCCAGAAAGTATTTTCCATCACAATGCAAGCACAGTAAGTGGAACGGAACCTGGTCAAAATATTATTAGCACCAAACGACATTATTCAGGTCCGCTGTCAGTAGTCCAAAGCAGAGTGAGTGAAATTCTCCCCGCGCTGTTAGAAGAAATTACGCAGGAAGAAGACCTGATTAGCTCAAATGAGTCTCAAACCAGTTGAAGATTTGCTCAGATTGCATGCTGGTCATTTCATGAAAAGCAAATGCAAGGTTCATTTCCTCTTCAATGTGCTTTGCTAAGGACTTATCCGGGAGAACAATCCCTCTCTCTTGGAGAGTCTTGTTCCAATGTATATCACGCCCATCATTTGTCATGAAACCATTCTTATCAACGAAACCTTTTTCCTGGAATAGATTAAACAACTTCGCCGAGGTAGCAACATCAATACCAGGGATTCTATCAGCAAACAGATTAGGCGACAAAGGAAACTCCAAGCATTTAACTTCTGCAACATCAATGCCTTTTCCCTTCAGGAGTATCGCGAATCGTTCTAGTTTCTGCATCCTACTCTTATCTTTTGGCATGTGCACAAAAAGGGTGGGCGGATAACTCTCTGGAATCTCCATTTGATCATACAATCCTTCGATAATCATGACCGTGATGCTACTAAATCTTAAATCAGTCGCGAGAATTGAAACAAAGTATCCTCCAGAGGAAGCACCCAAAGCTACAAGAGGCAAATGTTGAAGCTTTTGTTTAGCAATCCACCACTCAATAATATCTTTGACGACAAATCTTTCCTCTTTGAACGACCAGCACGCCTCAGCACTTGATACCGCGATAACTGCAAATTTCCTAGCTAAAGCATTAAGTGTAAGAAGCCTCTCTTCAGGTAGACCGACACAATTCGGGCACTTAGATGATCTATCCCAAAAGTTAGCTGCTTTACCATCACAACCATGTGCAAGAAAAAGAATTGCTTTAGGTGAGTCAGGGATTTGCCATATCATATCTGTGCCATTCCTGAACTCTACTATGGGGTCTAACTTAACCACAGAGCTAAAGTTATCCCAATTCTGGTTTAATATCTCAGATGATGAACCGGGTTTTTCTCCATTTTCTCGATACAAAACCAAGTATAAAACAGAAATGAAGAGAAAAAATGCAATCACAATAGGCAGTCGTTTATTTTGGACAATATTCGGTAGTTTCAATACCATCTTTCCTCGTTCGAGCATGCCTGGAAAACAATAGGATCATTATTCTCTCGCAATTACATTTGGAGATAACATAAAAATAGGCAAAAATCACAGTTCAGGTTAACATGATAAATATCTTGGAAATACAAACAATGTGGAGCATCCAAAAGCTTGCTCAAGAGGCGAGAATTGCCCAAAACCACCAATTTTCTTTCCCGCAATCGATGTGGGACTTCAACACATTCTCTGTGATGAAATTGAATAACTCCATTTTCCACATTTGTATTAAAACAAATAATTTAGCTCCAAAAACTCCATTGTTTAGAAAGATTTGGAAGAAAAACCCTCAAAGTTTCTTCTTCAAAAATTGAAAACCTTCAATAAAAAAGTAACTTTATCTTTTTTTTATTTTTTTAGATTCAGCTCAATTGCTCGAACAAACACTTCTGCTAAAAATAAAAATAAAAATTGAGAGTGCAAATTCAAAAGTCAAACGCTCCAAAAACATAATACAAGCAGTGTTAAGCCTCCATTTCTGCAGAAAATAACTAAGCAAAGTAACAAGAGATGAATAGACTTATGGACAGACTTTAGCATAAATATATTTATAAAAGAAAAAGAGAATCACAATATGAAGCTTAATTACCTGAAAACATTTTTATCTTCCGATGTCTGTAAAAAGGCTCTAGTTGATAGAGATCGAAGTCGTTGACTGGTTATAGCACAAGTTGCCTGAAAATATTGAGGTGGTGAAAGAGTGAAGATGGGGAACCATGTGCCATGGATTCAAACTAAAGTACCTGAATCTTACTCAAAATAGTAAGTACGGTCCAGGTCCAGTTTTCGCATTGATAATTGAAAAATAATCACCATTTGCAAAGTTACATCATAATATATTGGTAATTGGAGCACGTGTATATATGTATGAACTTACGGCATATTATGATGTAACTTCACTATATTATGTTGGAAGTTCACATTTAAAAATTCGAACTCCAATATATTATATTAGAATATTTTTGAATTTTGAGCAATATTTTCATTCAAATTTATTTTTATATAAAAAATAATTAAATTTTAATTATTTTTTATATTGTGACTATTTTTCAATTACTATTTATAAATCTGAATATACTTTAGCCTCAGCTCCACATTGGTGTTTGGACTTCTAGATTAAACCAACGTCCTTGTAATGACTTAATATGAATGAATATTTTCCTGCCTTTACCAACAAAAAAAAAGTACTACTGTACGATTTATTTAAAAAATTAAAAATTGGATCTTTTTATTCAGAAATTAGCTTATTCCGTGACTTGTATGGGTAATTGTTACCAGTCGTATTTCATTCGTATTGTTAGTGAAGGATTGAAAATATCCGCTTAACAATTTAGGCACAAGCAAAAAATTCAACAAAAGTTATATAATATTAATTCATTAAACTACCGAGAGAACTTGGTAGGAGACTTTTTCACCACTCATAAACTCTTAGAATCTATCTACATTATAACTACCTCTCCACCATAGAAAATATGTAGTAGCATCCCTATTTATAATACTACAAAATCAAAAATTTATTCCAATATAAAATTGGTAAACAAAACCTAACTAGACATGAATTAAATAAACTACCAAATATCAAATCCTAGACAACTTAGGAATACTAATTAATCTTGGTTTAATTTCCAAAAGCCTCCCTTAAACCAAGATCTTCATACTTGATATGGCTGTCCAACGGGACGGGACAAAATTAATGGAACGGAACGACATTTAAACGGGACGGTGGCGGGACGAGACGAAATGGGACGGGACAAACGGGACGAAACGGTCGTCCCATCCCGTCCCACTAACAAATGAGACGGGACGGGATGGGACGGGTTCGTAGGCCTTAAGTGTAGTTTTTTTTTTAAAACATCTAGTTTTTTTGAAAATGACTAAGTTTTTAAAGTTTGCAATGGCTAGTTTTTTGACTTATTTAACAAACTTAAATGTTAAAACGGAAATTAGGAAACTAAGTAAAGAATTATAAAATATTAAAACAAAAGACTTGTAATGAAATATTATAGTAATTATAAATTTATAATATAGTTATAATTTATTTAATATAATTTCAAAGTATTAAGTAATTAAGACAATTCATAAAAAAAACCAACGCTTAGAGCCTTTTATTTTATTAGTAGAACTTTCAAATCTCAAAACATGTTATATCATCCATATCTTCCTATAAAACTTCTGCCGTAGACTTAGAAGTAGAAGGAGCAGTTTCACAACCTGTTGTTTCCATAGATTTATATTTATCAAACATTGACCTAGCATAAGTGTTACGACCCAATCCCCGAACCCGGTCGTGATGGCGCCTCTCGTGAAGACAAGGCCAACCAGACCAAAATGAAACACCTTTTTTAAACAGTTAATCATCATAAACAGTAATAACATATAATATAATACTCATAAATTGCGAAATTTAACGGCAATAACCGCAAGAACCATCCCGACACAGCCCAAACCGGGGTGTCACAAGTCATGAGCTACTACAGAATCTGCTATAGGTCTACAAAGTACGAAATCCGATACAACAGTCTGAAGAAAACATAAATGATAGAGGATAAGAGAGACAAGGGGTTGCGGACGTCAACAGCTACCTCGTAACTCCAAATCACTGCCTAGCCTGAAAGGAATCAGCGCTCAGGTGCGGACTCTGCTATGCCTGAATCAGCACACACGGTGTAGGGATTAATATGAGTACTCCGACTCAGTGAGTAATAATTATAAATAATGGCTGAAAGTATGAAAACACGTAAAAGCACAAAGCAATTCCATATCTAGCAGTAAAAATCACTTAAAGCAGTAAATCAGTGAAGAGATCAAATGATATTCCTTTTAAAACAAGTAAAACCGGTAATTTAACAGGTAAATAACAAGTAGAAATCCACCCCTCGGGCATAGTATCAATCGCTCAGCATAGTATCAGCCCCTCGGGCTCACTCTCAGAATAGTATCAGCCCCTCGGGCATAGCATCAATCACTCACAACAATGGGTACCCGCGCTCACTGTGGGTGTGCAGACTCCGGAGGGGCCCCTTACGACCCAAGCGCTATATCAAGCCACCTCGTGGCATCATCACTCAACATATCCTCACATCACTCAAGCCACCGCGTGGCATATAAAGTATCTCAGGCCCTCGGCCTCACATCACTCAAGCCATTGCGTTGCATAAATGGTAACTCAGTCCCTCGGCCTCATATCACTCGGCATATCCTCACATATGGCCATCGGCCTCACTCAGTCCGGAAATCATCATAAACCCCTTGGGCATTAGTAAAATAGTAGTTCTCGGCCCAAAACATGATGTAGAAATATCATTTAAGTTTCAAATCTGAGTAAAAGTGGCTGAGCTTGTAAAACAGTAGATATCAACAGGACTGAGTTCAAATAATAAGTCAAGCAGTGAGGAGACAGTGATACAAATCCCCGAAGGGTTCAAATAGTTGACACGAAACCCAAATATGGCAACCAGCCCAAATCATGATGATATCAAATGAATTCCAGTCAAATATTTGATAAAATCATCAATCGGGATGGACCAAGTCACAATCCCCAATAGTGAAAGACCCCACGCTAATCATCTAGCGCGTATCTTGCCTCAATATAGCACTACGATGTGCAATCCGGGGTTTCAAACCCTCAGGACATCATTTACAATCATTACTCACCTCGAACTGGCTAATTTTCTAGCTCGCGACGCCTTTGCCCCTCGAATTGGCCCCCATGCGCGTCGAATCTATCCAAAATCAGAACGAATACGTCACAATATGCTAAGGGAACAAAGCCCAAGCGAAAACATTCGAAAAATATCAAAAATTCCGAAATTAGCAAAACCCGAGCCCCGGGCCCATGTCTCGGAATCGGGTAAAATTTACATTTTCAGAATTCTCATACCCTCACGAGTCTAACCATACCAAAATTATCCAATTCCGATACTATTTGGTCCTTCAAATCATCATTTTACATTTTTGAAAGGTTTCACAATTTTCTTCCCAAATTCCATCCCAAATCACGAATTAAATGATGAATTCAGTGATAGATTCATGTATTCTAGCCAAATCTGAGTTAAAATCACTTGCCCCGATGAATTTCTTGAAAAATCTTCGAAAATTGCCAAAATCCGAGCTCTCTAGGTCAAACTATTAAATAAAACCCAAAACTTCGTATTTATAGGGTATCCCTCAGGTTTCAGCCTCCGTGGGCTGCACCAAATCGACCGTCGTCCGCGCAAACCAGTGCGGTCCACGCAAACACAACCGCGGCCGCACGGGCCTTCCTCTGGAGTGATAGGCTTTACTATTTTGGCCATAACTTTTGCTACAGATGTCCAAATTTCGATATCTTTACCGTTCTGGAAACTAGACACGAAGGGCTACAACTTTCGTTTTTGAATCATCTCAAACTTCCTTATGGATCAAAGGATATGAGCTTCCGAAGTTGGACCGATGATCTACAGATCTTCATGACCGCGGTCGTGGTAACTTTTACGCGCCCAGCACTAAGCCAGCACGCCCAGTGCTAATTCTACCACGGCCAGCGCTAAAAATTCTGCCCCCATCCATTTTCTAAGTTCCGAAATGTCCTTACTCGCTCAAAACTCACCCGAAACACACCCGGAGTCATCAGACCTCAACCCAAACATGCCAACACCTCCCATAACATCATTAACACCTAGTCGAGTTTTTGAATCACTTCGAACAACATCAAAACACAAAATCAACTTCGGATTCAAGCCTAAGAACTCCAAGAACTCTTAAATTATGCTTTCGATCAAAAAGTCTATCAAATCTCGTCCGAATGACCTGAAATTTTGCACGCACATCCCAAGTGACACAACGAAACTACTGGAACTCTCGGAATTCCATTCCGACCCCTATATCAAAATCTCACCTATCGACCGGAAAGCGCCGAAATCTCAATTTCGCCAATCCAAGCCTAAACCTTCCACGGACTTCCAAAATGCATTCCGATCACGCTCCTAAGTCCCAGATCATCTAACGGAGCTAACCAAATCATAAAAATTCCCATCCGAGATCAAATACACATAAGTCAAATTTTGGTCAAATCTTTCAAATTTTAAGCTTTCAACTGAGACTGTTCTTCCAAATTCATTCTAATTAACCTGAAACCCAACACCAACGATTTATATAAGTTATAATACACCACACGGGGCAAGTCATGCCCGAGAACTGGCGGGCGAAATGCAAAAGCTCAAAGCGACCGGTCGGGTCGTTACAATAAGAATATATGCTAGCTTGGCAGTCTTCAAGAGATGGTTGTTCATTTTCTTGAATTGCTAAATTCTCATAAATTTTACGAACAAGTCCCTTTGCACCTCTTAGTTTCAAAGATGGGTTAAGTAGAGTAGAAATTAAATAAACTTCGGGAATAGGAAAAAAAAAATTAATTTTGAAATCATTTCATTAATGGCCGATGCATAAGTTGGATTTGTTTTATACTTGCCAAATACAATAGAAATTCCACAAATATACCATAAAAACTCGCGGGACAGACGGGACGGAACGGGACGGGACAGAACGGGATAGCCGGGACGGGACGGGACAGGACAAAATGGGACGAGACAAATGGGATGAAATGGTCATCCCGTCCCATCCCGTGTCCCGTTTAACATTGGCCCATCCCGTTGAAAATGAAGTAGGACGGGACGGGACGGCCCGCCCCATGGACAACCATAATAATTGATCATGCCATGAGTAACATCAAGTCGTGTATAAGTCAAGTACCTTAGAGTATTCACCAATTTCCTAAAATATGTAGCATCAATAAAATCACGAGTGCCACCTCTAGTCTAACTTCAATTTCTCTTCAATATTGGTTATATATGATTTGGATATAACCTTGGTAAATTCCTTCAAAACATCGTCAACATATTTTTCCTTTACTTTGAAATCATCTACTTCTCTAATTGCCTTGTGGTCGGTCTCGCACACAGATTCAACTCTAATTGGCCATTCTACAGGTTGTAGAGTAATGCCATTAATAGTATTTCGTCTTGCTCCTTGAAACACGTAATCTCGAACAATGGCACAAAATTTATTCCACCTTTAATATCTATTGTCATGTGTTGTTGTGGTTCTAGATCCCTAGATGTTTTTGCCTTAAACTTGGATGAATCATTAGAAACTTTCTCTTGCTTTTATTTGCAACAATAATTATTTATTTAGTACAAGTTTTGTATCTGACCGCATTTGTGTACAATATAATTATTGTAGGTATCTTTAGTTAAACTTTTGTATATAATTCAGTTATGTTATGTCTCTTTTTTTGACAAAGAATCAATTAAATTTTTATTTTTGTAGCTTACACATTCCTTTTGAGTTTCAATTATAATTCTTTATTTGGAAAATAAATAGTAGTACAAACTTTGATGTATCTAACCTGATTTGTTTATAATATAATTACTATAGGTATCTTTTTTGACGAGGAATATCTAACTAATAATTGAAAAAAAATATATGTTGGGAAATTGTATAGCTGTTCTTGATTTATATTACCATATTTGGAGTAATATTATATGACAGCGTATTTAAATTTCAAATGCACAACAATACACTTGTATAAATAATGCTACAGAAAGGAATGAAAGACATGTATTTTTTTCTTCTCTTTGTTTTAATTTGCTTTGCTTCTTTCATTACTCGGTTCATCTTTAATACCATTAAACAATTTTTTTGTGAAATACCAACCTCTTTTGGACGGACATCCTTTGCAACTAAATCATCCTTTTTATCAATCGCATGAATTTTTGAAAGATCGATTTGAATATTATTTGACTTTCCTTTGCATTCAATATAATCTCTATCACAACAAAAATTACATGTACCTTCTCTTTTTTCTCGTATGTTTCTGAATTTTAGCCATATTGATTTATCTCCGCCGGATTTGATGTCTTCTTTTTCTTTTGGTTGATCAACCTTTTCTTGCGATACATCCTCCAATGTCGCATCATTCTCTTGATTCAATGATCTCTTATATGTCACCAATTCACCTTCTAAATCATCAAGTTCGAGAGTACTAAGATTTTTTGTAGCCTCAATAATAATTTTCTTGTTGCTAAACTTTAAACGTAGAGACTGCAATATTTTTTCAATAAGTTTAACTTCTTCTAATATTTCTCCATTGGTCCTTAGACTATTGGCTATTTCTTCAATTCTTGTAAAAGATTCTTTGATAGATTCTGTTGGTCTCATACGAGCCAACTCAAATTGACTCTTAAACTTTTGTAGTTTCTCCTTCTTTATGTTAGTAACTTTTCGATATGACTTCACCAAGATTGTCCAAGCCTCCTTTGATGACTTTGCATGCAAATATTTTTTAGATACATGCAATTCGACTTTGATGGCGAGATAGTAGCGTGCCTCATAATCTAAATGTCTATTCTTCTCCAATTGAGTAACTGCATCACCCGTCAATGTTGTGCATTCTGGGGGTTCATCAAATCCTTTATCAATGGTGGACCATAATACAATAGCCTTAAAAAAATTCTTCACCTATTGATACCAAATTTCAAAATTGCTTTTGCCATCAAACACAAAAACGGGACAATTAGGTAATAGAGTATCCATATTTTTTTTGGATCTCCTACCGGCTCTGACAGAATCTCACCTAGGCTTTGATACCAATTTGAAGGATTGAAAATGTCGAAGAAAAATTTAGGCACAAGCAAAAAATTCAGCAAAAGCTATGTAGAAGTAATTTATTAAACTAGGGAGAGAGCTTGTTAGGAGGCTTTTTCACAACTCATAAACTCTTGAATCTCTCTACATTATAGCTACCTCTCTACCATAGAAAATATGTAGTAGCAGCCTTATTTATAATACTACAAAATCAAAACTAATTAATCTTGGTTTAATTTCCAACAGTTAGTTTAAAAGGATAATACATAACATGCTCCCTAAACTTGTCCCCAAAATTCAGTTTCTCGTTCAACCTTTACGGGTATTCCTTTTCCATTTTATACTTGTCCGAAATGAATTTAATACCACCCTAAAAGCTGATGTAGCAAAAAATTTTAAAAAAAAAAATTAAAGTGGAGGCGCATATTTGATAAAGAACCCCACCCCCTTTTCTCTTCATCTTTACCCCTCCCCCCACCCCCCGAACCCCCTTTTTCTTCTCCATCTCAACGCCATTTCTTTCTTCTCCACTACATTTTAAGGGCAGATTTTCTTGCTCTTTTCCATTTCCTTTTCTTTCTCCAACTTTTCTTCTCTCCTCATTTTATTTTTCATCAGTAAAACCTCCATTCCCGCATATCCTCCTTCCTCCTCCCGACAGAAAATTAAGATGCAAAATTAATTAGAGATTGTAAAAACCATCAGTTGTATTCTCACCTTTGACTATTAAAAACCCATGAAGACGCATTAACATGAAAAAAGTCAATTAAACTATAAAATCCCATCAGATGTTGGCCGAAAAAATTCTTCCGATGCCACCAGATTTTGGTATTACAATGCGAAATTTTTTAATTAACTTGAAAACTAATTTATCTGAATCTAAATTTTGTGATTGGGGTGAAGGATTGCACCGTAGGAAGGAGTATGAGAAAAGAAATTTTCTTTAAGGAAGGAGATGCAAAATTAAAAAAGAGAAATAAGAATAAGGAGTAAAAATTAAAAAACAAAGTAAAAAAGAAAAGGTAAAATCAACTTGAATCTGTTGGGATAATACGTGGTCAAGACATAAGGAGAGCGTGCAACACCTTCCACCATGAAACTGGTTCATTATGTCTCACGGAGGTATTAAATTCATTTCAGACAAGTATATGATGGAAAAGGAACACCCGTAAAGGTTGAACGAAAAACTGAGTTTTGGGGACAAGTTCAGGGAGCAATCTTATGTATTATCCCTAGTATAAATATAATTTTAATTTTATTATTATACTTTATTGCATTATATCATTATATAAGGATGAAAAGTGTCATTATATGTAAATATCGATTTAGTGTGATCGCGTCGTTATCTTTTTTTTTTTCTCATCTTTCCCTTCTTTATTATTAAATAATTCTATTTTATCCTTTATCCTACTTTTTTATATAGTAATAATTTTATCATGTATCCTACTTTTTCTTTGTAGCTCATTCTTCACATTGCTGATACTTGATATCATAAAATGACGGTAAACAATATAATCTATCCAAATATGTATTCATTAAAATAATACAATTCAATACGATACATTATAAAACGATATATAATAACCATCCAAACAAGGGCTAATAGTGAATGTTTTGTGGTGATTAATAATGAGGAGATTGTTATACGTAAATTAATTATTTCAAAAAGGCATTTTGTCATATTTTAATCTCCTATTGTTAATGCACATGTTTTTATTTCATATTCAGTCGCTGCATAGAATAATATACTATAAATTTTTGTATAACTTAACGAGGTATTATTTAATATCATTAACCAAATGTAGCATTAGTTTTGCGTCTGTCTTTCTCTTATGCGGCAAACAAAATATTGTATTATATTATGCGAAGTATTTTCTTATTTATATTTATACTCCACTACCACCCCAATCAATCAGATAACCCCTTACTAGTAACTATTCTTATTTACATTTGTACTTCTTTCACTCCATTTTATTTTATACTCTTTTATTCTTAGTTTATTTAAAATTAATAATATTTTTTTATATTTAAAAATAATCTTAACATTTCAATTACACTGAATGTCATGGTCTTATAAATATGTTGTTTAATATTACAAGTTATATACATCTTTATTTCTCTTAAATTTTGTGTTCAATCAAATAGGTTCAAAAATAATGATAAATAAATAGTTAATTTCAAGTAACCTGATAATATAAAAATTCGCTACACTTAACATGTTAAAATTCAACCCATGAAGAATAGTCTGAATTAGTTTAATCATGTTTCATAGTGTTTGGTCTATGTGACCAAATTATGAGCGTCAAAAGTATTTCTTTTAGAACCAATTGAACCGATCGTAGGTTTTTGTTATAAAGGATAGATTTTGACATAAGCTTATGCAGTTGTAACAATAATCAATAATGGTCTAAAGTTTAGTCATAATTTTTAATATATATATATATATTTTTATAATTTTACACCCTTGATTCTAAAGTTCCCAATGAACTTGTGAAACTTCTGCTTATTAAGCGGGAGGTTATAATTTGGAAATGTTTTAAAAAAGGGACAAAATATAAATGTTGGCCTAAAAAATAGATACCGATTAAACTGTAAAAATAGCACGGGCTGACCAGTTTTCGGACTGGTCATTCAAAAATAGCCAGCGTTTGCCAAGTCATTGAAAAATAACCACTATTTTGCTGCAACAGAGACCGGTGCATAATATACTGGAGCTCGGTGCACCTGTGTATGAACTTCCAGCATATTATGCTGCAACTCCAACACATGGAAAGTTCCAGCATAATATACTGGAGATTCGAACACTTGTGTATGAACTTTCATCATATTATATTGGACCGGTATACTTTGCTGGAACTCCAGTATATTACGCTGGAGTTCTAGTGTACTTATGCTGGAACTCCATCATATTATGCTGGAGTTCTAGTATACTTATCCTGAAACTCCAGTATAATATGCTGGAGTTCAAGTATACTTATGTTGGAACTCCAGCATAATATACTGGCTTATTTTCCGGGTTTTGAACAGTATTTTCGCTTAGATTTATCTTTACATGAAATGTGGCTAAATTTCGATTACTTTTGAAAGCGTGACTATTTTTGAATGACCACTTGTAAATCTGGCTATTTTTGAATTTCTCCCGGTTAAACTTTGTGTAATAGAGATGCTTGATCGCTGACCTGACCAATATGCATGGGCCAAATTTTGGGATCTTTACACAAGTAGTCGGTCATATTCATAGTTTATCTATACATAGATTATACATGATTATACACATATTAAACATAAATTATGTATATATTATACCTCTGCCGACTATTTTTAGTTTAAGCGAATGAGTGAACGACAAATCAGATTAATTCTTTATAAATTTTAGGAACTAGTCTTTATACGTGAAAACTTTACATGCTAGCAACTTTTTGGATCAAAATTTTAAAAAATAGCCACTATGACACTCATGGATTTTAAACTTTAAAAAGTAAAACTCCATGGATTTCGTCCAAGATACTGTCATGGACTTTCACCATTTACTGGATTTCGGGTGTCCAATGCTAGGTTTGAAATCAAAACTTGGACATCCTAGGATTGATCCCAACACTTGGAGCGATTGCGAACCCATATGATTCAACCTTGGTGGATAGAATTATCTTGGCAATATGTGTTCACTGCAGGACATGCTGCGCCGTGCATTAGTCAAAGTATGCAAAAGCTAACCCAAACACCAACATTATTAGAAAGAAAGAAAATAACAAAATTTGGTTTTAAGAAACTCTAAGTAAACCTATGTGGCAGAGTCAACACAAAAAAAATTAGCAAAGGATTGTTTCTGCAAAGAGAAGGCCGCCTTTGAAATGCATGTCTTTAATGTTTCTTATTTGCACATAGTTCAACAGAGAAGATAGCAGTCTTCCATTTTTTGCACTTGAAAGAATGCAAGATGAGGAACATTTTGTGCAGATTCTATAAGTTGGCAAGTCATTATGTTGTAAAAATTGTTCCTAAAGTCACACAACAAATTCTTTCTTGTTTGTCAGAATATACCAAATATTCAAAAATCTGAAATTAGAGTTATGCTACATATGGTTCTTGTAAGGTCCCATAGTAAGCAAAAACCCTATAAAATTCTTTGGATATTTTCTCCAACTAGTTTGAATAACTCACTATTCACTTCTCCCTTTATTCGGCTGTGACACACCTTAGGAGGTTGAAATACAAAACAGCAGACTCTATTGTCTCCTAGTAGGCTGGAGCATGGGAATGAAAGCTGCAAAAATCCAAGAATACCTCGCAATTTTCCACTCAGCTGGTTCAGATGAACAAATCACTGACCATAATGAGCATGAGTTACACAAGTTCTGAACGATCCACCCCCACGGAAAAGGCTTCCAGTTTGGCTTGTTCAAATACCATAATGGGAAGAAAAAACAAAACTACATACAGATAAATAAGTAAACTGATGGGGCCTAACACGGCAAAAACTGTTAGATTCTTGAACAAAAGATCCCATCTGATGTTTGGCATAAAGTGAGAGCAAATGATTTCTATCACCAACTTATGGAAGCTCTGGAAAAGCAAAATCTTCAAATGAACTAATTTCTACAAAATCTTAACATAACAAGGAGAGAAACTGTTTAGAAGATGCTAATATACACAGAAAGCAAAAGAATGGCAACCTGGAATGACAAAAGCATACCAAAAGCTTGCTATTATTTTGCATCATAGCATAGGGCCAGAGTAACGGTGCTCGATGAAGCCCTTGAATCTGTTGAACAAAAACTCAGAATTATTCTTCACAGATAATATAGAATATATCATAATTGTAAACTACAAAATTAAATATCAACCTTCAAACTCATCACGCATCCAGTCCTGGGCACACATCAAAGCTTGCAAGGTATCTGATCTTAGCGAACTGCGATACTGTTCAAGAGCTTTATTCCCAGTGTTGAATACAAACTCTAATGAAGCTTTTGACATAGGCATTCCAAGAATATTCCGTGCCATCATGGACAGAATAGGATACCTTGGAGTGTGAACCTTCCACCAGTTTAATATGCTAAAATCGGCTTTTCTAGGGAAAAGCGGCTCTTCCAAGTATTTATCCAAATCTGATTTTATGTTGTTGCTCTGTGAGGTCTCATAGATGAATTTGTCGTACCCTGTCAGCCGATCATTATTAGCACCAGCACCACCAACTTGAGATGCTTCAGCTTGACCATTCGGAGCTAATGGTGAGTAAATAGCATGGCCATTATACAGAGCCTTCATACAATCTGAAACAATATTAATACAGTCTGGAGCACTATCACCATATATTTGAGGATAATAGTATTCAACCAATTTCATCTTGTATCGTGGGTCTAAGATGGCTGCAATTGCCAAAGCCAAGCTACATTTTTTCCAGTACTCATCAAATCTGCTTTTCAACTTTAGAGCCAAAGAATTAACAAAATCATCTGAGTTTTGACACCACTCAATCAACTGCAAATGAATATCACAGATCTCTGGAAAGTATGTATTTGCAGTAGGATACTTGCTTCCTGCAAAAACACTGGAAACTTCAACAAAGAGCTTTAGGAAGCTAGCAATGGCACTTATTCTATCCCACTCTGTGGCAGATGGACACACTCCATACCCAGAATCATGTTCTTGCAAAAGGGGAAATGCATCTTTGTACTCCAAAGCAGTTTCAATCATGATATATGTTGTGTTCCAATAAAATGAATTATCAAGATTCAAGCGCTTCTTGCAATCGACCCCAACAATTTGAGCCATCTCAGTGAACTTTTCCTGGTTTGCCTGTGAACTTCGAACATACCGAATACTTTCCCGGACCTTGTGGATTAGCGGGCTTGCTGTTTCTAAGGTATCTTGGACCATCAACTTGACAACATTAGCTGCACAGCGTGTATCAAATAATTGGCCGTCACAGTAAAGAAACCTGTGCTGGCAAAGCTGCTCTCTGATTCTACTTACAATTTTGTCATATGTCGAGTAGTTATCAAATGTCACAGAAAACAATTTCCTGTCAATATCCCAATTTCTCAGACTAGTCATGATAACTTCTGAAAGCATGTCTTCTGTTTGGGAAGGATCAGTTGTTAAAAAATTCAGAATCTTCTTTTTCAGCTGCCAAGAGTCATCTATGTAATGCGCTGTCAAACACAAGTATTCAGCATCGCCATTAGCAGTCCATGTATCAGCACTAAGGCTGATTTTCCCAGGCAATTTGTCCAATTCTTCATATACTTTCTGTCTCTCCATCAGATAAATTTCCCTGCAGTCAGCCTCAACTCCATCAAATGTTGCAATGTCAAATAAAGGTTGAAGATTTCTGACAAATATACGGAAACCAATATGTTCAACCATAGACAAAGGATAGCCATGTAATATGATCATGCGAGCAAGATCAAGCCGGCTTCGCCTATTATCAAAGTTAATCCCATTGTTGAGTAACCCATCTCTTGTGTGTCCTTGTTCAAACTTAGTCCTCACAATGCTGACTGCTTCAGCCTTCCTCTGCTCTTGATCAAAACTAAAATTCGAGATGGCAAGGGTTCCCTCCTTTTTCTTTCCCCGTGTAAGCAACTGACTTATGTCATGGTTTGATCTCCTACGACATCTGATCAAATGATTTCTCAAATGTGAAGTCCCACTGGTGCTAGACCCGCTAAGTTTCCTTTTACAGTGCCTACAGATAGCCACAAAAGTATCACCTTTTTTTACTCTATCAAAATCATTCCACACAACAGATTTTAGTCTACTAGAATTCACTATAACTGCTTCCTCAGCTATCTCCATTGCTTCCGACTGTAGCAATACCTGAGATTTTTTTTAGGGAGCATGGGGAAAGTGCAAAGACACTTATTAGTTCTAAACCAGAATAAATGAAGAGACAATAAAGCTTCAATAACACAAAGGCTAATCGTAATCAAGCAGTTCTTTTAATTACCAGTTGAATATAGCTGTTCCAATCACAACAAGCACAAAGATATATATCTTGCCAGAAATTGACAAACCTTCGAAATGATAATAAATATTTCAACACTAATTGGAAGGTCTCAATGCACATAAAGGTTGTACAACTATTTCTATCAACTATTAGGAACCTCTGCCTCCTAAAAAAGCTTATTACAGAAATAATAAGTAATACTTGGGAGAAAAAGGAAGTACAAAGTAATCATCAGGGACAGAGCAATATTGCATGAAGGGCCTTCAATTGAATCCCCATAGTTTAAAATTATACAGCACAAATAAGGTAAAAACTAATTTTTTGGGCATAAGGGAATTTCTAGTGTAGCAGCAAAGGTGGCTCAAAAATTGCTTCAAGCAGCAGGGTTGAGAGCTAGGTGGACATTCTAACATTTTTTAATCTCCTTGTTAGAATTCTTGACTGTGCTACTACTAACCATATACTTCAATAGCACCAGCAACTTGTAAGATGGCTTCTAGCTTACACAAGATCCGACGAGCTAAACTTTTTTAAAAAACTTGAAGGATATCATCAACTACAACATGCTCAAAAATGAACTTTTAACAAATAAAAATGGAAGCAAACTCGTGAAGAGTTCCGAAGAAAACATGACAAACAAAGTGGTCAATATAGATCATTCACTGTCAACCAAAATAACAAGATACCTTGTTTTAATGAGCAAACAAAATAGCACAGCTTTCTGCATTTCAAGTTTTCTTTTCTACCATTAAATGATAGAAAGAATGTAGGTATACACAGTTGCCTTATTCGTTGGCCGAGCATCAGTATGTATATATAATATACTAAATAGTAGACCTATGCCAGACTTTTCTACCAGTTAAATTAAGAAAAAACTATCAAATTCACCCACATATTTGGGCGAGGATCAGTATATATAATATACAAATAAACCTATACAGGACATTTCTACCATTTAAATTACAAAAAAACACTATCACATCCACACACATTACATAAAAGCCAGACCTTTCTACCATTTACATGACAGAAAACACTATCAAATCTGCACACTTTAGACTTTACATAAATTTTTTACAGCTTTATCAAATGTTTTTGTTTTTTATTTATTTATTGTTACAGCTTTTTCAACTGTCTTCTAATTATTGTTACAGCTTTATCAAATGTTTTTCTAAAGGTAAATTAAGCTAGAAACCTTTAAATTTCAAACTACCCATCTAAGGCAGCACAAGACAACTATAACTTCAATCCCAAACTAGTTGGGATCGACAATATGAATATCCATTCTGCCCCATATCGATACTTAAACCCACCTAAGATAATAAGAAGAAATTCACAACTAAACTAGGCACTAGTGAAATTCTAGCCAACACAACACCGGAATTCCTCATTAATTTAAAAAAACACAAGGTGATTTTTTCCATCTGTTCAAATCTTGCTGGGCAAAATTACCTGGTACCTATGCGAGTGGGAGGTAGCAGGCACCGGTAGTCATAAAAAAAATTCCTCTTTAATTTACAAAGCACTACATTGTTTGGAAATAAAAGATGCAAATTTCATTGTTCAAAAAACAAAAGATGCAAACTTTAAGCACAAATTAGAGATTAAAAGGAAAAATTTAAAGAGCAATAGCGTAAACGACTCAACAAAATAGTGAATTTCGTCCAACCAAACCGGGTCTCCATGACCCAGTACCCGACCCATAATCCGATTCATTAGGGTAGACGAAAAATAAAAAAAATCGGGTCGGAGAAGCACATATTATTAAAACCTTATGAATATCGGATCCGAAACCTAAATTAACACAAAATCCTTTCAGACTTCGGGTCTAAATATATCCAAAACAACAGCTTCAATTATAATACTACCATACATGACATGAAGAGAGAGAAAGACAGAGAGAAACTCTGTGTGTGTGTGTGTGAGAGAGAGAGAGACTTACGAGAATTGAAGAACGTTGGCGTTGTTACAGAGGGAAGTTAGGGTTTGTTTGTAAGCGGTTAAGGTTTTTTGTGTGAAGAAAATCACATAGTGAAGGTGTAATTGTGTGTGATAAACGAAGAGATGAGAGTGAAAGTGAGCGTCTCGTTAGCGAGAATTGGTGAAGTTGGGTTGCCAAGAGAAGGCGCGAACCCGAAGAGACAAGTTGTTGGGCCTACGGTTTGGGTTTATCTTCGATCTGTTTGGCCCATTTTGTCTGTTCCCGTTTTGAAGAATTAACCTAAATAGAAGTTCATCCAACTGCTTAATTTAAAAGTAGAAATTTTTACCTCCGGTAGCAATAGCAAAGGTTAACACCTTATTTATTTTAAATAAATATCATTTAAAAAAATTATATTTTATAGATACCTTTTAAGGTTTATAACAAAATATTTAATTTTGGTTACCTCCTAGCCCTAAGTCACTAAATACGTTATTCAGTTATACTATTTTTTTTCTCTCTCTACTTTGATACATCCCATTCTCTTCCCCATTCTCTGAAAACACGAAGCTCAATCTCAAAATTCCTCTTACCCACACTATTTTCTTTTCATTCCGATCAATTCTTGCACCGAAAAATTTGAATTACGATTTCTCTGTCATCAATTCTCTCCACGAGTTTCGTCCACATATTGCCCGATGCATTCGAGAGCTTGTCTAGCCCTTACCTTCCTGAAAAACCGTGGGGTGATTTTCCTTTTGCAGGGTTTATAGCAATGGTTGCGGCAATTGGGACAATGATGGTGGATTTGATAGCTATGAGTTATTTTAGGAGATCAAGAAAGGAGATTTCTCTGTTAAGGTCACTAAAAGCAAATCAAATCCCTAACCAAATCACTAAAAGCAGGTAATGAAAATAAGAAGACGCGTGTTGTATCTTCAAATCTCAAAGGTGTCGCGTGTTGTATCTTCAAACATTGCTACGGCGGATTCGCCGGAAATTAGGGTTTGTTCTTGAACAAAGACGACGGAGTTTGGGGCTGAACAACATATTTTCTGTTAATGTATTTTAATGTATTTCATTGTATTCATTGTCTTTTTTTCATTGTAATTCAATGTATCTTGTTGTATTCCATGTATTTCATTGTATTCACTATCTTTTTTTTCATTGTATTCAATGTATCCCGTTGTATTCTATGTATTTCATTGTGTTCATTATCTCGCTATATGCCATGAATGTATTCATATGTTTTTTTAATTAACATAATTTATGTATCCAGATGTATTATATAATTTCTCTGAAGATTGCTATATTTTTTTGGGGTATTTTTCGATTGAGAATCTTTTTTATAACTGAAAATACAAAATTTGTATGTTATAATTGAGTTTGTTGAGTTATATTAGGAGTCTGTTATGTTAATTGATTCACTTTTCGCTTTAAAAACAGTGTAATCCCCTATTTCACGTCGTGAATACAGTCGAATACAATAAGAATACAATAATCCGTTAAGTTGTAATGCCACGTTTTACTCCATGAATATAGTCGAATACACTCGAATACAACAACCGATTAGCTGGACTTCCCTGATTCATGCCTATTTTTGCTACTGTATTCATGAATACAATAGCTTAAATCCATCAAATACATCTTATAACCACAGAAAAGGTATTTATAATCCGTAATATAGCAAATGGTATCTATAGATGGCTAATTACTACTAAAAGATAGTGCTTTATGAAAATTTCTCTTAAAAGTAACCGCTAAATGTATAATTTATATATAATCTCTATATATATATATATTAAAGCAAGAAAGTTACTATATATAATTGACATTATGGTTAAGCCAAGTAGCAAGCTAATAAATGTCAATAGTATATGGTAAATTTATTCTATATTTGACTATTTTAGTTAAATACAAATATATATATATATATAATATGAATTAAAAGATAATTTTGAATTTATAGATAAAGTTCTACAATTTGAATTTAAATTAAAAATAAAATTTATCTTTTTTTATCATGTTATCATACTTAATTCGGTTAATGATCATCTGCAATCATGTTAGGAACTTTTGTTATTTTTTATAATTATTTAAATACTACTTCGCCTCTAGCAACAACAAAAAAACTCCATATAACTATAAAACTCTTTCACATTTAAAATCCAATAAGTATAGTTCTTTGAAACACTATCGCTAGATTTGAATAAAACAAAATTCTTTTAAAATAAATATAATATATAGGGTATACGTCTATGTTTATCTAAATAACAAAAAAGAGTTTACAAAACCAAATAAAAGTTTGCTTACATATATAATAAAGTAAACATACATGCTGGAGAAAGAAATATCACAAAATCTGTCAATATTAAAAAACAGTTGTTTCTTTTTTCTTCTTGAAGAAAATTTGTTTGAAGAGTCAATTTGTATAAATGGATATCAAACAAATAACAAAACTTTGGCTATACAATTGCTATCATTAATTTCAATTTAGCACATTCAAGGAATTGAAGGGTATAAGCTGAAACCTCTTCATTTAGCTGTAGTCAAGCTAATATTGTAAGGGTATAATATTTTTTTCTTTGAAGAATATTAGTTTTGAATCATTAGATTATGTGATTTTTTTTTTCAAACTCAACAAGAGATAAATTGGTTTCTAATTGATAGTTTTTATAGCGACTTTTAAGTGTAAAAAGAATATATATAAAGAAAAAATTGGTATGACGTGAAATATTTTTTAAAAAAATGCAAACAAATTATTTCGAAAATCTCTTTGCTTTTTTTAATTCAAAGATAATAAAAAGATAAGATATTTTTGAACATTACTAGAGAGCTTTAAAATTATTATAATAGAAGTTATATCATGGATAAACTCAAAAAACTGAAATCTAATGAAATATTTACATAATATCTTTACTTTTTATAGCTAATATAAATAGAAGATATACTGACAACACATGATTATACACATATTATATTTGGATTATATATAAATTACACATCATTCAATTTTTTAATTTAAGTGATGGAGTGAGCACTTATTTAGGCTAATTAGATGAAGCCAAAAGAAAATATGAAATAATTTCAACCAAAGACTAAAAATATAATTAAAATTCATATGTAGACAATTTTTATTTAAACTCATCCTTTTATAGTGAGATAAATTAATTTTTTGTAACAACAGAAATAATGACATAAAAAACAAGATAAAAGAAAATAAATATTGAAAAAATGTTAGAAAGATCTAAAAACGAGAAATAGAAGATGACAACAAATTTCTTCTTATGTTTTCATCTTTGTTGAGTATAAAAAATTTGAAATTTAATCTCATCGATTTCAAATATATTTTTCTCAACTCAAATACATAGATAATAAGATAAGGATATCTTCGAATATTTTTTAAATTTACATTATGTGTCGTTTTTAAAAAATCATTATTACTAACAAACTGATATGATATTCGAATTTGAATTGGAATGCAATTTGAGTAGTTTGCATTGAGGTTAAGCCAAGTATGATGTCGAAAAATAAACTACTTGACAATTTTAAGACAATATATGCAATGTTTTATAATAATAATCAACTAATTTAACATTTAATGATTCAAAGAACAAAATTTTTGTATATATAGGGTATTAAAAATTCAAATTTTAAGATTATTTACATACAATCCAAATAACTTAAATATTTGACATGATTAGTGTCCGCGCATCCGCGCGGGTACTAATACTAGTATATGTATAATTATATAGAATTAATATATAATTTATGTATATCGGTTAGAAAAAATAAACAAAAATGCAATCGGCATTTTATAAAGATCCCCCCTCCCCCCCCCCCTCCTTTTTTTAATTCCCTAATTATCATTTAAAAAATTCCCCAGTTCTCTGTTTTTTCCTTCTTCTGAAGGTCTAATAAATTTATTGCCTTCTTTTCTTCTTCTTTTATTTATTTTTTATTTATTAAATTAATCATTTCTCATTTTCTATTTTTCCTTGCTGACCCAATTTATTTATTTTTCAACCTAATAGAGAATAGATTTAACTTATATATTGTCAATATATTTTTCACATAATCAGTATATTTTAACTACAGTTAGATAATAGAAGATGAATGTATTATTGTATTTTAGTCGGGAAAAAAGATCAAATTTTCTCTTAACCCTTTTCATTAAAAAATAAAATATATTTGCTCTTATTGACTAACGCTGGAGCTTAGTTTTTAATGACAGTTTAGCAATTGTTAATAGTGGCGGAGGCAGGATCTCCACGGAGGGGGTTCAAAAAATATTTTTTTAGCTAGTGAGAATTGAACTCATGACCTTATGTAGATTTTGAACCCCCTTAACCATTAAACTATACTTTTGGATTGTGTTAAGGGTGTTCAAAACTTAATATATAGAGATAAAAAACAGATTTTGCCTTATATATACAATGTAATTTTTCGGCGAAGGGTGTTCGGGTGAACACCCTTGCGCCCCCTAAATCCGCCCCTGATTGTTAATGCCGCATATCTAATGTGTGGGTCTTTTTTTTACAAGAAAAAGGGTTAAATTTGCCCTTGAGCTATACCATTTCACGTAGTTCAAGAGCAATAAGTAGAGGTCAAGTTGAGGCAAATTAGAGCTCCGTAATTAATAAAGGTTATGGTAGAGTGGTAAGTACTCCTTTATTCTTATTCAAAGGTCTTAGATTCGAACCCGGGATACAAAATCACGTTTGTTAAGAAGCGTTTTACCCCAATATAGGGTTTTCCAGCGCGACTCCAGATTTATCGGACCCTAATACAAATACCAAATATCGGATAAAAACCGGAAAAAAATCTAGATTATAGTTGACGTATAGGTAGAGGCAAGGTTGTGTGTAATTATAGGAACGAAGAATATAATCAACCACTTTCTCATGTGTTAATTTCCACTTTAATTTCTTGACCATATTCTCATTCCTTCATGAAGGAGAAAAGAAGACTTTCTCTCTTTTGAAAAGATATCCTTTACTTGCTTCTCTCATCTACCAAATACCTAATAATTAGTACGTATATAAAATCATGCAACTATTTGAATATTTTTTATATTCCCTACTTCTCTCCATAATTTCCTTTCTCATTGGATAAAAAGAAATTAAAGAGATCAAATTTTCAAGAGGCAAGAGAGCAAAGTAAGAAAAACATTTCTTCAATGGGTGCTCTTGGAACTATTGCTAAGAGTTTGAATGGGCTAATCGGGTATTTTTTTTCGTAAATTTATTTTTAGTTTTATATGCTTTTTACAAATTTTATTCATTTATATTAAATTTTTTACATCTATTATATAAAAACCTTCTTAAGTATATAAAAGGGGTATTATCACTTTTAGCCCGCATTAAAAATTATTTATATTTGATAGTCGAAAAAGTGTATAAAAATTGTATAATTTTTGTATATAATATACAAAATATATATATAATAAAAAAAATATACAAATTGTATACATTTATTCCGCTTTTATTTTTACAGTGACTATACAGAGTTAATCTTTTCTATATAAAAACCGTCTTTTTTTTATATCTCTCCCTATATATATATACATATACACACACTATATGACCATTTTGTTATATTGTAAAAACCATATATGTTCAACATGCATGCTAATTTTCTGCAAAATATGGTTGAAGACTATTGTATATTTTCTTCATTTTTATTGGTTATTTTTTGTAATTTTGGAAAATTAAGACCTAACTTTTTAATTTTCCATCTCCTTTTTCTTAACAGCCCTGGAGTGGAGCTTCTTTATCCTTTGTAAGTTGCCATATAATTTAGTTGCTAGTAAAAATCCACAATATATAGAATACACGACATTATGTGTCACTAATTAATTTATTTTCAATGAATAGGTATTCTTCTATGCGAGCAATTGAGAGCCCTTCACCACTAGATGATCAACAATGGCTAACCTATTGGGTTCTCTACTCATTTATAACTCTTTTTGAGTTATCTTGCTGGAAAATCCTCCAATGGTAACAAAATATTATGTACAACCATCTAGCTAGAGAATTAATTTTGTGAATTCTAACTTATATAAATGGATAAAAAGGACAGTCCGATGCACAAAGTATCCCGTGTTTACGCAAGGTCCGGAAAAGGATCACACCCAAGAGGGTGTAATGTAACAGTCTACCCTGATGCAAGTATCATTGGCTGATTTTACGGCTTAAAACCCATGTGACCTAGGTTATATGTTAGCGAGTTTATTGTTGCTCCAAGACTCCCCTTCGTCTTATATTATGTTGCTTGCCTTATTTTTCAGATTACTAGTCACCTTTTTCAATGAACGATTACATGTAGTCATCTTTAGATGACCTAAAAACATTCAAGTAAATGATCATTGTATAGTTTTGTATATCCTGAATTCAGTGGCGAACTCGAGCTTCGGCTATGGATTCCGTCGAATTCAGTAGCTTTGTTCCAAATCCTCTATTTGACTTAAAATATTCATTTAGAACTCAATAACTTAAAAAGACTAGAATCACGAACTCACTAACTTTAAATCCTGACTCTACCTCTGCATGAATTTCTTCATCTTATATATGTTATGTTACTTGCCTTATTTTTCATATTACTAGTCACCTTCTACAATGAACGATTCCATAGAGTCATCTTTAATTAGATAACCTATAAACATTCTATTACACTGTCAGTGTATATTTTGTATATTATGGATTCAGTGGTGGAGCTAGAGCTTCAATAATGGGTTCGGTCGAATGGAGTAGCATTGATTCAAACCCTGTATTTATCTTAAAATATTCATTTAAAACTCAGTAACTTAAAAAACTAGAATCACGAACTCGCTAACTTTAAATCCTGACTCCGCCTCTAGCTGAATTTGATCATATTACATTTGTAATGTCATTGGCAGGCTTCCATTTTGGCCATACATCAAGCTTGTATGTTGTATGTGGTTGGTGCTACCAATTTTCAATGGAGCAGCTTATATACATGAGAATTTTATAAGAAGACATGTTAAAGTTGGGAGTCAAATTAGCTCAACATATCCTGAAAATCAAAGAAAGGCTCTTCAAATGATGAGCTTAGATGCAAGAAAAGCAGTTGAGAGATACATAGAAAAATATGGACCTGATGCCTTTGATAAGGTCGTCAAAGCGGTACGAACCAGTTTAATTTCTATACATTGACAGTATATTACTAAAGAATGAATTTTTTTTATATATATGCGTGTTTTGGTCTAATGAATCCATTGGAAAAAAATTTACTTTTTTTCAAAATTAGTGTTTGACCATGAAATTTTCAATTTTCACTTGAAGATGAATTTTGAAATTTTTCGGAAATTTTAAAAACTCCAAAAAGTTATTTTTCAAAATTTTCGCTCAGATCACTCGCAAAAATTCAAAAACAACCCCAAGCTATATTCATGTCCAAATATAACTTTAATTTTTAAATATTATTTTCACTTGAATTTTTTTTTTAATTTTTTCGGGGTTTTACAATTTTTATGTCTAAACGCCCACTAAGAATTCTTAGTGGGCGTTTGGACATAAGAATTGTAAAATTCCAAAATAGGGGGGAAAATTTTTTCAAGTGAAAATGATATTTGAAATTTAGAGTTGTGTTTGGACATGCATATAATTTTGGATTATTTTGAAGTTTTGTGAGTAAAAATTTTGAAAAATAACTTTTTGGAGTTTTTTAAATTTTTAAAAATTTTCAAAATGCATCTTCAAGTGAAAATTGTAAATTTTATAAACAAACACTGAATTTTTTTGAAAAAAATGAAAAAAATTTCTTATGTCCAAACTAGCTCATATTGTGAATTTGAAATGTTTTCAGGCGGAAAGAGAAGCAAAGAAACACTGAAGAAACGACTGATTTCAGAAATTTCTCTCCCCGTACCAACAACAACAGATTGTATATCAATTTATATTTAGAATTTCATAACTCTTCCATATAAGTGAAATTACGAATATATAAGCCTTTTTTTTTATTATATATATTAATAATTTGGAGAATCTTTGGGATGTTTCATATTGTATTCAGGGAAATGAGCAAAAACTATCAAGGATTAATACATAATATATATCATAGAGATTTACGTGTAAATCTAGCATTGATATTCCTCTAAAATTAATTAAACTTAAATTATATACACGGACCGCATAAAGAATTTTTACACTACCAATATATTTTAAAGTTAGCCATCAATTTTACTAGATTAAAAATTGATGTTTATTATATAGATTTACGTGTAATTACTTTATAAGTAATATGAATATGTAAATATTTTTACACTATTAGGGATTATTTGGTTAGGCAAGTTATCACAGACTTATAATGACGTGATTATAATACGGAAGATCAAATAGTAACGAGATTATTTAATGATATATTTTTATTGATAGATGTTTGATTCATATGACTAAATAAGCATGCATTTGGTGTTTGCTAAATAAGCTGAGATAAACTTTTATTTCTAATTAAAGGACTTGAGGAAAGAGTCTTGAAAAAGACTTTGTCGTTAAAGTATTTTATCCTGAGATTATTAATCCGGAAATTACTATATAGAATAATATCACAATTGTGGTATAAATTAATCCCGAAATTATTAATCCTAAATTCGAAAATTCAACCAAATGTGAGGGATAAAATAATCTTACGTCTAATCCCAAAATTATTATCCGTTATCTCACCAACCAAACAGACCCTTTACTATATAGAATTTGAACTCCAATGAAATACATATGCATTGATATTTTCCAATATCTCCTCTTTCTGTCTCCCCCCATGGATTCAAATGTCCTATGACCCTACCTTAGGTTTAAATTTCTCACTCAATATGATCATGTCCCCACTTCCCACCTGTCATTTCAGTCACTTCTCCTCAGTTCAAACTCACCCCAAACACCCCCACCTCCCCCCCCACACCCAAGAAAACCAAAATTCAATAGCCTCCTAACAACAGTTAAAAAAAAAAGTAGCTCGGTACATAAGGTATTCCGTATTCACACAGGGTTCGGAGAAAGGCTGCAACCTAAGGAAAGTGATGTAGACAACTTGCTCTAATACAAGTATTAGTGATTGCTTTCACGGTCGGGGGCGAAGCTACATAGCCCCTAAGGGTGGTCAACTGACCACCCTTCGTCAAAAAAATATATTGTATATATAGGTAAAATATTGGATTTTAGAGGTATATAATATATATTGAATATCCTTCAACGGTTTTTTTTTTTACTTTTTCAAGTTTGAAACCCTAAATAACATTCCTGACTTTGCCACTGTCCACGGCTCAAACATGTGACCGATATATCACTCAAAAATAACTTTACTGTAGCTCCAAAACTCTGTTTCAATACCCTCCTAACAGTTCTTGCAAAAATGATTCTATACCTAATACCAAATATAGCTACAACAATTGATCAGAACTTCAGAGACTTTAACACAATGTATCCATTTGCACTCTCTTTGTTTCCTTTGCTTCTACTCCTCATGTTCATCTTCTCATTTCTTTCTATCCCTTCTATCTCAACCAATCAACATGCAAATAACAAGAATCTCCCACAGCCAATTACTAACATGGAATCCCAAGAACTTGAAATCCTTTTCAAGATTATGGAATCCATGTCTTCTGATCAAAATTGGAGAATTTCCCATCCAAATCCATGTAAACAAAGTTCATCTTGGCTTGGAATAGAGTGCAAAAAAAGTAATATTGATAACATGTTTCATGTTACTAGGCTTGATTTTGGTACAAATCCAAACCCCACATGCAAAAATACATCAACTTTCCCTTCACAAATTTTTCAACTCCCAAATCTTGAATCTATTTTCTTTATTCAATGTTTCACATATATCAAAACAAGAATGACTTTTCCAAAAACAAGAATTCTAAGCCTTTCACTCCAACAACTTAGTCTAAGATCAAATCCTTCACTTTTTGGTTCAATCCCACCTCAAATATCACTACTAAAATCACTTCAAATTCTTACTTTGTCACAAAACAATCTTGTTGGTCAAATTCCTTTAGAAATCTTTACCTTGAGTTCACTTGTACATCTTGATTTAAGCTACAACAAGTTTACAAGCAAAATCCATGACCAAATTGGTAATTTCAAGAATCTTGTTGGCTTAGATTTAAGCTACAACAATTTCATTGGTCCAATTCCTAACACAATTGGCCAACTTGGTACACTTCAAAAGCTTGACTTAAGTTCTAATTCATTCACTGGAAAAATTCCAGAGAGTATAGAAAATCTACATTCTTTGATTTTCTTGGCTTTAAGTAACAATAAATTAAGTGGGAATTTTCCTAAAGGTTTAATTAAGTTGCAGAGTTTACAATATTTTCTTATGGATGATAATCCAATGTTTATTTCATTACCAGTTGAGTTCAGTCAGCTGAAAAAACTTCAAGAATTGAGACTTTCAACTTCTGGTTATTCAGGAAAAATACCATCAAGTTATTCAAAACTCTTGAATTTAAGCACATTGTCATTACAAAATAATCGATTAACGGGCGAAATTCCAGTTGAATTTTCTAGTTTTTCACATATGTATCACTTGAATTTGAGCAGAAATTTTTTGGATGGTGTTGTTCCATTTAATTCAAGTTTCTTGAAAAGACTTGGTAGGAATTTGGACTTAAGTGGAAATCCAGGGCTTTGTTTTAATCCACCTGAGGCAAATGGAGTTTATGTTGGAGTTAATATTTGTGGGAGAAACAAAAATAGTTCTATAATTATGCCATTGAAGAAATCTGAAGCTTCATATGGAGTAATGAAGTCATTTTTTCTTATGTTTGTTTTGTGTACTATGGCTTTGTATTATTTGTTGTTCTTTGTTTAGGAATTAGGTTTGGTTGTATTATTGATTCTTTCTAGTAAATTGTACTTCATCTGCCTCGTATTATATTATGTGTCGAGTTTCTCTTTTTATGCGCTCTTTAAGAAATATTAATTAGGAATGAGATTTGACTATTCTATTATTATTTATGTCTTAAAATATAATCTCTCTTCGTTGAATATTTATTTCATTTATATGTTATCTTCATCTTCAAGAACAATTATTACTAATGGTAAAAAAGAAAAAAAAATCAATTTTGTCTAGAACTTTTAAAATGACAAATAATTTGAAACAACTATTTTTTGTAACCGCGACGTTTAATATGAGACGGAGGGAGTACATCCCAACATATACTTCTGAGTCTATTAAGTAACATAATTATTTCTTACTATTCTCTCCATCTCAAATTATTTATTGTGCTTTCTAAAAATAGTTGTATCAAATTATTTATTATTTTAGAAGTTTACGACAAAATAAATTATATTTTTCCCATTTTACCCTAAAAATAGTTGTTCTTGAAGATGGAGATAGCACATAAATAAAGAGATCATATCTTAAGATATACATAAGGGTAAAATTATTTAATCATCCTCCTAATTAATGTTTCTTAAGGGGCGTGTGTAAAACAGAAACACGATAGATAATTTCAAACGGAGGGGGTACTATTTACTTTGCAATTATTACTTTTTCCTGTTCATAATAAGTGACTTTGACACATCTCTTAATAAAATATAAACTTCTAAGACGAAAAAGAAATATTCACTAAATTATCCTTAACTAATGATTACCTTGACACATTGGTATATGTAAATGAGAGGGAATTTTGAAAAAAAATAAAATTAATTACTTCTTATGTAAATGAACACTTATTATGTATCGACTTGAGCCGGTCCCCGGTGGCTAATACCTTCTCGAGACTATCTAACCTGAAATCTACTTTCCATCGCTCGTTTTAGGTTGACATAATATATATATCTCATTTTTTTTAAAAACAACAACATGATTTTCGATCTCTTAATAAAAGGAAAAGGAATTATACTCACAAATTATTACTTATATAATTACATTTTCCAAAAATCCAATGTTTTGGCATTCTAATATTAGAGGAGATAATACTTTAGGTCAGAGCAGTTCGAGTTCGAGTCCTGGGTATGGAAAAATCCTTGATAAGGAGCGCTCTCCCCCGAATGAGTCCCTATGCGGCGCGAATCCGAATATAGTCTGACTCCAATGCGGGTACCGAATATCGGATGGTAAAAAATCCTGCTTCCGCCACTGGTGGGGCAGAGTGATAAGGGGTTGTTTGTGTAGGGACATGAGTGCTGTGTATGAAGAAACAAGACCTTCAGAGGACTGAACACAAGGACACTTAAAAGAAGAAGCTGCTGGATCCCACCCTTCAGTTCAGTCTATTCATATCAGTACTAAATTTCAACTTCCTCTTATATATGAACTAACTTGCACCATTATAATACAAAGTTTTTTCAAATATTGATAGCTGCATTTCTTGTCCTATGTACTTTAACTGATCATAAATTTTACCTTATTTACCTTTCACTACTATTCTATTAACCAACAATTGTGAATAATGGTAGCAGACATATCAGTGGCGAACTAAAAATTACGCTAAGCGTGTTCAAGATTTAATATATATCTCTAAAAAATATTTTTTGATTATATACGCAATATAATTTTTTATATACATAGATCATGTTGAATTTAGTATAATTACAACCACATGTTCATATTATTTATCTTTTAAGATTTTCACACGACTCTTAGCTTGCGTTTGGCCAGAAATTTTTAAATTTATTTTGAAAAATCTGATTTGGGTGAAATTTGGTTTGAAGATGAAAATGAGTTTGGACATCAGTTTTCTAAACATATTTCACCATTTTTTTTTAAAAACATGAAACATGACTCATACCCACAAGTTTTAAAAACTATCACAAATACCCAACAATACATTTATTATCATTATCGTAAACCATAGTCCTGAACATAAATAAATTTGGTACAAAATTATTATTTTTAATACATAATACACTATCAAATGACCAAAAAGACGAAATACCATTGTTACAAAATAATAAATGGTGGGCTCTTTTATAAAATACAAAAATAAGGGAAAATTTTATTAAAAATATAATAGTAATATTTTGGACGCTGGCTTTGGGATTTGAGAATTTGTCAAAATATGAATAAAATTTATGAACAAACATATATTTGCCAAAAAATATTTTGCAAATACTTGGAACGGTCCTTAAGAAGATGCTTAATACTTTGAAGGAGTATTTGTCTAAAAGACCTCTTATCTCTTCTTAAATTTCTTACGTAACTAACATTCCAGTAATTAGTTAGAATAGTAAGGGTAAATTTGAAAAAAAAACGATAAATATGATGTAAGTGATTTCTTGTTTTTCTAATATCTCAAAAAATTTGAAATATAATCATTTTGCCATAAGGTCAAATATGTGTGATCGAAGAATTTCGAGTTCGAGACATGAGAATAGAAAAAAATTCAGGTAGGGAGCACTTCCTCCTATAATAAACCACACAACATGAAATCAAATTAGTCGGGCTCCAATACAGATTACGATTAATGCTAATTCCCTACATCTTTTAACTATTTGAATGACTATAAGAGAAAGGAATAAATATTCGACCTTACGCTTTTTGTAGAAAAGGGACAAAAGCAAAAGTCTATGCTTTTTTCACTCAATCACTTGTCACTAGCTACTCTATAAAGTACCATCAATTTACTATTTTCATGTTTTGTATAGTGAATGAGCCTTCGTTCTTGTTTTGTCCACATTGTGTCTTTGAAAATGGTTTCCTTTTTATATTTTTTTAGATTTTAATCTAGTATCGGTATCTGTGTTAAAGCCCGATTAAATCTAAACCGACCCCAAATGTCTCATATTTGGGAGTGGAGGAGAGGCCCCTGGAGGGGGCGGGGAAGCATTGTCTAATAAAGACGATTCCATATCTAGAGTTCAAATAAGAAACCTCTAATTAAGATGAATTAGTACTAACCATCCAATTTATTTTGGAAATGCTTTTCTTCGGCTGAAAGTCTATCGGAAACAGTCTCCCTATCTTGTGTAGAAGTACAATCTATGTACACCGCATCTTCTCTAGATGCCACTTGTAGAATCATACTAGATATATTGTTATTATTGTTGTTAAGTACTTCATCCGTTCACTTTTAGCGGTCCTCTTTGGACTTTTCATACCCCTTAAGAAACAATAAATGAAATATATATTTTACAATTTTACTCATAATAATGATAATATTTTTAAAAGTCTTGAGAAATGATTTGGGAAATAAATAGTTAATGATAAGGATAAAACAGGAAAAAAAAAAGATTGTTTTTTTCTTTTAGTATAGGGGCCAAATAAAAGTAAAAAAATATTTTTAGTATAATAGACAAATAAAAGTGAACGAATGAAATACTTATTGTCCACTACAACCTTTATCGTTTCGTTACCATCAATTTACTATTTTCATATTTGTATAATTAATGAGCCAAAGTTATAGTTTTGTCCACATTGTGTCTTTGGAAATGATTTCCTTTATTTATATAACTTTCAAAAAACACCAAACATTGAGGAAACAGTGTACAGACTACAATGTGAAAATATAATAAATTCTCATTGCTAAAAATGGGGCAAAACAGTACTTACACCAAAAAATAAAATAAAATAAAATTGGGTAGACACCATAAATTCAAATATGTAACCAATGAAGCATCTCATTCAGTCATTTATCATAATGGAGCATGGACGAAGCAAAAACACAGTAATGTCAAACTCCTCACGTGGCCAAACCAGTACTACTAATTGCAGGTATTGTTATGTCTTACCTCTTGTATTTTCAAATCGGTATTGAAAACGCCACTTCCAACCAAGAGGTTGTGAGTTCGAATCTCCCCAAGAGCAAGGTGGGAAGTTCTTAGAGGGAAGGATGCCGGGGGTCTATTTTGGAAACAGCCTCTCTACCCCAGGGTAGGGGTAAGGTCTGCGTACACACTACCCTCCCCAGACCCCACTAAGTGGGATTATACTGGGTTGTTGTTGTTGGTATTGAAAACGCCTTTTTTTAAGCAGAGAATCTATTGAAAACAACCTTTTTATTTTATTGGTAAAGTCTGCGTACACACTATTCTTTCCCAACCTCGCATCTCACTGGATATATTTTTGTAATAATTGCAGGTATTGTTGTTATGGTGGCAAAATTTTATTATTTATACTAAATCAATAAATGTAATTCATACATATATTTCTTAAATGTATGATTAAGTAGGGGATGCACAAGCTATCCAAAAGGGATCGACATTATCAGCAGAATTATATGCTTTGATTATAAGACTTAAATTAGTCTTACAATATAATTTGCGCCCCACAGAAGTTGAGTTAGATGCTAAACAAATTATTACAATGTTGCAACCAGATAATCTTCCATTTGCCAATATGTTAAATGACTTCAGGTACCTCCTAAACCAGCTTAATAATCCGCCTGTTCACCATGCGTACAGAGAACAAAATGCTGTAACGGATCTGCTAGTGATGGACATCGGCATTATGATGAAGAGGAAGAAGAGGTATGCTCGTGGCCGACCGAGGATTAGATGGGAGCTTTAACCAAGGATAAAGCCCAGGAATTGGAGGGGAGGTTATCCGCTATGTGAGCTTGGAGGAGTAGTGGAGACGCGAGCACTATGTGGTCGACGACGGCGAACTATGTGAGGGAGGCGGCGAGAGAGGTGCTAGGTGTATCGAAGTGCTTTTCTGGCAAGCACCAAGGAGACTGGTGGTGGAATGACATAGTCTAAGGTAAAGTGGAGACGAAGAAGGTAGCATACGCGAAGTTAGCAGAGAGCACAAGCGCGGAGGAGAGGAGTGCGAATAGAGAGAGGTACAAAGTGGCTAGGAAGGAGGCAAAGCTGGCGGTTATGGAGGCGAAGAATGCAGCGTTTAGCCGCCTATACGAGTAATTAGGGGAGAAAGGCGGGGAAAGGAAATTGATTCGGCTGGCTAAAGCGAGGGAGAGGAAGGCTCGGGATCTGGACCAAGTAAGGTGCATCAAAGACGAGGGTGGTAGAGTATTGATGGGAGAGTCCCAGATTAAACAGAGATGGCAGACGTACTTTTATGGTCTCCTGAATGAGGAGGGGGACCAGGAAATAGCGCTAGGGGACTTGGGGCATTCGGAAAGTCTCCGAGAGTTTAGATATTGCAGGCGCATTAAGGTGGAGGAGGTCGTGGGGGGGGGGGTTGCGTAAGATGAGTAGGGGTAGAGCGACCGGGCCAGATGAAATTTCGGTTGAGTTTTGGAAGTGTGTGAGTAGAGTAGGATTAGAATGGCTGACTCGGTTGTTCAATGTAATTTTTAGGACGAAGAGGATGCCGGAGGAATGGAGTACAAGTTCAGTGGTACCGTTGTACAAGAACAAAGGAGATATCCAGTGCTGTAACAATTATAGGGGTATCAAGTTACTTAGTCATACCATGAAAGTCTGGGAGAGGGTGGTGGAGGTGAGGGTGAAGAAGACGACGTCTATATCCGACAATCAGTTTGGGTTCATGCCGGGCCGCTCCACTACGGAAGCTATCCACCTTATTAGGAGGTTGGTGGAACGGTACAGGGATAAGAAGAAGGATCTGCACATGGTGTTTATTGACTTGGAGAAAGCGTATGATAAGGTTCCGAGAGAGGTGCTCTGTAGATGTCTTGAGGCGAAGGGTGTGCCGGTAGCCTACATACGAGCGATCAAGGACATGTACGATAGAGCAAGGACTAAGGTCAGGACGGTGGGAGGCGACTCGGAGCATTTCCCGGTTGTTATGGGATTACACCAAGGCTCAGCGCTTAGCCCGTTCTTATTTGCCTTGGTAATGGATGCTTTGACACACCATATTCAAGGGGAGGTGCCATGGTGCATGTTATTTGCCGATGACATAGCTCTAATTGACCAGACGAGGGGATGTTAACGAGAGATTGGAGGTTTGGAGACAGACTCTCGAGTCTAAGGGTTTCAAATTGAGCAGGTCTAAAACAGAGTACCTGGAATGCAAGTTTAGCGCTGAGTCGAGGGATATAGGCGGGGACGTGAGGCTTGGGTCACAGGTCATCCCCAAGAGAGATAGCTTCAAGTACCTTGGGTCGATGATTCAGGGGGACAGAGAAATCGACGAGGACGTCACTCACCGCATAGGGGCGGGCTGGATGAAATGGAGGATTGCATCTGGAGTCTTGTATGACAAGAAAGTGCCACCGATACTCAAAAGTAAGTTTTATAGAGCTGTAGTTAGACCGGCCATGTTGTATGGGGCAGAGTGTTGGCCGGTTAAGAACTCCCATATCCAGAGGATAAGAGTAGCAGAGATGCGGATGCTAAGGTGGATGTGCAGGCACACTAGGATAGACAAGATTAGGAATGAAGATATTCGGAAGAAGGTGGGCGTCGCTCCTGTGGATGACAAGATGCGGGAAGCGAGGCTCAGTTGGTTCGGGCACGTGCAGAGGAGAAGCCTCGAGGCACCGGTAAAGAGGTGTGAGCGGTTGGCCGTGGCGGGTTCGAGAAGAGGTAGAGGGAGACCTAAGAAGTATTGGGGAGAGGTGATCAGGCAAGACATGACACGATTGCACATTTCCGAGGACATGGCCCTTGATAGGAAGGTCTGGAGGTCAAGCATTAGGGTTGTAGGATAGTGGTAGTAAAGCTTTCCTTACTTCATTCCGGAGGTGAGACAGGGTTGGATTAGGGTTGGTCTTAGATGGCTTGCAGTTTATATTGGTCCCACACTATTCTTGTTGTTTGTCTTAGACCCGGGCCGTAGATTATGGTTACTGTTATTGCATGTCATTCATCTTTTGGTTTTTATGTTTCTGTTACTATTTCGATTTCTACTGGATTTACTAATGAATTCTCTCCTTATCGAGCCGAAGGTCTATCGAAAACAGCCTCTCTGTCCCGATCGGGGCAGGGGTAAGGTCTGCGTACACATTACCCTCCCCAGACCCCTCTATATGGGATTTTACTGGGTAGTTGTTGTTGTTGTTGTTGTTGTTGGATCAGCTAGCAAAGGCAGCCAAATATTTTGTTAAATCGACTGATCCGTATGTCTATGCTACTGCAACACTTTTTGTGAATCAAGCTTTGGAAGATGATAAGAAGCACCTTTTGGAAGTAGATATAAGCCAACAACAAAATGGCTTTATTAGTGGTTATGTGTAAACAATATGTTGTATGTTAACAGTAGTAGTAATGTACCTTCGTCTAGTAGTAGTTTATTAAAGTATGGCACTAATACCACTTGTAATGGAAGGCTACCACAACCACTCTTTGTACGCACTAGTTAAATATATATAAATATTATCGTTTGCACCCAAAAAAAAATATGTATTTTTATTTTTAACTAATAAGGTTAAATTCCTTAATTTGATATAAACACTTGTGAAAATTATATACCGTCCATCTAGCCTGCCTTTTCTTTTCATTTTTCACGCATAATTTTAGGTGATTAGAAAGAAAGAGAAATGTATAAATTTAGATGCTCACAAAAATAGTCGATAAAATGTAAATTTTTTTTTTGTATATGTATATATAATATACACATTTTACATATTTTTTTACTAGCGGAAGTAATTAGTTTCGGCCGACTGGCCATATTGGTAGATTCCTTCCTTCATAATATACCTTCACTATAGATAGATAAAAAAATGAAAAATCGTCGTGTCAGAGCGGACCGGGTTGAAATAGTTGCGGGTTAAGGTTCAAGCCGCACCCCTATACCATTGCCATCTCTACTTGTGGAAATCATGGACAAACTCGAAGCTCAAAGACAGTTGATTTCAGTTCTCTTTTCTTGATTTTCAGACTTGACCTTTACATATTTGATTAAGCATGAGACCACTAGTCAAGAATCTTGAAAAGAGGTAACCAAAGTATACAGGTTAGAACAAAATATGTGTAAAGTTTTAAAATGTTACTAATACTCTTGCACCACAATTTTACAGTCCAATAGTTATTTGAATAAAACTTTCTTCAACCACTAGTCAGGGCAGAGCTATAATATTAGGTACGGGTTCGAACGAATTTAGACTCTATATTTGTATTATGAAATTCATCAAATATATAAAAATATTTAACTGCAAACCTAGTAACTAAAATGAGCAATGGGTTCGGTGGCAGACCTATAAACTTCAAAACTTGACTCCGTTTTTGCCACTAGTTTTGTCTTGCCATTGCTCTCTCCATCTCCTCTTCCCAATATCTACACCACCTATTCTTAGTTGCTGCAGCTATGAGGAAGTGCTTAGTTACCATCTTCCTTTAGGTATAAGTACTGCCCAATTCTTTTGAATAACTTGTGTTGAGTTTCTTCCAGTTCCTCTACCTTTGCCTGCATTATGAAGTTACCATATATTAAGGAAAACAAGAAAACCATAACTGATTTTTCGTGCTGGCTGAAACATTTCACATAATTCATAACATAATCACTTGAAGTTCATAATGAAGAAGTACGGAACATAAAATATACTTCCTCCATCCCACTTTATGTGAAGAAGTTCGGAGTACGAGCATCAAACCACCAACTTTCGGTATAAATTCAGACATAAAATTTTCAAGTTTTTGAAATAAAATTGACATATGCAGGAACTATGGGAAAAGGACCATAAGCAGCATAGTTAATAATTCGAACTGTTAGAAAAAGTTTGAAACAATCATACTAGAAGAAAAACTGTTTGATCCTTAGAAAGTACAACAAAAAAGGGCAGCCTGGTGCACAAGGCATCCTGCATTCACGTATGGGGAAGAGCCGCACGCCAAGGGGTGTGTGATGTAGACAGCCTACCCTAATGCAAACATTAGTGACTGCTTCCACAGCTCAAACCCGTGACCTATAGGCCACATGGAGACAACTTTACCTTTGCTCCAAGGTTACCTTCTTTAAAAAGAATAATAGTATCACATAAAATGGGAGAAAGAAAGTAAAAAAAGGTAAACCACCTCGTACAATTGTTTCCATTTGAATGTTCCATTCCTTAGCTTCATGTCTTGGACAACCTGATTTGTGCTTTTTTCACCAAACTGAATCTTGTAAAATCTCTTCCAGAGTTTAGTTTATTAGTTACTGGACAAAGATCTCTTCCCTGAATTTAGCCGAAAGTCGAGCACTGAATCAAACATGATGTGATATGTTGAAAAAGAAGAAGAAGCTAAAGCAGTTTAATTTCTTACTTGTGTTGAATTCTCTACATGTATCAACTGCTCAAGAGAACAGTGAGGCAAAATTCGCTGAAGAAGATGAAACTCTGTTTCACCAACATCTCCAAGAAATCCAACATTATCTATTGCTTTTTGAACACATAAATCTACTAAAGAAGGAGCCATATGCATCATTGTCATACGTCTTTGGTGTCTGATTACGTGTGTGACCCAATCGATTCGACTGTCTTAGACCTTGGTAAATTAAGCTGATCAGCTAAAGAAAAGAAATGTAGAATCTAAATCGTAAAAATGGTACAAAAGATAACAATACATCCCCAGTGTAAATATACTATGACACTTCCCTTAGGAACTTAAACAGCGGAAAGATACAACTGTAGCATAACCCTATAACAGTACATGTTATAAACCCTTTTTAAAAACCATAACTATCATAAATCATATCATGTATAGAGTATTTAAATGACAGTACAGTAATTGATGAACATCATCATAGCCCCTTCATGAAAACAATAACTATAAGAACTGTAAAATACTATGCTGCAAACAAATACATACACTTGGTAGGTTTCTAAGAATGAATAATGTAATCAGTAGGGCTCCCTACATGAGGAATAGCCAAAATAAACTCGGGAACTCCTTCTCAATGGAGTCAAACCACAATGATGGTCCCTACTTATTGAGAGACAGTATGCTAGTTCTACTTTCCCATCGGTAAGAGATCTAACTGTGATGTAGAGTTACAAAGTGCACTAGGTCTAGCGAACTCGCTGTTGAATATAGAATCCGTCAAAGTCCCCAACAAAACTACATTTTAGCAAAACTACATAATATCCATATCAAACAGTAGTAAGAGGATACCAGGGAGTCCAGTTCCATATCTATTCATATCATGAAACAAACTTTAGCAAAATGCTTGCAACGTAGATACATTTCAAGTAACGATACGTGAAAAATCCATATCTAGTAACAGTAAATATCTCAAGAAATGGTTTGGTAAATAAAATCAATATAGTTCAAAAATATTTCTAAATCATATAAATCAATAAAATCCTAAGGTTTTTTTTATAACCGTATTGTCTCGGGGTACTTGCTAGTGATACCTTCCACCAACACAGGTATTAAGTAATTCCGTTCACCAAGGTTTAGACTGAGATATCACGGTTCTAAACCCGCTTCATTGACCACTATGATACAAACCCTTGGGTGTGCAATCCCTAAGTTTTTTCCTAATGACCAACAACGCCCCTCTACCCTTTTCCACGTAAATACCGGGCTTAGTTGGCATTGAGCATGGCTCAAACATGTGATCTAATTCATAAGACCCTCAAACTTTGCTACATTCTAAACCCTAACTTTCTCAATTCAGTCTATATCTTGGTTGAATTTTCACTATGTCCAAATCCCAATTAACACAATTTAATTCAAACTACCAATGAGAGGCGGATCCAGGATTTGAGGCTTATGGGTTCCTACCGTAATTTTAGATTAATATGCAATAATAACTGGGTTCACAGTTAGATATTTACAAATATTTAATAAATTTCTTAATATAAATACATGATCTACGCAAACGTTACTGGATTCCCGAGAACCCGTATTGTAAGCTCTAGGTCCGCCCCTGCTACCAATAATACTAACTTTAAATTGAAATAAGAAGGCATTAATACCTTAAATTTTTCCTCCTCTCTCTTTCTCTCAATATAAATTCTTATTTTGATAGCTTCGCAAAAACTTCGGGCTTTTATTTTTCTTCTTCAGAAGCTTCGTTCATCACCCTTTAGAAATCTCTTATATAAATTCTTATTATGTTATTCTATTCGCGACAGATGCCCTTCACTAGCTAAAGATATTACATCAATGTCCATTCTATCAATTCTAATGGTGGATAAGTGTTAGGGCTGGACATATATCGGGTAAAACCGATAACCTGAACCATTAATTCTTTATTGGGTTATCGGTATCGGGTTATTGGGTTAACGGTTCGACAATAGTTTAGAATTTTTTTACTATTGGGTTATCGGTTCGGGCCTTAATTTGCCAATTGTGTTAATGGGTTAACCGATAACCCAATAAGAATTAATAAAATTACGACTTAAACCCTTAAGTATATGCATATGCTAGGGCGTCACTTCATTCTCTCCTGTTCTTTTTCAGCCGTATTCTTTAATTGCTTACTCCTAACGTAAGTCTGTAGTCTTATACATTAGGCTTTTAATTTCTATAACAAAATTCATCTTCATATTGGTATTTTTGATTATTAATGATTCTTTTTTTTTAATTTTCGTTTCTTAATTTTGTGAGCTCATGTTGTGCAGCCTATACCTACTACAAATTTCTCTTCGCACTTATCAATTCTCAATCGACAATCTTCGTCAGTTTCAGGTATATTTTTGAACATTATTCTTCTATACAATATGCTAAGCTTTGACAACAAGATAACATTTTCTTGCCTTCTAGGTATTTTTCATTTCTGTATCAGTATTGCCCATGCATAGATCAAGATTTTGCTCCATAGTTTCTTTTTTCAAGTTAGGCATTTGACAAACAACATCCAGTTTATCTTGAACTGTTAGTACTATATGTTTGGACTTGTTAATTTTAAGGTAAAATTGCTACTACTTTGTATTATTATTAATGTATTTGGACAACTGTTATTGAAGAATTAGTACTATTCCAGTTGTGGCCACTGGACATAATGCAGAAATGGATAGTATACTATATGTGAATTCTTTTTTTTTTTTGCTCGACTCCAGTAAATTATTTTTTCTTTTTTGCTTAACTCTATATTGAGTTATCTTATCAGGTAAACCGATAACCGAACCGATAATGATCGATAACCGATTAACCGATATCTTATCGGTTCGGTTATCGGTTTATCAAATTTGTAAACCGATAACCGATATGCTAAACCCATAATATTCATAACCGAACAGAACCGACCGATGCCCACCCCTAATAAGTGTGTCTATTCGTGGGCTTCATCACACTCTGCTTTTTGGGAAAGTGCACAATTAGCCACTAATTAGAACTGTATTTACTTTTAAGCCACTGTTTAAAATATATTTACTCTTTAGCTAGCTCTTTAATAAATTTTTATCCATCCGGACGAAAATACCCCTGAACTAGACATGGTGTCCTTAACTTCATAAGTGTTGTGTAAATATTAAGGACAAAGTGTCATGTATTTACACCTTCTGTTATTAAACTTTAGGACATCATGTCCTTAATTTCATGAGTGATGTGTACATAATATTTTAATAGAGTAATGACTATTTTTGCTCAGCATTAAAATACTAGATAAAACTGAATGCCACATTAAAAAATGGCTATCTAACGCCATTTCTACCCATTTTTAATGGGAAAGTTACACATTTCGATTTAGCTGTGGCCAAAAATATTTATATTTGTTAATTAATATATATAAATTGTATACTATATTATGTAATGACTAACATGTCCTTTATTACTTAGAGATTACAATCAGAGGCTGTTTGGTTTCCTTTTTACTATCTTTGTTCTATTTTATGTGGCTATCTATATTTTTTTATTAGTTCGCTCAAAAGAATAGACAACTTTCTATATTTAAAAACAATTTAATTTTAAATTTTTTATTTATCTTCGAAGTATTTTACACTGTCAAAAAAGTCATGACAGACTTAAGACGATAAATTTTAAAATTCTTTCTTTCTTGAATTTTATGCAAAGTCAAACTCACCACATAAATTGGAAGGAAGGGAATATAAGTTTTTTTATACCAGACTACCAGTAATTTTCATAAGATTATACTATGTCAATCATGTAAAAAAGTAATGTCTTTAAAATTGTCTTAAGTACTCATAACAGATCAAAGACCTTGAAAAAAGAATTTGCACTATAGTTTGATTGCCTGCTAAAGTCTTGATTCACAATATATGCAAAGATTTATAAAAAGAAGATGAATTTCATGAAAGTGAAGATGATGATAAAGATAAAGATAAGAAGCTTTACAAAGATAAAAATTAAAGATATTCAAGGGCCAACTCTGAAAGAGCACTTGAACATAAGAACAAGTTATATATGTATAACTTTCCAGAATATAAACAGAATGAAGGGAATTTATGAAATACAACTTTCCAGAAAATAAAAAATATGAAATAAATGTGTACATGATGAAGGTGTTCAAAATTTATGCAAGCTAATTTACACCTAAGAAAAATGCTTTCAATAAGTAACAGTGTCCCAATTTTTTGAGAGTTCTTATGAATTCGCAATTGGCGCATATTTTTTACGCCAATCCTCCTTACAAAAATTCAGCACTAGAAACTTCTGAACATATCAGTTTTGTGTCAAATGTGGCACGAGCAGAGAAAGCTTGGCGGAACATTTGATATGGAATGGATGCATCTGTCTTCCTATTAGCACAGAGTTTTCCACCATAAGCTATTTCGCCAGTGTCTGAAATCGCTAGGTTGATTAACTGCTGCAAGTGGAAGAACACTCTCCCACAAATGTGCAAGAATTCGCGACTAGCATGCCAATTCATCGGCTACTATAGGAGGAATAAAAGAGCAGCCTTGCAGTGTCTGCTCAAAGATATGGCCTACTTTAAGCAATTTCTCCTGCAGTCATTTTAGTAAGTAAAATATCAAGAACTTTAGCATGTCTTAGCGGGAAACAAACACACACATATGTGAGCATGAGCAAATAACAGCATGAAGAGAAGGAAAAGAAAAGGACATATACGACTAGAAATCATGTGAGGCAAGGTTCAAATGATTTGAAAATCTCTTCAGAACATAGACAAGGATATCCTTCAGTGAACTCTAAAACTACTTGGTGTTTGCATTAATTTCTAAATTCTAATCATTTTCTACTAATTAAGTTTTGCTTGTGTTAAATTCGAACATTCGTGCTACATAGTTTCCATTTCATCTTTCCTTGAGCTGAGGGCCTATCGGAAACAGGCTCTCTACCTTCTCAAGGTAGGAGTAAGGTCCGCGTACACACTACCCTCCCCAGACTCAACTTGTGGGATTACAAGAGTTTTTTTTTTTTTTTTTTTTTTTTTTGTACTCCATGGTTACCAATTATTCTTTCCTATAGTCCCGTAAAGAACTGAATGTATTCAGCACTTCTTTTTTAGATGCTCATGTTTAACTCGATTACAATTTCAAGCTAAGTAGCTATATCATCCCTCTTTCCCCCTTTCTCTAACTTTTCTCAAAAGAGAGGTCTAAGTAAGTCAAAGTACCCCCACGCTCAAATATCCTGTTTTATCCTAAATACTGGAATACCAACTGGAAAAATCGGAGTACTGAGACCCACCTCTTCAAATGCAGCACCAATCATCTGAACACCAACGGGAAGGGCCGCAGAGCTGCTATCAACAAATCCACAGGGGAGAACTAATGCTGGAAGACCAGCCAAGTTGACATTGACCTGCCGATGATAAAAAGAATCATCAACTGAAGAGAATAGAGAATAAACGAACAAGTTACATCATCAACCGACTAGAGGGGAAAAAAGTTCGAAAATTACCAAGAGAAATATAAGAAGCAACAAAACTACTTACAGTCATGATATCACCAGCATACATTGACAATGGATCGTTCTTCTTTTCACCTGTAAATGTCACATGTCCTAGTCAAAGTTAGTGTGGCCTTTCAATAGAAGGGTCTTACGGAATAAAAAGAAAGAATAGAAAAAGATATTTAAGCAAGACTGCAAAGTAGATACATCAGTAGAAGTAAAAGCAAAAGCTAAAAGAAGTATACCAATTCTGTAAGCCGCTGATGGTGCAGCAGGTGAAATCAAAATATCATTCTCCTCTAATGCTGCCCTGAAGTTTTCCCTTACCAAAGTCCTAACCTGGAATAGAATCACTCTTTAACTTCTCAAAGAATTAAATGAACATGAAAATACCAAAGCACTTGTAAATTGGGGTTACATAACTCATTAAAATATGAATTATCGAGTCTAATAGATGCATCGACCAAACATGATTGGTTCTAAATGCCACGTACACACTTGATCAAAACTCAACTTGATAAATTTTTGGAGTTAGAACTTCACAGTCAGAAACTGACGTGTAGATTGTCTTGTATAAGCATTATTGCCAGAGACACAAAAAAGGTAATTTAAGAGGCTGAAATATTTACTTAGTTCTAATTGGCTTATATTAGCATTAATTATCTTGAGATGCATGAGAATATAAGAAAGTGTTTGCACTTTCAACTTATATATAACTATGAGGACTTGGAATATTCTGAGTGCATGGATGTACAACCTGCTGAGCTCGCTTGTAGTATGCATCATAATAACCAGCAGATAGAGCATATGTCCCCATTAGGATTCTCATTTTCACCTGTAAAGACATTTAATACACTCAGTCCAATAGTGTTGTCAAAAGTCATCACATTCATGGAGAAGGGGAAGCAGGAGATCCTTTGTGATGTAACCACTAGAAAGCTACTTTACACAGAAAACTTTTGTTCCTTGGTACCTCAGAACCAAAGCCTCCAGCACGAGATTCCCCATAAAGGGAGTTTAACTCATCGGCAACAACTTGTTTGCCATACCTGCATTTTGACATCACATGAAGTTACGCTAGCTCCGATGTAATACTTCTAATCGTACATTAACTACTTTCTGCAGAATTTCTCCGAAGCTTATGTTTGGGTCTTCACCCATGAATTTTTGGGTTTTAACATTTTGAAAGCTTATCATTACTAATGTCAGGCAGTCTCCGAGATTATAACTTCTCTTTCTAAATTATGGTTGGTATCCACTTATTCTCTTAGCAAAATGGCAGTAAATTCTTAGTTCTTGAGACTGGTATGCAGTAATTAAAAAGAATATATCTGTTCGGCACTCCCTCTACTTTCTGCTCTCTTTAAATGGTAAGACTAACGAGGTACTTAGTTACTCTCCTTCAATTTGGCTTCCAAAACAGAGGATTAGAGCTGAGGAATCCTAAAAGATATCTAAAAATTGAGGATTGAAGATAGTACTGCCGTTATGTATTTCTATTTGCTCCGAGGAATGGAAAGGAAAGTTCAGATGGAAAAAAAATTCTTTAATGCATCACCTGATACCATCGTAACGGGACAAATTTGAAGAAGATTCAGAAGAAGCAAGGATATAGTAAGCTGGCAATCCTAGAGAGAAGGATGGCAATGAGACCTGCAAAAGTAAAAATTAACAACTAATTTCAAATAAGGAACGCCACAGAATATGGTAACTCAACATGAGGTTCATAACTACCGAAAAAATGAAGAATACCTCGGTGACGGTGCATCCTAGTTCTTCAAGATGACTAGCAGCACCACGGATTGAAGTAATTACTTCCGGGTCAACTCCATCTTCAATGGTTTCTCGGATCAGACCAACTCTCAATCCTTTCAGAGGTTTGGAGTCCAAATGATCTCTAGCAATAAATTGGGAAGCAAAGTCGGGAACTTCCTGAAGAGTAATATTGCCAAATAATTAAAGCAAACCTCTAAACATATACCACTAGCAGACTGTATAGCCATGTGGCTGTTTATATCAGAAGGAAATACCAACAAGCTCTTATTAGACTTGAATCAGATTACATTACTCTCTTCCCCCAACCACTCATTAATAACATAGAACTCACTCTTTGAGACTTTGTATGCCAAAATCTTCATATTCATAACAAGCACAAGTGTATTCAATGAATAAAACTTAATAGAGGAGATTCTTTTTCTACCCTCCCTAGACCCCACGATGTGGGATAATACTGGGTATGTTGCTGTTGTAGAGGAGATTCTTTTTCCCTTTCTAAAATAGAAAAACATAGCATACCTGAGGCAAATACAAGGAGTCATGAACTACAGAAAGCAAAGAACATGTACAGAAAGCTTACTCGCTTGCTACTTGTTGCGTCAAACTTGTCATGACCAGATATTGCATGAAGGAGAATGCCTGCATCAGCAACTGATGAGCCAAAACAACCGATAACATCCAGAGATGAAGCATATGCCACAAGTCCGTATCTAGAGACACGCCCATATGTTGGCTTCAAACCAACAACACCACAGAAAGAAGCTGGTTGTCTAACACTTCCACCAGTGTCACTTCCCAATGATACCATACATTGTCTAGCAGAAACAGCTGCAGCTGAGCCCCCTGATGAACCACCTGGTACTCGGGACAAATCCCAAGGATTTGCTGTCACCTAATAATACCAAGATGCATCACCTGAGTAAACCATGTTAAGTTACAAATCGGACTCGTTAGAGCAAATTCTTTTAGCTACTCTTATGTCATTACTACCTGATGATATTAAATAGAACCTACTCGCATATTTAACATGGTAGAGAATCCACTCTAACCCTTCTAAGTTCCAACGCATACACCTTGATGTATTCAACTCAGAACCCCAAAATAAATGAGGCTGGAGACATAAAGATGGAAACTTTATTTAGATTAACAGCAAAACATAGAAACTTGAAATTGTTTGTTTTTGTTGACAAATTAGAATTAAGCTATTCTCCTAACTTCAATTGTACAAGCAGACATTAGGCAGCCAAACAAGAAAATATGCAAGTACAACTCAACTTATTACAAACTGTAATACAGTCCCAACGGCAAATTGCAAACTCACCCAATTTCAAAGTTTAACTCATGGGCACTTAAACATGGGGCTCGATAGGTTTTTTATTTTATAAGGGGAAAAAAATACCGGTAAAATTTTTCTTAGTGAATACAACCTTTAGTTTTCGGCATTGCGTTGCTAACTCAAATTCCATATAACTAATACGTCATATAATTTTCCGTGTAAAACTCTTTGTTACTAATACTGGCATAACTTAGGCGAAGATCTATGTATTAGTTTGTTTAAGATCGAATGTGATACTAAACATACACATTTAAGCTAATACAAAACATAAGAGCATGAGCATCTAAAAATGCCAAAAAAGAATAACCTTTAAGCTAATTCTTGACTTATACATAAAATAAGAATCTGTACGTTACTCCCTCCCTCCGGATTTATGTGATAGTATTTCGTTTTTGGTTGTCCTAAGAAAATGATACATTTCTATATTTAGAAATAATTTTAAATTTTAAACTTCCCATCATACCTTAATGAGATGATTTATGACCACACAACTATCTATGACTTGTTTAGACCACAAATTTCAAAAATTTCTTTCCTTTATTAAACTATATGTCAAGTCAAACAACATCACATAAATTGAAACGGACGGAGTACCTGATAAGCGGAGCCTTCAGTTGTACTCCCCATACCAAACTCATCCATATTAGTTTTCCCAAAAACAATGGCACCACACTTTTTCATTTTGCCAACAGCAGTAGCATCAAATGGGGGTTTATAATTCTCCAAAATCTTGGACCCTGCAGTTGAAGGCATATCAGCCGTACAAATATTATCCTTAACCCCAACCAAAACCCCAGCAAGTGGGCCCAACTCCTCATTGTTAGCAATTTTCCTATCAATCTCTTCAGCTTCCTTCAAAACGACGTCGGATACATATAAAAAGCTCTTGAGCTGCGGTTCTGTGTGACGTAAGCGTTGAAGAAAAGTAGTGGCGAGATCAACGGCTGTGATTTCACGGGACAACAGGGATTTACGGATTGTGAGGATTTGGGAAGGTGGTGGTGGTGGGGTGGTGGGGGTGGGTAGGGGGGTGGTGAGTTGAGATTGAGATGTGTGGAGGCATTTGAGAGAGAGGGATTGAAAATTAGGGAAACGGAGAAGGCGAGGAGTTTGTACTGAAGATAGCATTTGGAGTTTGTACAGTGTGATAATGGTGAGACGGAGAAGCCCAAGGTTTTATCCACTTAAGGGGTCGTTTGGTTGGCTTTATATAATGAAACATAGCATGCCCTACCAAATGAGAAGGAAGTCGCAGGAGCAAGTTAAGAATTAGAATTCCCGACTCGTTTGACCATAGATTCCCAAATTTATTTTGAAAAATCTGATTTGGGTGAAGTTTGGTTTGAAGATGAAAATGTGTTTAGACATACGTTTTCAAAATATTTATTTTGAAAAAATCTGTACTATAATTCTCAAATTTTGGGATTTTGGTCCAAAATCAGCAATTGGGGTGATTTTGGGATTTGTAATTTTGCTAAAATGTGGGCAAAATTTATAGCCAAATATGAGTTTGCTAAATAAATCTCAAAATTGGCAAAACTTATGGCTAAACGGGTCCATAATCTCCGGGAAAATTACCAAAGGTTGTGGTAGAAATGTAGAATAGCTATAAAGTATCCCTTATTTTTAACTAACGGCTTGTTTGGATGGTTGTCATGTATCGGTTTCATAATATATTATAATATTATATTGTATTGTATTGTACTGTATCGTTTTGATGTATATAATTATTGAATATATTGTACTATTTGTCATCGTTTGCAATATTATAAAGAAAAAGTAAAATACGAGGTAGAATTATTATTAAAAAAAGTAAGGTAAAAGATAAAATATGATTATTTAATAGTAAAGCAGGGCAAGATTAGAGGAAAAAAAATAAGGTAACGACGCAAACACACCAAATCATGTTACGTAACAATAGATTTAAAGATACGATACAATAAAATTTTTGTAACAAATATTGTATACAATATAATAGATAAGAACCATTCAAACAAGCTGTAAATATTTCGACTTTGAGCCTTAGAAATAAAATTATTTTTTATAAGGAGTTCCGCCGGACACCAAAGTTGCTACCCAAGATCAAAATTAAATGTTCAGCAAGGGCCCGCACTCTCTCTTTTGTAGATACGCTATCCCTCAGGCTATGGTATGGGGAAGGGGAAGGGGGATCTACTCATTGATTTTATATTAGATGAGTGCCCGTACTATGATCATTCGGGAGATAGAGTGTTCAGTTGAGGAGATAGAGTTTTCCATTTTTACTTCCTTTAGCTTATGTTTCCAACATTTGAGGATAGAGTGTTCAGTTGAGGAGATCTTGAAGCATAATATCCTTCAAAGAGATCCCCATAAAGCTTAAATTAACTGTAATAGCATCAGCTATATGACATTTACCATTCAACTTAAGAATTCGCAAACCTAATGGTTAATAATTTTTACATTGCTCTACTTGCCAAAGGTACAATAATCTCTATTTTGCAGTACAATGGTGAGCCTCAATTAGCCGCTTGTGCACTTTTCCTGAGATGAACAGCTTGCATCGAACCAACATTTTCAACAAACTTGGAAGCCAAATAACGCAGGACCAATAGCGCTCCTTTGGGGTATCAATCGATATGCCTCCATTTCTGAGATCGGCAAAAACTGGCTCAAATGTTAAAAACCAAAAGAGAAAATGTAACAAACTACATCAGAGTGGAAGAATAGCAGAAGACAAATGCAGAATCAGATATCAGCCTAAATCAGTAGTTAAACAGTTTATCCTAGCACAACTGTAGAGACTAACAGTTATGACGGTGTTTGATAGGATAATTTTACCTTTCGTAGTGGGATAGGTATAGAAGTTGAAGTTTCGCATGAAAGGAAACACGATTACATGATTAAAGGGCAGAAGGCATTATAAAGAGGTGTAGAATTGATCTGAAAGGCCAGTTTATAATGTAAACTTGAAAGGTATTTACCAGTCTAAGAAGCAAGAAACTTAAGAGTTATCAACTTAAAACAACAGGTTGTCTGGGTTTGCCCATATAAATATGGTGGAGATTTCCTAATGTGAACAAAATGAAACTTGACAAAGCAAGACATACGAGGAATGGTTAGATACACCACATGAAAAGCCGTTAGAAGGACATTTGCATGGAAGATGAAGGAGAATATGGGTTAGGGCTGCTAGAAGAATTACCCCAATCAATATAGATTAAAGTCGGATCTCGATTATATAACATAGCAAGTGGAAGTAGACCTATCTTCAGTTATGTTGCAATGTCATCAGAGTTGATGGGGCTATGGTGCACAGGGAAGAAAGGAGGAAGAAGAAGGGGAGTGAATGGGCCAAAAATGCATGATGCAGGTAATTATATAGGAAGTGGGGCCCAACTGGCGTTCAGAAACACATCAAAGGGACGAAATTTAAATTAGAGATGAAGAAGAGGAGGTAGTCATGATATGGGAGTGGGAGGGGGGCGGGCTGAGCAATTAAGAGTAAGAAACAGAATGGCAAGGAGAAGCTAGCAATTACTGAGCTTCAGTCTCTGTTAGCCCACGGGAGGGGAGTGTCCTACAGTATTAATTCGCTTGAAGTACGAAAAAGTCTCAAATAAAGATGTTCGGAACATGATACATCATAAATTTTCCACTTCAAGTTGGAAAACAGTTCCAAACATTATAAATACCAAAATTTCGCTAGAATCAAGATACTAATGATATATTTTTTTTTGAACATGGAGAAGAAGAAAAAGTAAACGTCATGACAATTAGTTTACACCTTGTATAGGAGAATTTGTCCACTTTTTGCTACCAATTATATTAATTATTGGAAAAATAACAGTGAGCAGAAAGGCGGATTCTTTTACCTTCAAAATGAGAGCCAAGAGGAAAATGCCACCAACGGAAACATCAACAACAAGCCAGAGCTCACCCAGGTATCTAGACCCTTAACCTTTCTCATTTTCTCATCCACCGAATTCCAAAAATGTGTGAAAGGACAAGAATCTTGTGGATCCTGTAGCATTCATTCCTAATCAAACTTTGTTTTCTTCTAAATGGGATTAGCAATAACCCGATAAGTTTTCAACAGAAGAGCTTAGAAAGAGTGTGGCAATGAACACTTACCTCAATATTTGAGTCAGTAGTTGGACACTGAACATCTGAACTTGCAAGTGTTCGTCGTATGCCTTGGCTGGATTTCCCAAGAGGCATCTTTAATGTGGACTTTGTGGAATCTTTACCAGTGAATGCTTTATAAGCAGAATCAGTGTGTACCGTCTCCATGACTGAACCGAAAAAGTTTGTCACTGGTACCTATCAAAGTCAGAGATTGCCCGTTTCACTTTCACATAATAACACCAGCAGTCTAATTAGTTTGTTGGATGACAAGAACAAATTAGGTAATCGTTTTCAGAGTAACATTTCAGTTAGTCATCTAATTTAGGACAGCTTAACGGATACTTGACTGTCTCATGCTGTTGTTTCAATTTGAACATAAAAGGGGAAAAACATTCATAAAATTCTGTGCTATTTTGGACCTCTTTTAGCACTTCTTTTATTATTTTTACTTCACTTCTGCATACTAAAGCAAGTTATTGACACTAGTTTGTGCTCGTGGTAAGCAGTTTTAAGCCCTCTTGGTAGGTAACTAAAAGAAATGAAGTGCACTGTATTTAGATGAAGATGGGGTCCTATTAAATTAGCTCTTTTACAATTATTTTGTTAATTTCTTCTACTACTACTAATTTGTCATGCAAGTCAAATTAAGATCTTCAGCTTCTTAACCGATCAACTGTACATAAAGTGGGACCTAAGAACTGCAACTTTTCCTTTTATTTTATCCTACCTATCTCCACTAAGATCCTTTACTTTTCTCTTTTTTTGTCTTTTTGGGTTTTCATGGAGTTCTTCTTTCCACGTATTTCCTTTTTCTTCGGGAGAGTTGGGGTTGGGGGAGGGCAGGGTTGCATGGTAAAGGAACAAACATAAAGTCGTACCTCTTCTAGTTGACGAGGGTATAGATCTGTTCGATAATATGCAGTTGACATCAGCATATTTGGATTATATGAACTGAAAAGACTGCAACGGGAAAAAGATTAAAGAAAGTCTAAAAAAATTAAAGAAATTCTATGTCCAAAACAAATATCATCTTCTGATTAAGACAGGAAAAAGGAGATTGGAAAAAACAACAGGAAGAGAGGCACACATAATTTCTAGGATCCATGAGAGCATAGTCAATGTAACAGCAGGAACTACCAGCAGTCAAGCCCCCAGTGCAGTTAACCTTTGCAAACTACACCAAGTATTCTGGATCTACTTTTGGTCCACTTTGCTGCTCGAGTCCATATGACATGTACAACTTGAGCAGGTAGGTTATCTAAGATGCGAACCCAGGCAAGGCAATTATCACCAAAGTTACCAAGTACGCACTCCCGTTTACCCTCTATAACAGTCCCCTTTCTAGAGTTCCAAGCATTGCTTAAAAGACTTCAATAACCCAAGCAGCATTTCTAAATATATGTAAAGTTCAAACCTGCTTAAATGTACTCGATATGGTTATCTAAAATCCTTGAATAAGACTCTTTCCATTTTATTAAAGAAAATCCTTGTGGGCCAGGCCACAGTCAGACCCTTGAACAGCCAATAATTATCCTTCAAAATTTCTGAATTATCCCCAATTATCAATTAAAGGAATATACTTCAGCATTTTTATTATCAAGTAAAACCCATAACTGATGGCCATTGCAGCTTCAAAGAAGATATCTCCTTTCTCTCTTACCTTACTCAGCTAGTGGATGACTCTCCTTTTGATAATGATGCAAGCCTAATCTCCATCAAGGAATAATTTATACCCATTTTAAATTGTTGCGCCCCACACCGGAGGGATGAGGGTTTCGTGGTCTCTTTATATAATCTTGTGCAATCCTCACCTCATGAGCTAGCTTACGAGGTTGAGTTAGGCCCAAGGTCTGTTTATCATGGTACTAGAGCTAGGCCCATCCCAATTTATTGTTACCTATGTTGGACCCCCATTTATGTTATCCACGCTTCAGTTTGCAGGCCTGGGCGTAGGGGGGGGTGTTGAGTCCCACATCTGTGGGATGGGGATTTCGTGGCTTCTTTATATGGTCTTGGGCAATCCTATATATCATAAACGTATATACAGACTATTGCACTTGTGTAGCTTAAAATACAGTAAAAATATGTAAAACAAACTAGCAATGGATAGTTAAGTTGATGTCAATAGTTGATACAATCCATAGATTTCAAGAAAAGCAGCTTAAAATCTATAGATATCAAGAAAAGCGACCAGTATTGCGTCCAGTTGTGAAATGTAATTACCTGCCCAATGAGGCATTAGCATACATGTTCACCCTCTCAAAAAAAGCAAGGGTATAAAATGTGAATCGATCTATAACTGAAACACCAACCTGTACCAGAGAAGAAAAGGAGGATGAAAACTCACACAATTTTGTGAGTACAAGGAGAACATATTCTTTTGCCTCGTCGACATAGTAGGCATAGTAAACAAGTCTTTCATTAAGTTAACACTTACATCAGCATCCAAGTGATGCGAGTACGAATTTTCCCCTTTCATGCTACTCCCAATTGCCAAAACGCCGGGTGATTGAAGCTACAAAAATATAAATATCAGTTCTACCAACCTAGTTAGAGAGCCTGTTACTGAATGTGTGAGACGGACCAACCAAGAATGTTTTATGCATTGACTGAACCTGATTTGAAAGTAATCTAACCCATTATTTTTCCTTCTGTGGGGGGGTAGGGGGTGGTGATAAAGGCATCCTTACCATAAAGAGAATGTAAATCAAAGTGAAAATGAGATTTAAGATAGTTATTAAGGTACAGATGTCTGCCAATAGCCCGACCATGGGACTCTAATCTCAAAAGCATTGGAATATGGGCTTTCCTCAGAAATTTCCACACATGTCGGATACCTATTGAATTCGGATTTAGAAATTCAGTTCGCTCAGAGTATGCTTTTCATCAACTTATAAGCAAGGACCTATATCGGCACATTCTGGAGCAAGAATAAGTTTCAACCCCAATCATGACCATCGATCCTATTTGACTAGAATCATTACAGTTAACTCCTGAGTAGAGTATTAACTTGCAAAAAATGATGAATGAAAACGAATCACGTCTTCAACAGAGGTTTATTGCATCAAGGCCAGTCTTCACAAAGTCTAGCTTTTTCATTTAAGTCATGTCATGCAAATATCTTGCAGGTGAAGATTAGCATCCCAAATCACTAAACTTGGGAAGGTCAAATAACTTGGCATGCTGAAAGGTTAGGACGTGGCGAGTCATTCAAAATATACTTAGAGATAATTACAAATAAATTAATTAACAGAAAACAAAAATCCATTAAAAGACCAACCACATAAAGCCAAAATTAGTTCCTTTAGATGCTTCAAGTACAACAGTAGGAGTATGGACGAACATTGGTAGTTATGGACCAACTATTATTAGATGATGCAAGAATACAGGGTAGCAATGTGACATTCAACATTTTCCAAGAACAGCGGTGCATTAATGACAAAAAGGCAAAAGTCACCTGAGAGAAAAGAGTAGCAGCTTGGCAAGTGTCAACCATTATTAGCAGCTCCTTGAATCTGAAATTCAACAATGGAGTCATGACAAAGCATCACTTCATAGGACCAGCAAAGAAACTATCTGATCAATTCATCATCAAGAAGCTACAACCGACAAGGAGTCATGTGCATAAATGCCATAGCATCAAACAGAGTAGATTCAGAGCAGACATCCAACAAGCCCTTATCAGTTTAAAATGGGAGACAACAAAGTCCATATGATCCCTAAGCAAATTTTGCATAACAATCAATTTTATTTTTTAACGAAAATTAACAAACAACAGAAAGTCGAGGCTGATTTCTATACCTACGCTTTTCTTTCATTTGTTTCACTGCATCAGCTAAATCATGACTTTGAAGCTCCTCTGAATCCTGAAATTTTAAAAACTCGTCTCCACCATGCCCTGTCATGTACAGAAGTATGTGGCTTCCTTCATCACTAAGAAGACGTTTTGATCTTGGGACAGCTGTTTCGTGACGACCAGTCAACACCCTCAAAAAATTTTCAACCGTTACTTCATAACCTCGATAATCTACCTGATGTTTAGAAGCTTGTTTAATTAGACAACTAAATTAAATACATAACAAAAACAACCTGAATTCTGTGAAATTCATATACTCATAAGCCAGTCCGAAGATATATATAGAAGTGAATTGAAGAGAATTTCTAGTGCAACATTTAATTTAGAACGGTGTGAGGAGAAAAATATCAACCCCACCCAGCTAAAATTGTTTAAAATGCTTGAACTTTTTCTTTGATAAGTCAAAAGATTTCATAATAAACACCAAGTTGTTGTCAACAAATTTGTGGAAGACGTGTATCTAGCTCTTTTTGTGTCACTCATTGTCTTCCACCAGTATGCATATATCATAGCATTTCCTCCTTACATCAAAAATACAATTGAAACAAAAAAAAATCTCGTGGTGTTTTTACATCTTGCTCATCATTATGAAACAATCGCCTGTTCTAATTATTACATATACTCCAAAAAAGCATGACAGTGTGGTCTTCCATGCCGTCTTCTTTCATTGTCTATCCTCAAATTTAAGTGTTGACCATCAGCATCCAATACTACGTATCTCGAACATGTTAAGAATAGCTAAGTTGATAATGCTAAGGAAATGTCAACCACACAGAATATCTTACAGAATTAACATTAAATTCGGGAGCAATATTGAAAGGCACAAGACAAAGGAAGAAACTTTATACACCTCAACGTTATCTCCATATAAGTTTAGCCTGTGGTTTTCATTGTTAAAGACCTGTGCAGGGTATTTATTCCGAGAATTGCAAGCCATATCATCAGCCAACATCAGAATAATTCTTTCATCAGGTATGCCTAATCGTTTTACAGTTCTGATTTCAAAGAACAAATAGAAAAGAAATTAGAGCACAGCTAATGAAGCTCAGAAATGGAAAGGAAGACAAAGATAATCAATGATGATCACAATGGGTACTAAAACAGCAAGATTCTCACCTGTACAAAGACAAAGTATTAGCCATGTGTCTGTAATTAAACCTGAAGAGGAAAAACAAATAAGCCAAGCCTCTTGCAAATATAGAGCTTTCTAAGTAAAGATAAAAGGTTTCAGGAACTCTTTGATTATCCTGTATCAAGGCTAAATCCAGTGTCTATAGTTAAACTTGAAGTGCACCAGCTAAAAAGTAAGAGTATTGCAATGCACACAGAGAGCCTTTAATTAACAACAACAGGTTTTACAAACTCGTAATTTCTCGAATCAAGGCTAAACCCAGTTAAAAACTTATCATTCTACCACCATTACTTCTTCAATAAACACCTCTTTTAGTCCCCCATTCATGGTGAAAATTATCACACCTAATAAGAGCTGATAGGACTCCATCATAGACAAATTCTCTTTCGATGACGATGGTGTGCGGGCCAGCTTGAATGCATTTCAACTATTCGATCGGGTACTTGTGATGTCGCACCAGCACAGGTATCATGTAACTCTACCCACCAAAGCTTAGCCATATATGAAGAAGTTACCTAGCATTTTTTTCCCTCCACTTAGGGATTTGAACCTGAGACCACATGGATTTGCTCCTATTTTATTGACCACTAAGCCTCACTCTTGGGTGTCATAGACACATCATTTTTATGGCCATGATACAACACAGGGAGAACCACACTCCAAAAGCTAGCTATTGAGGTAGGAGAGCTCAAGACTAGATAAACCCCACATCAGCATATTGCAATACCGATGTAGGGCTCAAGTCCCATACCTTACAATGGATCATAACATGGTATACAATAACAACAACATACCATGTGCGGTCCCACAAGTGGGGCCTGGGGAGAGTAGTGTGTACGCAAACTACCTACCTTGTGAAGATAGAGAGATTGTTTCCGATAAACCCTCGGCTCAAGAAGGATCATAACATGGTATACATCCACATTTAATGTAAGATCATATACACACAAAGTTGACTTAAAAGCTCATTACAATGAATTATTCTAATAAAACAACCAATTAACTATGCCTCAATTCAATTTTCTACTAGTAGTGTACTACGTTAGAGTGATCATAAGCTATTTAACGATGGTTCTTCAAGTTCACGTACCCTAATTTCCCTCCCAGCCTAACCCCAGCACAAAATCTGTCAATAAATCGCTAAAAATCAGCTCTAAAAGCAAAAATTACCAGAAACGAGAAGTGCAGACCAAAACAGCCCAATTGTTCGTATGCATCGCAGATGAAGTTGATGCGATCCCATTGCAAAGGTAAGTAGAAAACAGAAGAAAACACAACAGAAATGTGGATTTCATTTTCAACTACAGCTCATACTTCCATCTCTTTCTACTGCTAATTTCTCTTTGTTCACCTTTTGGCGGAATTGTTGATTCGGAAAGAGGAGAGATTGGCTATTTGTGAAATAAGTTTTGAGATTGCAAGCTTTTGTGTTACTTTGATATGACTGAAGTTAGCGCTGTTCGTTCGGATCGGATATCCAAAATCCAATCCGAACCGATCCATTCAATTTTGAATTTCGGATTGGATTGGATTTCGGATTATGTTTATTAAAATTTCGGATTTCGGATTGGTATATTTTAATCCAATCCAATCCGAAATCCGAAATTATCAGGACAGGTATAAATACTACACTTTAATTTACATCAACCTCCAAGTTATTACCTTTACAATTGCTAGATTTAGCTATATTGGCACCATAGTACTCTCATAATTGCATAAACATGAATTTTTCTTAATGTATTAACTATTTTACAAAGAAAATATACATATTAATTTAACTTTGAGGCATAATAATACGATCCAATATCTGATCCGATCCAAACTTTAAAATCCGATCCGATCCGATATAATTCGGATCGGATTCGGATTGCATTTTCTAGAATCCGAAATCCGAAATATGCTAAATCCGATCCGATCCGATCCGTGCACAGCCCTAACTGAAGTAAATGTTTTCTTGGAAAATAATTTTTTAGAAAAAAGTATATAAAAAATTAATGAATTATATTAATAAATTGAAGAGTATTTTGATGAAATATTTAAATATTAAAGATTAATAATACTATCGGGGGAGTTAGTTAAAATAATTATATAAAATTAAAAGTTAATAAAGAGATGTAAGGAAAATGACTTCCGTCCGTCCATACTTGAGTGAAACCATTCTTTTGACGAAAAATATTTTTAATCGAAAATAAATTTTGTCATCATAAACACTAAAAATTTACTTTTTCACGAAAAATATTTTCTTAAAAAACATTTTATCTTCCTATTAAAAACACCCCAACTCTTTTATTTTTATCTTCAACTTTTTTTTTTTTGGGAGAAATTCAAAAATAGCCAGATTAATATACTGGAGTTTGGAGCACCGGTGCTCCAGTCTCCAGTATATTATACTGGAGCCAGCAAAGTATACCGGTCCAGCATAATATGCTGCAGTTTATATACATGTGCACCGAACTCCAGTATATTATTCTGGACCGATCTCTGTTGCAGCAAAATAGTGACTATTTTTCATTGACTTGGTAAACGCTGGCTATTTTTGAATGACCAGTCCGAAAACTGGTTATACCTTGCTATTTTTACCCTTTTTTTCTCATGTAATATTAGTTTCTAATGGTTTTTAAATAGCTAGAATAGCCTGATAGAGCACATTTATTATCCTGGTCCCTATATTCAATGAAATTTCATCCAGACACTTATAATCGTTCAAAGTCAACATTTTAAACCCATGTGACGTTGTGTCTCTCTCAATAGCATGATGCTAGAATCCACGTCACATAAAATTATGCTACATCACCTTTTCTTTTAATTTTACATGAAAAAATATTAATAATCCTTTTGTCTTTCTTCCTTCTTTTCTTTCAATTTTTTATTTTCAAAAATATTTAGAAAAAGAAAAGAAAAGAAATTGGGCAGGGGCTGGGGGAAGAACGAGAAGGGGAGAGGGATAAAGAGAGAGAAAAAAATACGGGTACGGGGGGGGGGGGGGGGGAACGAGAAAAAAACATAATATGTTTTTTGTTTTTAATTTTTTTGTCTTTTTCTTATTTTAATTATTTTAAATATTATATTCACGCTCGTTGTACGCATGAAATATACGCATCTTATACAACTCACCATTAAGTTGTCACATATGCTCGGTCAATGGTCAAAGAGGTTTAAAATATCGACTTTGAAAAATTATAAGTGCCTGAATGAAACTTCTTTAAATATAGGGATTAGGATGACAGATGCGTACAAGTACAAGTGTTTATTAGGCTATTCTGCCTTATAAATAAGTGTAGTCTAAATTAAACTTTTGTATTTGAACGGTTGAGAAAATAACAAAAATAGTCCCTTATGTTTAGGAGTTGATCTAAATGGTTCTTTAAATATACACATGAGTAATTTTAATCTTTTATATTTAGTATAATTAAGTGATATTAGTCTATCTTATTATTAATACACATGACAATGTTATCTTTGACGGAATTGACTTGAGAAGCACGCGAGACATTTTAAACTGGAAGTGCCGAATTTTGGGAAAATAAAGAACTAAAATTAATTAAATGCATATTTTAAAGGATTATCTTTAGACCAATCCCTCAACCATGAAGGACTAATTTTATCATTTTCCTTTGGACCGTTCAACTAAGTTCCTAATAAATCTTCTTTCTTCTTTTTAATTTTTCGTTGTTACATGTGTTTTGCTTTCTCAGTCTCTCTCTTTAAATGTTCTAAACTTTCTAAATCCCTGTAATGACGAGTGCAAAATACACACTTAAAATATGCTCGCCAGTCGAATATAGTATAATATAATTACATATCTACAAGGATTGGAGTAAAACAGTATTATCGTAGTTGTAGCTAGATTGTTATCCAAGATGATCAACAATTGAGGTTTATATAATGAATACTAAAATTAACTAAGAATCTAGAGCTAATTGACTAATGACAATCTAAGCAATGAATAAGCAAGGAAAAATATCAATGGGAGAACATAGGGTTTTGATAGGATAGGTGCAAGACAATTATTTGGGATCTAACTCTAGATAATTCACGTCTAATGTTCAAGTGAGTCTCTCGAATTCACTTAATTATTAGTTTAACTGTTTAGTACAAACTCCTCTTTCGGTTAAGTCTCAACCTCACGAGATGAACCAATTTAAACTCTATGAAGATATGCAAGAATGCGTAGTGGATTGGTCTTTAGGAGAACCTCTCTCGATTATCCTCCTAACTAGGTTTAATCAATGATTCAACTAGCATCTTTCGATTACATAGAAGAATTAATGAACTCAATCAACAATATAATGCAAAGATATCACAAGTTATGCCTCTCTCGATTACATGAACAAGTGAATGTAGATGTAATAGTTAAATCATCCAAAAATGCTTCAATACATAAAAACTAGAGTTATAATCCACAAATATCAATACACCAAATCCATCAAAACCTAAAGAGAACTACTCCATAGACATGGAGTAATTCATCAGAGATATAATTAAAAGATAGGAAAATATAGATTTGATCCAAACTCGGGTCTTGAGTGAGGAAAGAATGATGAAATCCTCGTGCTTTTGCTCCTCTAACTCTTCCTTAGCCTCCTTCGGTTGATTATGTGTCAGAAGTCCAGAAAATAATATTTTTTTATGTATTTATACCAAGTAGAGTCGGGCCAGACGAAACCACCTTTTCTTAGCCGAAATAGGAATTTCACTATGTAAAATTTGTTCAATCGCACCGTATGGGGCGACGCGCTACGCGGGGAAGCAGTGGGGATCTTCAGAGAGCTTGACTTTTCAATAGGCAGCAAAATTGTACAGATGCGGCGCACCACGCGCCGCATGTGTTTTGTCTTCTCAGAGTCCGGCTTTTTCCTTGCTTTTTGATATCCAGATGTGGTTCTCGACCCCGAATGCGATCCCGGCTTAATCCTTTGGGTTTTACTCAAACTTCAAAGTTCTAAATAGCTCGAATTAGCTCTGTAACATCTACATCACTCAGAATCACTCCTACAAAGCATAAAACACACGATAAGTACAAAATACTAGCGATTAAAACTCAAACACAATTAAAGTACAGTGAATTAGAGTGTGATAAGCGACTAAAACATGAGATTATAGCCTATCATTAGGTAACCCCTAGTAGCTACACCCCTGCATCTGTCGCTTCGCCGTCGCAGGTGCCATCATAGGTAAGTTTTACTGCTCTCTTTCCGTCCCCCTTTCTCTCTCTCCTTCTCTTTCTCTTTCCCTCCCCCCTCTCTCTTTTTATTCTTTCTTTCATCTTTTTCGGTATCTTCTGGCCCGTCTCGCTACCGGCGTCATTTTCTTCACCCCGTCTTTCTCCGTTCGGGTGGGTGAGAGCGTGTTTCAGGCGATTGCTACAAGTCCGACAACCCTTATAGCATATTTCTGGTGACCCATATCATCTTGCTCCATCTTATCCGTCCTATCTCTCTCTTTCCCTTTCTCTCTCTTCCCTTCTGTGTGTATATGTGTGGGTGCATTATGTTTCTTTAGATAGGTGCAACATTTTCCATGCGAGGACAGGTTATTTCCCGATGTGTGTACTGATTCCCACCGAGTTTCATTAATTCCGATGAATTCCAAACAGCTTTCCGGTAGGACGCAGCATGACTGTCAGTGGTCTTAGCAGATCCGACATACTTAAGGAAAACTCACTCCAGGTTCTTTCATTCCGTCTTTGCTATTTGCGGTATCAGTATTTTTTTTTGCTTGCCTGTCTTTTTGACATCTACAGTATGTCTTTGGTATTTGTGGTATCAATATTTTTTTACTTGCCTATCTCTTTGACATCTACAATATCTTGTTTTAAATTGTATTTAGTTAGACTTGCCTGCTTATATCTGCTCCTGTCACTAAATTGAGTTTTATAGTTAGATACATAATTTGTGCCTGCTTACCTGTAGCCATAATAAGCATCTTTGGACCTTTAGGGTTACTTTTTTAGTCTATTCTTTTTGTAGCTTTTTGCTGGTCTAGTGGCCGCGCCAAGCTATGATAGAGTGAAGTCATGTCCTTAGGGGGAGCGAGTGGGGAGGGGGAAGGGGGTAGAGAGTAAGGTGGTATGGATGGTATAGGTTAAGAGTAGGGTCATGGAACATAGGGACTTTAATGGAAAATTCTATAGAGTTAGCAAAGATTCTTCATAAGAGGAAGATTAACATAGTCTGTGTCCATGAGACTGAATGGGTGGAGAACATGGCTCGGGAGGCTGATGGGTTTAATTCGTGGTATTCAGGGAGGGTGAGAGGGAAGAACGCGGTAGGCATCTTAGTTTATAGGGATCTAATGGAGCTAGTGGTTGAGGTTAAGAGGTGAATAACAGGTTGATGGCCATTAAGGTAGTCGTAGGAGGATATATTCTAAACGTAATTAGTGATTAGGTGCCTCAGGTGGGTTTGGACTAGGAGGTTAAAAGGTATTTCTAGGAGGATTTGGATGGGTTGGTACAAGGTATTCCATCCACAGAGAATATTATTATAGGGGGTGATTTTAACGGCCACATTGGGAGGTTGCTTAGGGGATATGACAGTGTGCATGGTGGCTTCGGTTTTGGAGATATAAACGGAGGAGGTACCTTGCTGCTAGAGTACGCTAAAGCTTTTGAGCTGGTGATTGCTAACTCATGTTACCCGAAGAAGGTGGAGCACTTGATAATCTTTCGGAGTATGGTGGACAAGACCCAAATTGATTATCTACTTCTCAGAAATATGATAGAGGTTTATGCACAGATTGCAATGTCATCCCGAGTGAAAATCTTATGACCCAACATATGTTTTTGGTTATGGAGTTAAAGATCAGGTGGACGAGGAGGAAGAGGGCTATGTTTGGTATATCTAGGGTCAGGTGAGGTGTATTGACTAAGGACAAAGACAAGGGCAAGGACAAGGACCAGGAGTTGGGGGAGAAGTTGCTGGCTATAGGGGCCTAGAGGAGTAGCCGAGACATAAGTTGTATGTGGTCTATGACTGCGAATTGTATTAGAGAGACATCAAGAAAGGTGTTAGGGGTCTCGAGGGGTTTTTCTGGTGGCCACAAAGGGGACTGGTGGCGGAACGAAGAGGTTCAAAGGAAAGTGGAAGCTAAGAAAATGGCATATTTGAAGCTAGTAGAGAGCATAAACGAGGGGCAAAAGAGGGCTAATAGGGAGGGGTATATGTCACAACCCGGAATTCCCACCGTTTGGACCGTGATGGCGCCTAATATTTACTTGCTAGGCAAGCCAACATTAGAGATCAGTAAATCAATTCTTAAACCTTTTAGTAATTAACAATAATTAAACCATAATAAGTTGAAAAGAGTGCGGAAATCCATAACAATCTTAATATATAAAGCTAGCCAAAATCTGGAGTCACAATCCACGAACTTCTAAGATTTAACTGCAAGTAACTGTCTGAAAGAAGTACAATTATTTTCGATACAAATGAAACAATAAAGAAAATGTATAGAAGGGGACGCCAGGGCCTGCGGATGCCAACAAGACTACCTTGAGTCTCCGATCAGATGAAGCCAACAGCTAAGTACATTATCAAAATATGCATAGAAGTACAGTGTAGTATCAATATAACTGACCTTATGTACTGGTAAGTGCCGAGCCTAACCTCGGCGAAGTAGTGACGAGGTTAGTACAAGACACCACAAAACAAACATGTACTATATAACAATATATATATGCTAATAATATCAGTAAAAAGAACAAGACAGGTAATATTGGGAGGGGAACATGCTGGGGAGATCACAAGATAAGGAATCAAAGGAGTGATAAAAATCTAATCAACCAATATGCCTTAAACAGATAGGAACAAGTTATACAGTAAAGGAAAAATATACGGTATCGCCCTTCGTGCTTTTACTCTCAACTTCACCATACGAAATAATAGAAATGGCACGACAACACCTTTCGTGCGTTAACTCTCTCATAACATGATACATCATTACCCTTCGTGCATTAACAATCACAACATGGCATGACATCACCCTTCGTTCATTAACACTCACAAAAATATGGCACGACATTACCCTTCGTGCATTAACACTCCACCTCACCAAAACAAGTGACAATAACAACATGGAGATAGAAATATCAAGAACAAGTCTTATTTCAACCTTTGGTTCACAATACCAACCTCAACTTTGAATCAATACTCAGCAATACCAAAATCCGTAAATAAGATAAGAACGATCAACATAATGATAAACTAGTCTAAGCATAAGTAATATGATCAATGAAAGCTACAAATTTCACGAATAAGGCTCACTCGCATGTTATGACTCGACAACAATGCATAGGTACTCGTCACCTCACCTATACGTTGTACTCAACATTCAAACACGTAGCAAATAGGAAATAAAGACCTAATCCCTCAAGCCAAGGTTAACCACGGCACTTACCTTGCTCCAACGGCCAAACTCAAAGCTCAACCACAACTTTTCCCTTCAAACCAGCCTCCGAACCAATAGAATCTAGCAAATTTCCAACCAAACGATTCAATTTAAGCCTTAGGAACTACCCACGATTGCAAAATATTTAATTTAGGCCATTTTGAAAAAGTCAACAAAAGGCAACACCCGGGCCCGGTTGGTTCAAACATGAAATTCGGACCAAAACCCAATTACCCATTCACCCATGAGCCCAGTTATACAATTGGTTTTGGAATCTGAACTCAATTTGAGGTCTAAATCTCCAATTTTCGAAATCCCTAGTTTTTACCCAAAATCCCCAATTCCACCATGAAAACCTTAGATTTTAAGTTAAAATCTTGTAAAATGTAGTGAAAGATTGAAAGAAACTAGTTTAGAATCACTTACCTATGATTTGGGGAAGAAAAGTTTTTTGGAAAATCGCATCTTGTGTTTTAGGTTTTGAAAATTTGAAGAATGGGAGAAAAATCCCGTCTAAGTCACTTTTACACAACTGTATATGTCGCATTTGCGACTTGAGCTTCGCAAATGCGAGGGGACTATCGCAAATAGGAAGTCCTGCTCACCTCTGCTGCCTTCGCAAATGCGAAGGTTTGTTCGCAATTGCGACAGAAATGATCGCATTTGCGATCATGCCCTCCCCAGACAAAAGAGACATAAATGTATAACGTGGTTGGATCAACTGACCTACGTCCACCGCGAATTTGAGCAATCCACTATATAAAAGAGAGTACAAAATATCGAGAGAACAACCTCACGAAGAGGCAAACACAAGTGACACACTAACACTAGTCCCGTAAAGTTCTCCCCCTACACAAGACTCTCAAACCCCCTATGGCTACATTGTGGATGCTGCTGAATGAGAAGGACGGATCTTCAATTTATAGAACTCCAACCATTTTCCTATCAGAAAAGGGACTAGCCAAATATAAGAAATTTGTAATTTCCTTCTACAAGAAGGAAAACCCAATTATGATAAATATGTTGTCCTTTCCTTCATAAGATAGGAAAATCAATAACACATGCGCGAGGCATATCCTTCAATATCTGAATAATGCATTTGAACTGCCCATCCATCCGAGGATGTAATGTTGTGCTCAACTCAACGTGCGTGCCCAACTCACAGTGCATTGCCCTCTAGAAATGCGAGCTGAACTGCATATCTCGATCAGAAATGATAGACACGGGCACACCGTGAAGACGAACGATCTCGCAGATATAAATCTCTGCCAACCGCTCTAAAGAATAGGTAACTGCCACAGGAATGAAATGCATTGACTTGATCAGTCTATCCACAATAACCCAAACTATATCGAACTTCCTCTGAGTCCGTGGGAGTCGAACAACGAAATCCATAGTGATACGCTCCCACTTCCACTCAGGAATCTCTATCTTCTGAAGCAAACCACCAGGTCTCTGATGCTCGTACTTTACTTGATGACAATTTAGACACCGAGCCACATATGCCACCGTATCTTTCTTCATTCTCTTCCACCAATAATGCTGCCGTAAGTCCTGATACATCTTGGCGGCACCCGGATGAATATAATACCGGGAACTGTGGGCTTTCTCTAGAAACAACTCACGAATTCCATCCACATTAGGCACACAAACACGACCCTGCATCCTCAAAACTCCATCGTCTCTAATCGTAACCTTCTTGGCATCATCGTGTCGTACTGTATCTCTAAGGACAAGCAAATAAGGGTCATCATACTGCCGTTTCCTGATGCACTCAAACAATGAAGATCGAGCGACCGTACAAGCTAGAACACGACTGGGCTCAGAAACATCCAACCTCACGAACTGATTGTCCGAGGCCTGAACATCTAATGCAAGCGGTCTCTCATCGGCTGGAATGTACACAAGGCTACCTATACTCACTGACTTTCTACTCAAAGCATCGGCCACCACATTGGCCTTTCCATGATGTTATAAGATGGTGACATCATAGTCTTTCAATAGATCTAACCACCTCCTATACCTCAAATAGAGTTCCTTTTGCTTGAACAAATACTGCAAACTTCGATGATTCGTGAATACCTCACACGACATGCCATAAAGATAGTGCCTCCAAATCTTCAGCGTTTGAACAATGGCTGCCAGCTCTAAGTCATGAACATGGTAATTCTTCTCGTGAACCTTCAAATGCTGTGACATATATGCAATCACCCTGCCATCCTGCATCAATACTGCACCAAGTCCAATACGAGATGCGTCACAATATACTGTATAAGGCCCTGAACTTGTAGGCAATACCAACACCAGTGCCATAGTGAAAGTAGTCTTGAGCTTCTGAATGCTCACCTCACACTCATTTGACCATCTGAACGGGGCACCCTTCTAGGTCAACCTGGTCAACGGGGCTGTTATATATGAAAATCCCTCCACAAACCGATGGCAATAACCCTCCAACCCCAAGAAACTCCGGATCTCTGTAGCTGAAGTGGGTCTAGGCCAGTTCTTAACTGCCTCAATCTTCTTAGGATCTACCTGAATACCCTCTACTGATACAACCTGCCCCAAGAAGGCGACTGAGCTTAACTAAAATTCATATTTTGAAAACTTAGCATATAACTGGTTGTCTTTTAGAGTCTGAAGAACGATCTGAAGATGTTGCTTATGCTTCTCTCGACTGCAGGAGTAGATCAAGATATCACAATAAACACAATCACAAATGAATCAAAATTGGGCTTGAACACCCGGTTCATCAAATCCATAAATGTTGTTGGGGTGTTGGTCAACCCAAATGACATCACTAGGAACTCGTAATGCCCATACCTAGTCCGAAAAACTGTCTTTGGGACAGCGGATGCCCTAATCCTCAACTGATGGTAGCCAAACCTCAAATTAATCTTTGAAAATACTTTAGCACCCTGAAGCTGATCAAATAGGTTGTTAATCCTTGGCAATGGATAGATAGCCAAATCTGTTAGCTCCCTGGCAATGGTGCCAAAAAGTGATCGAGGCCAACCCTGCACTACTACAAAGTAGCGAGAGTGATCGAAGCATCTTTTACCCGAGAAGGTCGAGATCGATTTCCACAAGGAGCTAGAAATGGGAATTAAGTTTCTATCTAAATTGGGGATGCGTAATTGCTCTTAATTGCACTTCTAATCATAGTTGGTTTTGATATTACTTCTAAATTTATACTAATAAGATGCTAAATTAAGCTAAGTTAAGCTAAGTTAAGCTAAGAGTAAACTACTTAAAGGATGTCTAAATAGTTAAGAAGGCACTAAGGAAGTGGCTTTCTCCTAGGTGGACACTTGACGGGTTCTCGAGTCTAAGGCTAGGTTGTCATGTTAGGGATTAAGATATAACTATTGCACGATACTACTCACTCTATACCTCTCGGTAGTTTGAGTAATTTTGCCCTAATTAACTTTCTCAAGATCAATTGGGTATGATAATTTGTGCAAACAATTAAGGTTCAAGTCGGGTATTACTATATCTAAGTTTAACCCTTTAATTGGGGCTATCAATCTCTTGAATACGCCTCAATTCCTTGTTGGACTAATTTTTCTAGACTCAAGTTCTCTTTCTCAAGAAGAACCCAGGTCAAATAGGCACAAATTAGTGTTTGCAACCACTAATTCAACATTAAAACCATAAATTAGTCCAAATATCAAACACCCATAAACATTCAAGCCTTAAAACACAAGACCCATCAAATTCTCACATTAGGGTTGAGCCACAACCCTATCTAATGGGTCTAGCTACTCATGATAATAGAAGAAAACAAAGAAATAGATGAAGAAAAAACCATAATATTTAATTACAAGCTAAAACTTAAAGATTCAATGATAAAACTATTGTAAAATTACTCAAAATGGTAAAGAACTACTGTTCGCGAGCGCAGCCCAACATTAAAATACAACTGATGACCTAAAAATGGAAAAAGAAAATATTTATACTAAGCCAAATTTTCTGGAAAAAAATACCCATGCGGGGGTAGTGCGGTGTGCACAAAATCGAGTGCGGCCGCACTGAGGCTTCTTGGCTTTGACCTCTGCTCTCTGAACTTGGCCACCGCGGGCCGCACAAAATGCACCACGGCCGCGGTGGCTTCTATTGCGGTCTGCACAAAAAGGACTGCGGACTGCACTGACAATGATTCCCCAAATTGGCAACTCTCTGAACTTTAGCTTTGCGGACCGCACAATATCAAGTGCGGCCATGATGAAGCCAATGCAGTCCGCACAAACTGCTTTGCGGCCGCATTGCTTAAGTGTTTGAAATGAGCATCTCTCTGAACTTCCTCACTGCGGACAGCACAGAATGGAGTGCGGCCGCATTGGACCTGTTGCACTATGCTTGGACTTGTTCTGGGTACTTGTGCATATTTCACTCCTTTTTGAGGTGATTTTGATGAATTGTCACTTTGTTGACCAAACCTTGCAAACAAGTACATCATGTAAGCCTTTGGGATTATTTTGTACACATTTTTAATCAAATCTCAAGTAAGAAGGAGTGTAAAATGCATCATAATCCCTAGTTATCAACTCCCCTAAACTTAAGCTTTTTCTTGTCCTCAAGCAAACAAAATAAGACCCACCCATTAAGAGTAAATCCAAGAAAATTCAGCTAACCTAAAGTGACCTCATCTAGCCTCAATTGGGACTAACAATTTCCCTCAATGCAAATGAATCATTAACAACATTCGACCTTTTAAGCACCATGGATTTAGTGCAACACAAGAGCATCAAGAGTTGACTCAAAGAAACTCTTTCTACTACCTTGGCCATTGTGGAACCTAAACTCACACATCCTCAACTCTCCCTAAGCAAACCTCACCTTTAGGATTGTAGCACTCAGAACGAGGTTAATGGAAATACACTCATCTCTCTCAAAGAAAAGTCACAAGTCTACCATATGCTTGCCCCTTATGTAAGTCACCACTAATGTAAGCTTCATTCAACTCAAGATCATATAGGGCTTTTGTGGAGATATATGAAGGCTTTTGGTTCAGGGTAGAAAATGTTTGGTCTAAGTAGGTTCCATCTTCCCTTTAGCACTTCTTTTGCTTCATTTTGGCACACATTCTCTTGACTTTTTAAGTCATTTAACTTCTTTCTAAGGGGTTAGAGAGACACATTGTCACTCATTCTTGTTCATTTCAAATCTTTTTTTCCTTTCTCAACTTTCCATACCTTTCATCTCTTTATTCTTATTGAATCCCTTCATTCTTTTCTACATTGATCATTCTTTTTATCCTTTTGATTTTCTTTCTTTTTCATTGCCTTTCCTTTTCTTCATTTTGTACCTTTTACCACTTTGTTGTATTCCTCGTCTCTCCCCTTAAACTTATGCTTTTGCCTTGTGCTAAGGAAAGATCGGGTGCCAAAAGAGGGTATTTTTAGAACGGGTAAAGACTTGTATCATGGTTTTTTGACAGAAAAAGGTCTAAGGCTCAAAAGGGTTGACTAGGGATATTATCATTGGTAGGCTACGGAAGTGTTCAAGATATCATTCAGATCAAAGAGAGCCTATAATCACATCTCAAGTCAAATTACACTTAGATTTCTCCTAGACAAACATCCAGGGCAAATTCTAGAATAATGGCTCGGGACTTGGACTTGCAATTCAAATTCTCACCACACAAGCTATGGGATTGCTAAAGTAACAGAGTCGGGGGCCCACAACAACCTTAGTTGAGATTTGAGCAACACAATGGTCCCGAAAAACCACTTGATGATTATCGGTCAACACAAGAGTCTCAAGGTCACCACTTTCACCATCCTATACACAATATTTTGTTTTTGACCATAGGATCAAAGACAAATGTGTTAGGCCCAAGTGAAGCTTTGCTTGAGGCACCCTTACCAACTAGCTACTAAAAAGCAAAAAGAAAACAGACTCAAACCCTTAAGAAGGTTGACATACCATCCATCATCGGGAAGAGCCACCCGGTTCACACAAAATCCACCTTTGGAAAGAACCATGGCATTAAGAAAACCAAAAGCTTATTGTACGCAAAAACTCAAAACAGGAAGCTACTAAAATAAAATAAGAAGCTATGAAAGGAAAAATGTGGAAAGTAAAAATGAATATATACAAGAGGGGAATTAGTAGAATATACAATAGGGAGAATGAATATATACATAAGAACGTAACTTTATATACAGACCCAAAAGTAAAAAGTACAAAAAGTGCAATAAAATGATAAAGTTATATACATACCAAAGGTAAAAAGAAAGCATAAAGAAAAAATACTGTCATATATACAGTCATCCGAATAGGGCTACCCCTTCAAATGAAAGCTAGCATTGTCCTTAATGCTAACTAGCCAAAATAAGTACAAAATAAGAAAGAGGGGAAAAAGAAACTCCCTATTGGCCCTCCGTCTGCATAGGGTCCTGAGTCTAGGTCCCTAGGTCCTCAGTATGCTCGGGAACCTTTGACTAACTCTCTGTAATCTGTGCCTCCACTGGAACCTGGGCCTGTACTGAATCCTGGGCTTGTACTAGAATCTGGGGCTGGCTAGAGGAACCTCCCTACGGGTCCTCCAACTCTATGACAACATCGTCAGTATGAGAAATCACTCTCTTCCTCTTGGGTGGCCTCTCTGACTCCTGCTCTGGCTGGGGCTGGGCTGCTGGAGCCAGGTCATGCAATAATAGATCCAGAGGTAGGTGATCCGCCTTCAACCTCTCGTCCTCCACCCTTAGCTCTTTCACCGACTCTTTTGAAGGCCGAGTCTTTCTCATTTTCTTAGCCTCCCTAGCAAGCTCCTTCAATGCCTTTCCATGAGAATCCATAGCCTCTATGAGCTTCTTCTGGTTGTCCAGAATCTCCTTCAGAGTGTCCTCCACTGACTGTGGGACCTATGGCGGAGGAGGTACTGACTGGACTGTCACCGTAGTAGATAGTACAAATAGCTTAGAAGTGGCTGTCTGCATCCAGTTATTGAAGCTGGCGAAGGTCTGGATCAGGCAGTGGGCAGTCAAGGGATATACAGTGGATGTGGGGATCTTTGGAGCTGTAGAAGTGGATATTCCTAGGGCCATGTCTGTTGTGGTGGAAGGAGGCTGAGTAGGAGCCACTACAACTATTGGCTCTTCAGACTGGCCAGTTGAAGTAGCGGCTTTGCCCTTGGGGTCTTTGGGGTTGTCGGGACCTTTGGTGCTGTACCAGGAGAGCGGTGCCTTTGCTTTCACTTTCATATCAAATCTCCACTTCTCCATATCGAGGTCCTCAAAGTATGTGGTCAGGATGTTGGGGAAGGGATAGGACCTGTCACCTTCGTTCACCACTCGTATAATTACCCAGGACATCACATTCTCGATATTAATCGGGTACCCCGCCATGATTGATGCCAACAATATAGCCCGGTGGATAGGACGTGAGTTGTCATGAGTGGTGGGGTCTATCCTGCTACACACAAATGTTTCCCACCCTTTAGCTTCAAAGTTCAGTGCCCTCCTTAGAATCCTCACTCCCACAATCAACTAATCTGGGGTGGTACCTGGGATTGCCAAATACTCTGACAACCAAGGACGAGTAGACTCACCTAATGCCACCTTTTCTAAGTACAGTGCCTCATCCTCCTCCAGGACGCCCAGGTAGTCATTTATAGTTTAGCCATCAAATTTCACCTTCAAGTTGTGCACTTTGGTTACTGTGGTGCCCTTTTTGATGTGGGCAACATTCGTGTAAAACTCCTTTACCAAGTGCTCATTGGCATCCTCCACATGACCTATGAAATAATCCCAGCCTTCTCTTGCTCTGAACTACCTCAACACATTGGGGTTGTGAGGCAAAAGGTCTCGGGTGATGAATTTACGCTCAAGTATCAATTTCCTCTCGGGCCACTATTCTCTGAACTTGTGGTAGGCCACTTCACTTACGAACCTGTCCTGCCATATCTCCGGATTTCTAGTTCTCTCTAACCCTCCTACTTGGGGCTCACCCCTCCTACTTCTTCCCCTTCTTCTTCTATGGAACCCTCCCCAGATAGTGAAGCTGTAAGAGAGGTGGAATAATCATTGCCACTGCCTGCAGCTGAGCCCTAAGGCGACTCAGAAGAAATGCGCACTGATGCTTGGGCAGTGGAAGAAACCGGAGGTGTATCCCTCAACCTATTCCTCTCCAGCCAGTCAGGAACATACTATGGCACAGAGTCTGACGATGCCTCCCGGGAAGGGCCATATTCACTCCCAGATTTGTCAATGGCTCATCAGCAGCCTTTATGAGCCTCCGGGTGTTTTTGATGTTTTGCCGGGCTTGCGGGGTCAATTTGATCATGCCCTTTCCTCTACCCCGGGAGGACTATTCTCTCCCTGATTGTTCATCACCTTTGCCTCGTGATTTCACCATGATCTGCAAAGAAATATAGTTGAACTTTGTTAGTATCAGCAGAGTCAGTGAAAAATTTCAGAAAAATTACAGACATTCAGAAGTTGCAGACCGCGGACTGCACAAAATGAAGTGCGATCATAAAACGCTACCGCGGACCGCACAAAATGCACTGCAGTCAGCACTGAGGTGGGGTTCAGACTATCCACTCTCTGAATTTGTGTATCGCGAACCGCATAAAATGTATTGCGGTCCACATTGAGGCACCGCGGACCACACACAATCAATTGCGGCCGCGGTCCTCACTTGTCAATATTCAGAACATTTACCATCGCGGTCCGCACAAAATAGCATGCGGACAGCACAGAAGCACCGCAGATCGCACAAAATCCACCACAGTCTGCATTGAGTATCCAACAGCAATACCAACCTAGGGTTCAAGTTTTCATGTTTTTAGTCCAATTTTTCACCTATTATTGATTCCCTAGGTGTTGAATCGATGTTTTAAAAAACAAGATTAAATGAACCTATGCTACAGAATTAAAAGAAAAATGGGAAGAAAAGAAGAATAACTAAGAAAAAATGAAAGTCAAAAGAAAATAGCAAAATGAAACAACTAAGAAGGAATTAAAGTTACCAGAAGTGAGATGCACTGATGATTAATCGAGACTTAGCAATTGAATTCGTGCAATTAGAGTGATGAACAGTACTTTTTTAAGCTCTAAGTGTAAAAAGGTCAAAAAAGTTTGAAATGAGGGCCTTAGGTCCTATTTATAGAAAAAGGACATGGGGCCCATCTCACCTACCCACCGCGGACCTCACAAAATGGCACCGCGGTCCGCGGTGCTCCGCAACAAATGGCACTGGGGAAAAATCCACTACGGACCGCAAGAAATGCAATGCGGTCGCAGTGGTCCACCACGGACCACACAAAATGCATTGCGGCTACGGTTGCAAACTTCAGAGACTCCCCATTTTTGACCAAATACTCTGTGATCCGTATTGAATTGTTGCCCCCGCAAAGAGGCCTTTGCGGCCGCACAAAATGGAGTGCGGTCCGCATTGCAAACTTCAGAGAGTGATCATTTTTCCAAAACCTGGTCCTGCACTGCATCAACACAATCCTACAATATCTCATAACTAGTCAGTCAAAAAATAAACCCTACAATACAAAGAAAATCAAAGAAAAACAAAAAGAAAGACACATGGGTTGCCTCCCAAGAAGCGCCTGATTTAACGTCGCAACACGACGTAGGTTACTATTAAATCACTTTAGATGAATAAGTTCCACCATGTGACTATCATCAATCTTGCCCAGGTAGTGCTTGACCCTGTGCCCATTAACTTTGAAAACCTCCCCATTTTTGTTCTTCAAGTCAAGTGCACCAAACAGAGTCACAAACACCACTTCAAAAGGTCTACTTCATTTCGACTTAAGCTTTCCCGGAAATAGTCGTAACCGAGAGTTGAACAAGAGAACTAAATCACCCACTTTGAACTCCTTTCCATGAGCATATTTATCATGAAGGTACTTCATCTTGTCCTTGTACAAGGACGAACTGGAGTAGGCATGGAATCAGAATTCATCAAGTTCATTAAGCTGCTCCATACGAAGATTTGCTGCCACATCCCATTCAAGATTCAGCTTCCTCAAAGCCCACATGGCCTTGTGCTCTAACTTAACCGGTAGATGGAAAGCTTTCCCAAATACCAACCGATACGGAGACATACCAATCGGAGTCTTGTAAGCAGTCCTATAAGTCCAAAGAGCATCATCCAACTTCTTTGACCAATCAGTTCTATTTGCATTGATCGTCTTTGACAATATACCCTTGATTTTCCTGTTTGAGACTTCAACTTGGCCACTCGTTTGAGGATGATAAGGAGTAGAAACTTTGTGATTGATACCATACTGGCATACTTTGCAAGCAAAGTGTCAAAAGCTCTACTGTAAAATGAGACCCCCCCATCAATTTTGATTGCACGAGGAGTGCCAAACCTTATAAAAATGCTCTTCTAGGGAAACACAACAACACTCCGAGCCTCATTGTTGGGTATAGCCACGACTTCAACCCACTTTGAAACATAGTCAACCGCCACAAGAATGTATGTGTTCCCACACGAGCTAACAAACGGGCCCATAAAATCAATGCCCATACATCAAAATATCAACTTCAAGGATGGTATTAAGAGGCATCTCATCTTTCTTCGAAATTCCACCCGCTCTTTGACATTCGGCATACCTCTTCACAAGTTCACTTGCATATTTGTACAAAGTTGGCTAATAAAACCCGTAACTAAGAACTTTTGAAGCCGTCCTCATCCTGCCATGATGGCCACCATAGGGAGAGGAATGATAAACCTCTAAGATACTCAATTGCTCCTCCTCCGGGACATACCTTCGGATCACACCATCCGTGCAAATCTTGAACAAGTATGGCTCATCCCAATAAAAATCCAAACTATCCCATTTTAGATTTTTCCTTTTGTTAGAAAAGAGCTCACACGGGATTATACGTCATAAAGAAATTAGCAACGTCCGCAAACCATGGCATACCATTCACCGACACCGAAAGGAGTTGTTCGTCGGGAAATGAATCATTGATCTCTAGGCTATCACGAGGCCTCCCCTCCACCTCCAAGTGGTACAAGTGGTCCACCACTTGGTTTTCACTACCCTTACGGTCTACAATCTCCAAATCAAATTCTTGAAGTAACATGACCCATCGCATCAGTCTAGCTTTGGAATCCTTCTTCGTCATCAACTACCGGAGTGCGGCATGATCGGTATAGACTATGACCTTGGCACCCATAAGTTATAGCCGAAATTTCTCCATTGCGAACACAATAGCCAAAAGCTCTTTCTCGGTCACCGTGTAGTTCACTTGAGCATCATTCATTGTCTTGCTCGCATAGTACACCAGATGAAATATTTTGTTCACTCTTTGACCTAAAACCGCCCCAACTGCAACATCGCTCGCATTATGCATGAGCTCAAAAGGTAGGCTCCAATTAGGTGCGGTGATAATAGGAGTGGTGGTCAACTTGTGCTTGAGAAGTTCAAAGGCTTGCATACATCTCTCTTCGAACACAAACTTGACATCTTTTTCCAATAACTTGCATAAGGGATTCACTACCTTCAAAAAGTCTTTGATAATCTCCGGTAGAACCCCGCATGCCCAAGAAAACTTCGAACTCCCTTGACAGAGGTAGGGGGAGGGAGACTTGAAATCACATCAATTTTTTCTTTGTCCACCTCTATACCGTGCTTTGAAATTTTATGCCCAAGAACTATGCCCTCTTCCACCATGAAGTGGCATTTCTCCCAATTAAGAACAACATTGGTTTCTTCACAATGGTCCAACACTCTATCAAGATTTTTCAAACATTCCTCAAATGAATCACCCACAACACTAAAGTCCATGAACACCTCCAAAATATCTTCCACCATATCGGTGAAAATGGACATCATGCACCACTGAAATGTAGCCGGTGCATTACACAACCCAAAAGGCATCCGAGAAAAGGCAAAGGTGACATATGGACAAGTGAATGTGGTCTTCTCCTGATATTCCGGAGCAATCAAGATTTGGTTGTATCCAGAATACCCATCCAAGAAACAATAGAAGGCACGCCCAGCAAGTCGATCTAACATCTGATCAAGAAAAGGCAATGGAAAGTGATCATTGAGGGTCGCTTTATTAAACTTGTGGTAGTCCATGCATACCCTCCAACCGGTGACAATCCTGGTAGGAATCAACTCATTTTGCGAATTTTCAACCACAGTCATGCCACCCTTCTTCGGCACACATTGCACCGGCGAAGTCCAAGAGTTATTAGAGATGGGGTACACAACCCCGACATCCAACCATTTGATCACCTCCTTTTTCACAACTTCTTGCATTGCCTCGTTCAACCTTCTTTGATGTTCCAAGGAAGGCTTTCCATCATCTTCCAGAATAATTTTGTGCATACAGAATGCGGGGCTTATTTTCCGAATATCAGCTAAGTCTATCCAATTGCCTTCTTCCGCTTTTGAAGCACCACTAATATGGCATCAACCTGCATATTAGTAAGACAAGAAGAAAGAATGACTGGCAAAGTTGAACTAGGGCCTAAGAACTCATACCTGAGGTGTGGAGGCAACGACTTCAACTCCAACACCGGAGGTTCCTCAATTGAAGGTTTTGTTGGTGGAGTCTTCCTATTTTCAAGATCCAAATATAGTTTCCTAGGCTCATAAGAGTAAGAGCCCATCCCATGTAAAGTATTCACACACTCCACTCGGCCTTTATTATCATTTATATCAAGATTCAACAAGTTTGCCTCTACAGGGTCCTCCACATTGATTATTGCACTGGTATCATCAACTATTATTGTTGTGACAAGGTCCATAAAAGAGCATACCTCAGAACTATTGGGATGCTTCATTGACTTGCATACATGAAAGACTACTTTCTCGCCACCCACCCGGAAGGTAAGTTCCCCTACTTTCACATCAACTAAGGCCTTTCCAGTAGCAAGGAAATGTCTTCCTAATATTATTGGAGCTTCATAATCTACCTCACAATCCAAGATCACAAAATCAGCTGGCAAGATAAATTTGTCCACCCGGACAAGGACATCATCAATAATACCCAATGGTCTCTTCATAGTTCTATCTGCCATTTGCAATCTCATGGAAGTCGGCCTCGGTTTACCAATACCCAAAGTCTTGAAAACTGAGTAGGGAATCAAGTTGATACTTGCCCCCAAATCACATAGAGTTTTAGCAAAGTCCGCACTTCCAATGGTGTAATGAATGGTGAAAGCACCGGGATCTTCAAGCTCGGGGCCATTGAGTGCACTATTGCACTAACGTGGTGGGTCATCTTGATAGTTTCGCAATCCATGGATCTTTTCTTTGTCACCAAGTCCTTCATGAATTTAGCGTAGCCCGACATTTGTTCTAGAGCCTCTGCCAAAGGCACATTAATGGATAAGCTCTTCATCATATCAATGAACTTTTTAAACTGATTCTCATTTTTCTGCTTCACGAGACTTTGAGGATAAGGTGGAGGTGGCCTTGAAAAAGGAGCCTTGGCTTTAGGCACAACCATTTTTGGCATGTCTATTACGTTTTTCCTAGACGGGTTCACGTCATTCTAAGTCTCCACCTCGACATCTTGAATATCAATCCTCACTTCTTCATCCACGTTCTCATCAACCACATTTTCAACCACCAAGGGAATTTCATCTTCTTGCAACTCAACTTCATCAATCAAAACTGCTTTTTGCTTGTAGACACTCACTTCACCACTTCTTCCACTTCTCGTAGTCACCACTATCATATGATTGTTTCCACCCTTCGGGTTAACTACTGTATCACTTGGGGGCCTTTGAAAGCCTTGTCCCCGGTTTCCTTAATTGCCATTGTTCCAACCTCCCTGATTATTATTACTGCCCCAGTTGTTGTTGTTGCCATTCCAATTACCCTGATTATTCTAATTGCCCAAATTAGAATTTTAGTTGTTGTTCCCCCAATTACCATTGCATTGTTGTTGTTGATTGCCCCAATTACCTTGGGGTCTCCATTGTTGTTGGTTGGAAGAATTTCCCCTTTGGCCTTAATAATTGTTTACATATTGCACTTCTTCATTCTGCCCATCATAACCATCATCTTGGAATCCACCACAATCATTATCAAATTGATCCGAACTCCTTTGGTTTTGTTAACCTCTTTGTCTTCTTTTTGCACTAGCATGTTGACACCCTCCATAGCATTTACTTGGTGAGGATTTTGAACCTGTTGTAACTAAGCCTTTGCTAGTTAGTTCATTGTTGTTGTCAGCTCCGCTATTGCCTGCCTATGATCATGTAGCTCTTTGTGCAAGTAAGTGATCGTGGGGTCACCCTATGGCACATTGGCTCAACTTTTCCAAACGGAGGACGTGTCAGCCATCTCATCAAGAATGTCACAAGCCTCATCATGTGACAACTTTATGAAATTGCCCCCAACAAGTTGGTTCACTATGCACTGGTTTGTTATATTAATGCCCCAGTAGAAAGTCTGTTAGATCATCGCCTTAGTCATATCATTGTTGAGACATTCATTTACCATGGTTCTATATCACTCTCAAATCTTATGTAATGGTTCGGTGGGCTCCTGCTTGAAGGCTAAGATCTCATCTCTCAATGCTGCCATGTGCCCCGGTGAGAAAAACTTTACAATGAACTTATCTGCCAACTCATCCCAAGTAGTGATGGAATGGTTTGGAAGTCGCTCAAGCCAATCTAATGCCTTCCCTCTAAGTGAGAAAGGGAATAGTCTCAACCGAAGTGCATCCTCGGACACATTAGTTTGCTTGCTCCCCCAACAGGTGTCCATGAAACCCTTGAGATGTTTGTAAGCATTTTGATTGGCAGTGCCCGTGAAATACCCATGCTACTCCAGCAATGTCAGTATCATATTTGAAATTTGAAAATTGCCCGCCCGGATCCAGGATGGGACAATTGCACTTGCATATCCTTGGTTGGGAAGCACTCGAGGAGCCACTCTTGGAGGTGGCAGGGGAGGGTCTGGAATATTATCATTGGCATGGCGGCCTCTCCTTTGTCCTTGAGGTACAATAGGAACCTCATCATCAACATTGTCATCTACCTCCTCCCCCGACGGAAGATCTCCAAGAGGTGCATTGTTTGCTGCCATTTTGTACCTGAAGTTGTGACACGCACAAATTAGTAACATAGAAGGAAAGAAGAAAAATACACAAAAATATTTAGATAGATAGCCAAAACCGTTAGATCCTATAATATCACGCACAACAGGCTGATCGAGGCCAACCCTGCACTACTATAAAGTAGCGAGAGTGGTCAAAACAACTTTTACCCGAGAAGGTTGGGATCGATTTCCACAGGGAGCTAGAAATGGGAATTAAGTTTCTGTCTAAATTGGAGATGCGTAAATGCTCTTAATTGCACTTCTAATCATAGTTGGTTTTGATATTACTTCTAAATTTATACTAATAAGATGCTAAATTAAGCTAAGTTAAGCTAAGAGTAAGATACTTGAAGGTTGTCTAAATAGTTAAAAGGCACTAGGGAAGTGACTTTCTCCTAGGTGGACACTTGACGGGTTCTCGAGTCTAAGGCTTGGTTGTCATTTTGGGGATTACGATATAACCATTGCACGATACTACTCACTATATACCTCTCGGTAGTTTGAGTGGTTTTGCCCTAATTGACTTTCTCAAGACCAATTGGGTTTGATAATTTGTGCAAGCAATTAAAGTTCAAGTCGGATATTACTATCTCTAAGTTTAACCCTTTAATTGGGGCTATCAATCTCTTTAATACACCCTAATTCCTTGTTGGACTAATTTTCCTAGACTCAAGTTCTCTTTCTCAAGAAGAACCCAAGTCAAATAGGCACAAATTAGTGTTTGCAACCACTAATTCAATATTAAAACCATAAATTAGTCCAAATATCAAACACCCATAGTCATTCAAGCCTTAAAACACAAGACCCATCAAATACCCACACTAGGGTTGAGCCACAACCCTAGCTAATGGGTCTAGCTACTCATGATAATAGAAGAAAACAAAGAAATAGATAAGGAAAAATCCATAATATTTAATTACAAGCTAAAACTTAAAGATTCAATGATAAAAGTATTGTAAAATTACTCAAAATGGTAAAGAACTACTGTTCACGAGCGCAACCCAACGTTAAAATACAACTGATGACCTAAAAATGGGAAAAGAAACTATTTATACTAGGTCGAATTTTTTGGACAAAAATACCCTGGCGGGGGTAGTGCAGTCCGCACAAAATCGAGTGTGGCCGCACTGAGGCTTCTTGGCTTTGACCTCTGCTCTCTAAACTTGGCCACCGTGGGCCGCACAAAATGCACCGCGGCATGGTGGCTTCTATTGCGGTCCGCACAAAAAGGACCGCGGACCGTACTGGCAATGATTCCCCAAATTGGCAACTCTCTAAACTCCAGCTTTGCGTACCGCACAATATCGAGTGCGGCCACGATAAAGCCAATGCGGTCCGCACAAACTACTTTGCGGCCTTATTGCTTGAGTGTCTGATATGAGCACCTCTCTAAACTTCCTCACTACGGACCGCACAGAATAGAGTGCGGCCGCATTGGACCTGTTGCACTGTGCTTGGATTTGTTCTTGGTACTTGTGCATGTTTCACTCCTTTTTGAGCTGGTTTTGACGAATTGTCACCTTGTTGACTAAACCCTACAAACAAGTACATAATGTAAGCCTTTGGGACTATTTGTACACATTTTTAATCAAAACTCAATTAAGAAGGAGTGTAAAATGCATCATAATCCCTAGTTATCACCATTCGGTATGGCAGAATAGAAATAGGCTGAGTTCCCAGAGCCAAATCAATACAGAAGTCGATGTCTCTGTTGGGTGGCATCCCCGACAGGTCAGTAGGAAATACCTCTAGAAAGTCACGAACAACTGGTATAGAATCCATAAAAGGAACCTCCGCACTGGAGTCGCGGACATAAGCTAAGTAATCCAAACACCCCTTCTTGATCATATCTCGAGCCTTCATATACGAGATAACCCTGCTGGTAGAATGGCCTGGAGTCCCTCTCCATTCCAATCGAGGCGACCCCGCCAAGGTTAAGGTCACTGTCTTGGCGTGACAATCCAATATAGCATAATAAGGTGAAAACTAATCCATCCCCAAAATGACATCAAAATCGACCATATCGAGAAGTAGGATATCTACACAGGTCTCAAGACTCCCAATGGTAACCACACACGAACGATAAATGCAAACTACAATAATAACATCTCCCATAGGGGTGGACACATTCACAGGGGCACTCAAAGAATCACGAAACACAACCAAATATGAAGCAAAATAGGATGACACGTATGAATAAGTAGAACCAGAATCAAATAGCACTGAGGCATCTCCACTGCAAACTGAAACCGTACATGTGATAACCGTGTTAGATGACTCAACCTCAGGCCTTGCTGGAAAAATATAGCATCGGGGCTAGGGCCCACCACTCTGAACTACATCTTGAGGATGGGCCCTGTCTGGCTGCCCTCCACCTTTAGCGGCCTGACATCCACTTCTAATGCCCTGAACTCCACCTCTAGTTGTATGACCCCTACCTCTAGCTGGCTGAGCGGGAGGTGAAGCACATGGTGCCTAAACCATGGCACGAGAACCCTGGTACTGAGAACTACTCGACGCTCGAGGGCAAAACCTAGCAATGTGCCTCAGATCACCACAAGTATAACAAGATCTCGACTGCTGTGACTGCTGACCTTGAAACTGACCCTATCGGCCAAAGTAACCACCTTGAAAACTCTGGAGCGCAGGTGCACTAATAGGAGTTGGTGGTGCATTGTAGGCTAGCTGATCGGAATAATGCATATGAGGGCCACGACTACCTAAAGCACCATGAGAATCCTAAAGTGCTGAATGAACGGCTTGGGAGGATGTCCTTTACCGAAAGTACCCCTGCCTCCAGATGAGGTACCACTGAATCCACCAGAATGACGAGGTCTTGTCAGATCCCTGACTACTCCTCTAAGCTAGAACCATCTCGACTCGCCTAGTAACATTGGCAGCCGTCTGAAGTGAAATCTCACTCCTAGTCTCCTTAGCCATCTGCAATCTGATAGGCTGGGCAAGTCCCTCAATAAACCTCTCTCTCTCTCTCTCTCAATAGGAAGTAAAAGAATAGCATGGCGGGCCAAATCCACAAATCGGGTCTCGTACTGAGTGACAGTCATAGAGCCCTGCTAAAGACGCTCGAACTGCCTCCGATAGTCCTTTCTCAATATGACAGGAAGGAACTTCTCAAGAAATAGCCGAGAGAACTGGTCCCAAGTGAGAACCGACAACTCAACTGGTCTGGTTAACATATAATCCTTCCACCATTTCTTAGAGGAACCTGACAAATAAAATGCAGCAAAGTTGACCCCAATGGTCTCCACTATGCTCATGTTCCATAGGGCCTCATGACATCTGTCCAGATAGTCTTGGGGATCCTCTGAAGATGCACTGCTGAAGTGAACTGGGAAAAGTGTCACGACCCAATCCCCGAACCCGGTCATGATGGCGCCTCTCGTGAAGACAAGGCCAGCCAGACCAAAACGGAACACCTCTTTTAAATAGTTAATCATCATAAACAGTAATAACATATAATATAATACTCATAAATTGCGGAATTTTAATGTTAACAACAGTAGGAACCATCCCGACACAGCCCAAACTGGGGTGTCACAAGTCATGAGCAACTAAGAAGTCCGGATACAAGTCTACTGAACACAAAATCCAATACAATAGTTCAGAAAAAAAAACATGGAAATGATAGGATAAGGGAGGCACGGGACTGCGAACGCCAACAACTACCTCGTAGTCTCCAAATCACTACCTGAACTAGGAGAAATCAACACTCAGGAGCGAACTCCGCGATGCCTGAATCTGCACACATGGTGCAGGGAGTAATGTGAGTACTCCGACTCAGTGAGTAACAATTATAAATAATGGCTGAAAGTATAAAACACGTAAAGACACAAAGCAATTCCATATTAAGCAGTAAAATCACTTAAAGCAGTAAATCAGTGAAGAATCAAATGATATTCCTTTTTAAAACAAGTAAAACAGGTAATTAACAGGTAAATAATAAGTAGAAATCCTCCCCTCGGGCACAATATCAATCTCTCAACATAGTATCAGCCCCTCCGGCTCACTCTCAGTACAGTATCAGCCCCTCGGGCTCACTCTCAGAATAGTATCAGCCCCTCGGGCTACCTCACAATCACTCATATCAGCCCCTCGAGCATAGCATCAATCACTCAGAACAATGGGTACCCGCGCTCACTGTGGGTGTGCTGCAGACTCCGGAGGGGCCCCTTACGGCCCAAGTGCTATATCAAGCCACCTCGTGGCATCATCACTCAACATATCCTCACATCACTCAAGCCACCGCGTGGCATATAAAGTATCTCAGGCCCTCGGCCTTATATCACTGGGCCTCACATCACTCAAGCCACCGTGTGGCATAAATAGTAACCCAGGCCCTCGGCCTCATATCACTCAACATATCCTGACATCACTCAAGCCACCGCGTGGCATATAAAGTATCTCAGGCCCTCGGCCTCATATCACTCAAGCCACCGCGTGGCATAAATAGTAACTCAGGCCCTCGGCCTCATATCACTCAACATATCCTCACATATGGCCCTCGGCCTCACTCAGTCCAAAAATCATCATAAGCCCCTTGGGCATTAGTAAAATAGTAGTTCTCAGCCCAAAATATGATGTAGAAATATCATTTAAGTTTCAAATCTAAGTAAAAGTGGCTGAGTTTGTAAAACAGTAGATATCAACAGGACTGAGTTCAAATAATAAGTCAAGCAGTGAGGAAACAGTGATAAAAATCCCCGAAGGGTTCAAATAGTTGGCACGGAGCCCAAATATGGCAATCAGCCTAAATCATGATGATAACAATTGAATTTCAGTCAAATATTCGGTAAAATCATCAATCGGGATGGACCAAGTCACAATCCCCAGTAGTGAGAGACCCCATGCTCATCATCCAGCGTGTATCTTGTCTCAATATAGCACTACGATGTGCAATCTGAGGTTTTAAACTCTCAGGACATCATTTACAACCATTACTCACCTCGAACTAGCTAATTCTCTAGCTCGCGACGCCTTTGCCCCTCGAATTGGCCTCCACACATGTCGAATCTATCCAAAATCAGAATGAATACATCACAATATGCTAAGGGAACAAAGCCCAAGCGAAAACATTCGAAAAATATCAAAAATCTCGAAATTAGCAAAACCTGAGCCCCGAGACCACGTCTCGAAATCCGGTAAAATATACATTTTCAGAATCCTCATACCCTCACGAGTCTAACCATGCCAAAATTATCCAATTCCGATACCATTTGGTCCTTCAAATCATCATTTTACATTTTTGAAAGGTTTCACAATTTTCTTCCCAAATTCCATCTCAAATCACGAATTAAATGATGAATTAAGTGATAGATTCATGTATTCTAGCCAAATATGAGTTAAAATCACTTACCCCGATGAATTTCTTGAAAAACCTTCGAAAAATCGCCAAAATCCGAGCTCTCTAGGTTAAAATATTAAATAAAACCCAAGACCTCGTATTTATATGTACCCCTCAGGTTTCAGCTACCGCGGCCGCGCCCGCGCTTTTGTGTGGTCCGCGCGATGCCTACCGCGCCCGCTTTTGTGCGGTCCGCACAACACTCAACGCGGACGCACTTATTTTTGTGCGGACCGCCTGAGTGAGTTCCGGCGCCTGCAACCCCTGTAGACCTGCTACAACTATGATTTTTTCACTAAAACATCCCGGAACCTACCCGGAACTCCCAGAACTTTGAACTAATTGCACCAACACATCCCATGACATCGTTCAAACTTGCTCAAAACTTCGGAATGCTCACAACAACATCAAATCACCAATTTAACATAGGATTCAAGCCTAAGAACTCCAAGAACTCTTAAATTATGCTTTCGATCAAAAAGTCTATCAAATCTCGTCCAAATGGCCTAAAATTTTGCACACACATCCCAAATGACACAATGATGCTACTGCAACTCTCGGAATTTTATTCCGACCCCTATATCAAAATCTCGCCTATCAACCGGAATTTGCCGAAATATCAATTTCGCTAATTCAAGCATAAATCTTCTCTACAACTCCAAAACTCATTCCGATCGCGCTCCTAGGTCACAAATCACCTCCCGAAGCTAACCGAACCATCAGAACTCACTTCCAAGCCTTCTAACACATAAGTCAACATCCGGTTGATTTTTCCAACTTAAGCCTTCTTAAAAGAGACTAAGTGTCTCATTTCTTACCAAATCCTCTCCGAACTCGAACTAATCAACTCGATCACATAAAACACGGATAATGAAGTGTAAAGAAGCTGAAATGGGGGAAACAGAGCAGTAACTCATAAGACGATTGGCCGGGTCATCACAAAAAGCTTGGTAAACCTATCTAGTCTCCATAAAGCCTTAGAAGACATAACTGATCCATCATCGGCCTGTGCCACAACACCCGACTGAACTACCCCATGGGCTGAGCTGCTGGAGTCTAAAATTGGGGAGCCATGTACTCCGGAGTGTGAGTAGCGGGAGTCTGTGCTCCTCCCCTAGTCTGAGAGACAACTGATGCTATAGGAAATGTGTCGGCCTGTGTCACACTCTCCATGAGGCCTATAAGATAGACCAAAGCATTCTGAAGTACTGGGGTGGCGATGAACCCCTTTGGGACCTGAGCTGGTCTTGCTGGAATGGTCTGGGTTGGAGCCTCCTTATCAAACTCCACCTGAGGCTTTGCTGCTGGTGCTGTTGCTCGAGCTCTGGCCTGAGCCCTGCCCCAGCCTCGACCCTGTCCTCCGCCCCTCGTAGGAGCTGCCACTAGGGGCTCTGGCTGCTGCTCAACTGAAGATGTGGTACGTGTTCTTGCTATCTACGAAAGAAAAAAAGTAGAAGAGTTTGATTAGCACTAAGAGGACAAAATTGCACGACAGAGAAGAATAGAAGTGACAGTGTTCCTAAACTATATAGCCTCTGAGAGATAAGTAAAGACGTCTCGGTACCGACCCCCCAGACTCTACTAAGCATGCTCGTGAATTGTGAGACCTAGGAAGCCTAGTTCTCTAATACTAGTTTGTCACGACCCGGAATTCCCACCATCAGGACCGTGATGACGCCTAACATTTCACTTGCTAGGCAAGCCAACGTTAGAGATCATTAAACCAATTCTTAAACCTTTCAGTGATTAACAATAATTAAACTATAATAAGTTGAAAAGAGTGCGGAAATCTATAACAATCTTAATATATAAAGCTACCCAAAATCTAGAGTCACAATCCTTGAACTTCTAAGATTTAACTACACGTAACTGTTTGAAAGAAGTACAACTATTTTCGATACAAATGAAACAGTAAAACAATGTATATAAAGGGACGCCAGGGCATGCAGACGCCAACGGGACTACCTTGGGTCTCTGATCAGATGAAGCCAACAGCTAAACTTGGGATCAACTCAGTCCAATGCCAAAATCTGCATAGAAGTGCAGTGTAGTATCAATACAACTGACCCCATGTACTAGTAAGTGCTGAGCCTAACTTCGGCGAAGTAGTGATGAGGCTAGGACAAGACACTACAAAACAAACATGTACAATATAATGATATATATGCCAATAACATCAGTAAAAGGAACAAGACAGGTAATATTGGGAGGGGGACATGTTGACAGGATCATAAGATAAGGAATCAAAGCAATGATAAAAATCTGATCAACCAATATGCCTTAAATAGATAGGAACAAGTAAACACAGTAAAGGAAAAATACAAGGTATCACCCTTCGTGCTTTTACTCTCAACCTCACCATATGAAACAATAGAAACGGCACGGCAATACCCTTCGTGCGTGAACTCTCTCATAACATGGCATGGCATCACCCTTCATGCATTAACACTCATAATATGGTACGGCATCACCCTTCGTGCATTAACACTCACAAAAATATGGCATGACATCACTCTTCATGCATTAACACTCTTTCTCACCAAATAAGGGACAATAACAACCGAGAGATAGAAATATCAAGAACAAGTCTTATTTCAACCTTTGGTTTCACAATACCAATCTCAATTTTGAATCAATACTCAAGCAATGCCAAAATCCGTAAATAAGATAAGAACGATCAACATAACGATAAACTAGTCTAAGCATAAGTAATATGATCACGAAAAGCTACACAATTCATGAATAAGGCTCACTCGCATGCTATGACTCAACAATAATGCATAAGTACTCGTCACCTCACCTATACGTTGTACTCAACATTCAAACATGTAGCAAATAGGCAAATAAGACCTAATCCCTCAAGCCAAGGTTAAGCACAACACTTACCTCGCTCCAACAACCAAACTCAAAGCCCAACCACAACGTTTCCCTTCAAACAAGCCTTCAGACCAATAGAATCTAGCAAATTTTCAACCAAACGATTCAATTTAAGCAATAGGAACTACCCACGATTTCACATAATTCAATTTAGGCCATTTTTGAAAAAGTCAATACCCGGGCTTGCTTGATTCAAACCCGAAATTTGGACCAAAACCCGATTACTCATTCATCTCCGAGTCCGATTATACAATTGGTTTGGAATCCGACCTCAATTTGAGGTCTAAATCCCTAATTTTCGAAATCCCTAGTTTCTACCTAAAAATTCCCAATTAGACCATGACAAACTTAGATTTTAAGTTGAAATCTTATAAAATGTAGTGAAAGATTGAAAGAAACTAGTTTAGAATCACTTACCTATGATTTGGAAAAGAAAATTACTTTGGAAAATCACATCTTGTATTTTAGGTTTTGAAAACTTGAACAATGGGAGAAAAATCCCGTCTAAGTTACTTTTAGACAATTGTAGATGTCGCATTTGCGACCTGAGCTTCGCAAATGCGAGGGGACTATCGCAAATTCGAAGTCCTTCGCACCTCTGTTGCCTTCGCAAATGCGATGGTTTGTTCGTAATTGCGAACATCACCCTTTGCAATTGTGACAGAAATGATCGCATTTGCGATCATGCCCTCCTCAGACTCACTTCGCGAATGCGAAGATTTTCTCTCAATTGCGAGGACTGCCTGGCCTAGCTACTATTTTCATTTGCGAGGAGTAGCTCGCAAATGCGAACTCTAATCTCGCAAATACGAGATCATAGACCAATTCCCAGAAATAGCAGATACCAGCAATGCCTAAGTCCAATTTCACTCCGTAGCCTATCCAAAACTCACCCGAGCCCTAGGGGTTCCAAACCAAACATGTACACAAGTCTAAAAATATCATACAAACTTGCTCGCGTGATCAAATCACCAAAATAACATCTAGAACTACGAATTTAGCACCAAATCAAATGAAATTCTCAAGAACACTTTAAAATTTCTATTTTCTCAATCGGACGTCCGAATAATGTCAAACCAACTTCGTTTCTCACCAAATTTCACATACAAATCATAAATAGGGTATTGGACTTATATTGGGTTCTGGAACTAAAATACGGACCCTATATCCAAAAAGTCAATCAAACCTTGGTCAAACATTTCCATTTCATTAAGCCTTAAACTTTTAAATTTCGACAAAGTCCGATATTTTGGGCTAGGGACTTCCAATTTCAATTCCGGGCATACGCCCAAGTCCCAAATCATGATACAGACCCACCGGTACCGTCAAAACACGAATTCGGATTTGTTTACAATAAATATTGACCAAAGTCAACTCAAATTAAGTTTTTAGGCAAAATTTCTTATTTTTATCAACTTTTTACATAAAAGCTTTTTAGAAACACGCTCGAACTGTGCACATAAATCAAGGAGGGTAAAAATGAGATTTTTAGGGCTTAAAAGTGCGAAATTGAGTTCTTAAACACAAGATGACCTTTCGGGTCATCATAGTATAAGAAGGCTAGGAAGGAGGCAAAGTTAGCGATTATTGCGGCTAAGACTATGGCATTTAGTTGTTTATACGAAGAATTGGGAAAAGAGGTGAGGACAAGAAGTTGTACAGGTTGGCGAAAGTGAGAGAGCGGAATGCCCGAGATCTAGACCAAGTGAGATGCATAAAAGACAATGAGGGTTGAGTTTTATTGGAGGGGGCACAGATTAGGTAGAGATGAAAGTCTTACTTCCATAAAATCTTGACTAAAGAGGGAGGTAAGAACATTATAATGGGTACTGTAGATGCATACGAGTGGGGGAGGTTGTAGGGGCTATGTGCAGCATGATTAGGGGCTAGTAGAGCGACCCGGCCGGACGAGATCCTGGTGGAATTTTGGAAGAGCGTGGGTAAGGCGCGCTTGGAATGTCTTTCTAGATTGTTTAACATCATTTTTATAATTAAGAAGATGCCTGAAGAGTGGAGACAGAGTATGATGATTCCATTGTACAAGAACAAGAGAGATATCCAAAACTACAACAATTATAAGGGTATCAAGTTGTTAAGCCATACGATGAATGTTACGCCTCGCAATATTACGATGATGTTATACCCTGCAATATTATATTACGATGATGTTACGCCTTGCAGTATTACATTACGATGATGTTACGCTTCACAGTATTAAGTTATGATAATGTTGCACCCTGCAGTATTACATTACGATGATGTTACGCTTTGCAGTATTAAGTTATGACAATGTTTCACCCTGCAGTAGTTACGACGATGTTGCACCCTGTAGTATTGTACGTTGAATTTGTCGTAAGGTAATTGACATAAATCCAAGTAAAAAATTATTTAGAGATTATAAGGATTATGCTATTTCACAAGTGATGAGTAAATTCGTGAAGGTGAAAAGGGAAGCAAGTCAAAGAAAATGAATTTTCGTCAAAGTTTGGCATTTTGGGGTAAAATACGGCCCGAGCTAAAATACCCGAGCTAGTAAGGTGTATAAGGTATGTTAAAAAAGAGTAGTATTTTAAGTAAGTTAAGATAATTCTTAATTATGCGGGTAATTGGTCAATTACTGGGTAATGGGGTATTACCCAATTAATTAAAGAAATAAGTGGATAAGGATGGGAAAAACCAACGTGGCAGCACTCCATCAATCTTTAATGACTCTTAAAGAAGATTGGGAGGTGGCACACTTAAAGGATTCATGTGTGACACCAAATCCTTGAAATATGGGCTTTATCCTAACTCAACTCACTTTCTAATCTTTTAGAAAGTTTCATCCAAGAACATTACAATACAAAGGACTTTCTAATTCAAGGGACATATCACGTTACCGCATTTCCAAATAGCAACTCAATACAAATGACTTTCTAACCCAGGAACAGATCACGTTAATTCATTTTCCAAAAAAAAGCAACATTGTTGCTAAGTTCTTAAGGAAAAGTTTTCGACCAAATTTTTTTTGTGTGTGATTGCTTCGAGCTTTTCATACGATTTGTTCTGTGTATTAGAGGATCGTCAAGAGAATCGACTCAGGTATGTTAAGACTATCCCTTCTTTCCTTTTGGTATGATCCGTACGATATAAATGAAATGAGAAAATGCACAACTTCCATAAATGACTCTATTCATAGAAGTATCAGAGGTGCCTATATTCTTGATTTCCCATGTGTCATATTATTTTATCATCTGTTCATGGGTCTCAGAAAAATACGAAAGTTGAAAAGAGTTTACTTTATGATATTACCCAAAGACAAAATGGTCTTATAACATTCCGAAAGATTTTATTAATGTATTTTTCATGCATTGCATTCATGTACATTGAGCCATGACCAGATGGCGTTACATGCGCGTATATATGTATGTATATATATGTATATGGGGTATGGTAAAGGTTATGGCGTTATATACGCACCACCACCTGATCATCTGGTATACATTGATGATTATGCCCATAGTGGCCAAGATGATATGATGAGATGCCCTCAGAGGCTGATGACGTTATGAAATACGTGCCTATGCACGACATGACATTTATACACATACGCATGATACTATAATTATTTCATGATTTACAAAGTTATTTAGACTTACAGGTGAAGTCATTTACTAGATATTTCCTCTATATCTGTTATGTACTTATTTATGTGACTTACATACTCAGTACATTATTCATACTGACGTCCCTTTTTACCTGGGAATCCTGCGTTTCATGCCCGGAGGTCCCGATAGACAGGTCGAGAGCCCTTCAAGTAGGCTATCAGCTCAACGGAAGATGTTGGTGCGCTCCATTTGCTTCAGAGTTGCTTGTTTGGTTAGTATGAGTTATATGTGTATTGTTTGGTATGGCGGGACTCTGTCCCGACCTTTATGAAAATTATGTATTATTAAAGGCTTGTAGACAAATGTCATGTACATAAAAGATTGTATGGTCTTGTCGGCCTATGTTCAGTGTTCAAGTGGTTATTTTGGTCTTAGAGGCCCATATGTCTTATGTATAAGTTGGCGTTACTTGTTGTATTCTACCTATTTCACGGTAGCCTATCCAGATTAGTTATTTATGATAGTATGACATGAAAAGATACGTTATGTTGGTACTCGATTGAGTAAGGTACCGGGTACCCGTCACGGCCCATCAGTTTGGATCGTGACAAAGAATATGTGAGAGAGGGTGCTCAAAGGGAGGATGAGAAGGAGTGTATCCATTTTCGAGAACCAGTTTGGTTTCATGCCGGGACGGTCGACTACTGAGGCCATTCACATTGTGAGGAGATTGGTGGATTAGTATAGGGAGATGAAAAAGGACTTGCATATGGTGTTCATTGAAGTACCGAGGACTTGTCAGTCTATGTTCAGTGTTCAAGTGGTTATTTTGGTCTTAGAGGCCCATATGTCTTATGTATAAGTTGGCATTACTTGTTGTATTCTACCTATTTTACGGTAGCCTCTCCGGATTAGTTATTTATGATAGTATAACATGAAAAGATACATTATGTTGGTACTCAGTTGAGTAAGGTACCAGGTACCCATCGCGGCCTATCGGTTTGGGTCGTGACAAAGAATATGTGAGAGAGGGTGCTCAAAGGGAGGATGAGGAAGAGTGTATCCATTTTCGAGAACCAGTTTGGTTTTATGCCGAGATGGTCGACTACTGAGGCCATTCACATTATGAGGAGATTGGTGGATTAGTATAGGGAAATGAAGAAGGACTTGCATATGGTGTTCATTGAAGTCCCGAGAGAGGTTTTATGGAGATGTTTTGAGGCTAAAGGAGTGCCTGTAGCATATATTAGAGTGATCCAGGACATGTATGATGGAGCTAAGACACAGGTTAGGTCATCAGGAGGAGACTCTGAATATTTTTTGGTTAAGATGGTGTTATACAAGGGATCAACACTTAGCATGTTTTTTTTCTTGGCAATAGATGCATGACGCGACACATTCAAGGGGATATGCCTTGGTACTTGTTATTTGTGGATGGCATAGTCCTAATTGATAAGACACGAGGTGGTGTTAACGAGAGGCTGGAGGTCTAAAGACATATTCTTGAGTCTAAGGGTTTCAAGTTGAGCATGACCAAGACCAAATACTTGAAGTGCTAGTTCAGCGGTGTTACCCAAGAAGCGGATGAGGATGTGAGGCTTGATATGCAAGTCATTCCTAGGAGACAGAGTTTCAAGTATCTAGGGTCTATAATTCAAAAGGATGGGGATATTTATGAGGATGTCATACATCGTATCGGAGTAAGGTGGATGAAGTGGAGGCTCGCTTTCGGTGTCTTGTGCGATAAGAATATACCTTTGAGACTTAAGGGTAAGTTCTACAAGGTAGTGATTAGAGCGACTATGTTGTATGAGACAGAGTGTTGGCCAGTCAAGAACTCCTATGTCCAACAGATGAAAGTAACTGAAATGAGGATGTTGAGATAGATGTATGGGCATACTAGGTTAGATAGAATTAGGAATGAAGTTATTCGGGACAAGGTGAGAGTGACCCATGCGGAGGAAAATATGTGTGAGGCGATGTTGAGATAGTTCGACCATGTTAAAAGGAGAAGCACGTATGCCCCAGTCAGGAGATGTGAGAGGTTGACCTTGGGGGGTAAGAGGAAGGGTAGAGGTAGGCCAAATAAGTCTTGGGGAGAGGTGATCAAGCAGGACATGGTGCAACTTGAGCTACCTGAGGACATGACCCTCGATAGAAGGGTATAGAGGTTAATGATTAGGATAGAAGGTTAGTAGGTAGTCGTGTGTTTCCTTTTGTCTTCACTAGTTCGATAATATTAGTGTTAGTATGGTATCCCTTTTATCCTTCGTTTGCTATTATCGCATTTCTTGTTCGGTTACTTGCCATCAATACTTCCGTAGTTTGCTAGCAGTACTTCTTTCATGCTCTCTTTTGCTATCTTGAATTTAGTTTTCTAAATATATTATTTTGCTATTACTTGCTATCGGTACCTCTTTCATATTCTACGTTGCTATCTTTGATTTAGCTTTTTAATTATATTGTCTTGCTATTACTTGCTATCAGAGCTTCTTCCATCTTTTTTAGCCGATGGTGTATCGGAAACAGTCTCTTTGCCCTTCTAGGGTAGGAGTAAGGCTGCATACATCCTACCCTCCTAGACCCCACTTGTGGAATTACACCGGGTTGTTGTTGTTGTTGTTATATGTCATATAACATGATGGTTTAAGGATCGGCAACAAAATATATTAGTTGTCCGGCCGTTAATACAATTAAGTTCATAAAAATCATAATCTATGTTTAAGAATGATACAAAATTATAATATATGCATGTGTATTGATGTTTGACTATAATTATATATTTTTAATGCATTACTCACCTTACATTAAGGTGCTTTAATTCTAAACTATACTATATTTGTGCTTAATTGAGTTTATTTATGTATAAGTACGTTGAAAATGAAATTGGGAGCAAAATAGAAATTTTATGTGTATTTTATGCACTACAAGAATAACTTATAATTATTTAACGATGAAAATATTATAATATCATGATTGGATAATGATTGAAGACAAATTTATTCAAGGATAATGTGTGCAAATTGATGTGAGATGAAATTGGAAAGCAAAAGAAAGAAATGAGAGTGTTAGGCAACTAGCACTAACAAAAGACCTCCAAATTGAAATCGAAGAATGAGAAACGAAGCAGCACGGTCTTTCACGAGGCGCTGCGTGTTCCGGGTTTTAAAGCCTAGGTTGTCTCTCTTTTGGTTTTGAATTTGGTTATTTCGATTAGGTCTTTACCCTACACATATAAATAATCATTAAACACCATTTTAGGGGGATTTAACCTAAGGAATTAAGAACACACTAGGAGCAAGACGGAGAATTCTTGTAGGAGTTTTTCACTTCCTTCTTCCTATTTATATTATTAGTTATGAATTCTAGTATTGTAGTTATGCATACTATTATGAATAGCGAATTTGTTATCTAGAGTTTTGATAGAACCTTTTGTAGGATAAATTCTTGTTCTGTGTTTATATAATTGAGCCGTTGGATTTCTCTACTTGTTCAACTACGTGCTTATTGTTGTTGATTGAATGGCCACCAATTGACTGTGCCTATTTAGTATGTATTGCTTGGAAAATGGTACATATTTAGGTAGTTGTTAAACAATATCACTCCTGAAGTATGTGAGGAAACAATACGAAAGGTTTAAAGGTGGGATTAGAAATAACGAAACCTTGGTGCAATCTCAGTGAGCGGTAAACTAGTGCCAGCTAGCGTAGTTCGGAAGAATATATATATGTCTAGTAAATTGTGGTAGTTGCTCGGCAGAGAATTATGACACTTGAAGTACTCACGATCGGTAGAGAATACATCGGCGAAATTATAGAAGGCATAGCAGGAAGGATTCCGACAATTGGGGTAAACTCTAGACCTCCTTAGTCTTGTCTCAAATTTCATCATTGTTAGTTGATAATTTTACTGCTTTATAATAGTTGTTAGTTAATTAGTTAGAAATAAATATTCTAATCTCTATAATTAGGAAATTATTTGAACTTGTATTTCTTAGCAATATTGAATACTTGTAGCTAAAGCCTTAATTTTCCGTGGGATTCGACTCCAGACAACTTGTAAATCGGATTATATTTGCAACGACCGCTTAGTCCTTTTTATAAGACATAATTGGGCGTGATCATGTATATAATTAAGTCGAGTAGAGTAACACTAATATTTTAGAAAGCATTTTATTAATTAGCTTTCTTATGTTAATAGACTTTTTAAACTGTATCTTGAGAATAACACATTTTACTTTGAAATTATATATATTTATTTAAAGTTAATAGTTTTAATACATCAGAATCTTGAAATTTTCATTGTATTGCATGGTGTTAATATTGGATAACCTAATTTATTTTTTCTCTGGCCAAAGTATATCTAGCTGTGTTGTCAATATAATACGAGGATTCGCTGGATGAACTATATGCTTTCTTCTATCATGGAACGTATAAAATAAAAGTTAGGAATATCTCAATTTTATATTCTTACAAAAAGCATGATCATCTTAAACCAATTACGGATTTGATTAAAGTAAGAAGTCGAATGTACATATATTGTATTCTACTTTAACTCGATTAAAATGGACATAACTGCTTGGCGACACTGCTGGGTGATAGGGTTAGTCAAGCTTTAATTTTCTGAATGTGTGATGTATAGGGGTAGGTATCAAGGAATTCAGTCGTTAGATGAAGTGTATTGATGGATGGGATCGAGGCGTAGTTATTATTGTTAATGTTGTATACATAATTCATCAATTCTTTACTTAAATTTTGATTTTCTTGTTGATCTACATGATTTTTTCCCTGTAAAACGGCCACGGATATAATGACTAAACTATGGGAATATTATTAGAAAGTAACTTCTCGTGCTTAAATAGGGAGTAATAGACTTTTATTCAATACAAAAGCATGCAGAATAATTTCATTAATTAGAAATAGAACCACAAACATATTCCAAATTGCCACTTATTTATAGTACACAGTGTCATTATCGCAGACACATACTGTGGCAACATTTACTTATTTCTTAGAGCAAATGCTTGCTTCTTAAGCTTTCTCTATTGCATTGTTGCCCATGCAATAGTTCTCACTGCAGTTTTCCATGCAAGTTCCAAACTTCTCGTTATGTGCAACATTAACCAAAAAATTAATTTTAAGTCTATGACTATATCAGAAAGACGAAAATGCTTGTATCAATTGGTGGTTAATTTAATTTCATGTATAGTCATCAAATTTTTATATCGGAAACAATTTCTCTATCTAGCACAAAGTAGGGATAACGTCTGCGTACACCCCACCCGCCCCAAATCTCGCTTATGGAATCACACTGGGTACGTTGTATTTAAAAAATCAAATTAACATTTGGAATTAATTATGCGCTGACATGTCAAAATACGTGGATCAATGAAAGAATGACAGCTAGCAAAGAGTATTTAAAGAGACACGAGCCTTAATAGGTACGGGCAAAGGTTCAAGAAAATAAGAAGGAACGGTTCCTCAGATCTCTTGGTAATTTGAAGAGACATCGAAGGAATGAACCTAGATAACAAAAAGTACAAATACGTATAATGAACATCAATGATGAGAAACGTTATAGAATCTTCACGAAACAGTTACGATTGCCAATTATAATGTCACATTAATGTCATTAATTGCTCATAATGGCTCTATTGTGAGATGAAAGAAACGTAGTACTTAGAAATAGCTATAAAAAGAGAGAAATAATATTTGTATGGGGACACAGTTTGATTATTGGAATACACTGATTTACTTTGCTTTATTCTACTTACTCAGCTACTTTTCAATTCAGTTCTTCTTTTTTTACTACATAATTATTTAACCAAAAAGTGGAATTTCGGTTAAAGCCTTAATTTTGAAGAACTCGGGTTACTGATAATCAAAGAATGAATAAAGGAAAGTGATTTTTGCCAACAATAAGATTCAAAGTAAAACCAATGTATTCAGATTGTATTTTTTGTGTCTACAGTTGACCCATTCTTTCCCTTTTATAGCTATCTTGAAAATATGCGTTTTGCCTTTGTCATAATAAGGCCATTATAGACAATTAAAGACATTAAATGCTACGTTACATAATCATTATATTTTAATACAGATTCTCTAAAGTTTTTAGTACTTAATACTCATTAAATATTGTATTTGTACTCTCTTGTGCTGTCAGATTCATTTTCCCTGATTCTTGGACTTAAATAGGTACAGGCGTTGAATCTTTTGAGTATCCGCTCGTGCCTCCTCTTATGCCTCTGCTCGTATCTGTTGCAACTCGTGCCTCTTGCCAATCATAACTCTTTGACCAGTCTACGTGTCATGACACATCATATTTCAATTACTTTAATATGTAAACTCAATTTTTCCCAATACAGACAATCCCCCCACTTGCCATTTATTCATCAATTGAATATTTGGGAAGTGAAATTCATTAAAATAGAAATATTTGTCACCATTAATGCTATAGCAAAATCAACGCTTCATTTGTTACTTTCATTTAATGTTCTTCACGCGTGGCACCCTTTTACTAGATCTGCAACTTTGCAGCACTTTTAGGGCTTTTTCACAGCTTCACTAATCACGAAGCGTTAGTTCTCATTATGACTTTTCCATCAGTGCACCTTTTTCTTTGACGGTTGCTTCGTAGTATAAATATAGTTTTCTTCTTTGTCTTTATCACATAAAATTTTCAAAATATTCAGTTCTTGAATCTTTGTTTGTTTCTTTCTCGTACTATCATGTCTTCATCAAATCCTAATCCTAGAAGGGTCCCCATAGTTGATAACTTCTCTGATGCCCCCAGTAGGAGTAGAAGAGGAGGTAGGCTTCGTAATTTAGGATCTTCATCCTTGCTGTTGAGAAGCTTTTTGACCGCAGGTTTGGTAGTGAAGGTTCAGGTCCTGTTTCTGATGAAGCTCCTTTGGCTTCTTTTTCTCCTCCCGTGCCTGTGACTCATACTTTGCCGATTATGGCTGCTTCCATTCCTCCCTAGGCTATTTTTACTACTTCTATTGTTCCTCCTTCGACAATTCCTCCTCCACCTACTCACCGTGCTGAGGTTGGCTCCTCGAGTAGGAGTGGTGCTATGAGGCAAGTGATTATTGAAGTCCCCGCTGAGGGCAACCTTTTAAGGAAATTGGGTCAAGCAGATGTATGGCTAAAGCCTTTAATTGGTCCTGTTAAGGGAGCCAAGCTAGAGAACCATAGTTCTTTGACTTTGATGAATGACATTGTGCATGCTTCTTTAAAGGTATTCCTTTTTCTTAACTTTTATTTTGTCATTTTGGGATTCTCATTTCCTTCCCTTTCCCCCTTTTTAGGCCAATCTCATCGGTACAGAGATGATGAAAAGGGTTACCCTCTCAGATCAGTTAGTGCGTGATTGCAAGTTAAAGGCATATAATTGGAAGGAACAGTATGAAAGTTTTCAGATCGACGTTGAGTACTTAGAAGAAAGTAAAAGTACCTTGGAGCAGCAGGTGCGGGCTTTGACTTCGGAATTGGCAGTTAAAAAGGCTTCCTCCAGTCAAGCAGACAAGGAAAAGACTTGTCTTGAAACTTCTTTTTCCGAGCAGCTTTCCAAGGCGAGTGAAGATATTAGAGAGTTGAAGGCTCTCTTGGATGCAAAAAAAGCCTATGCTGGTGAACTCGTGCAGAATTTGACCCAAACCCAAGAAGACCTGCGAGTTTCTTCTGATAAGGTTTGTTCCTTAGAAATTCTCACGCCTCTCTTCAAGCTTCTTATGAATCTGCCTTGGCTGAAAATGAAAAGCTAAAGAACGAAACCATTGACTGGGAAAGAGATTATGAGATCCTTGAAGATAATTCTGCCATTGAAGTGAGTTGGGTGTTTTTGAATTCTTGCCGTGATACCCTTGTTGAAGCTAGCCAAGAGAATTTTAACTTGGAATCTGAGTTAGCTAAGATCAATGAAACTATTGAGAAGACTCAGCAGAACCAAGATTTTCCTTCTCCCGTGGTCTAAGCTTCCGCAAATGTTGAAGATGATACGGGTATTCCCACTCCTTCAAGCCAAGTTGAACCCGCTGTTGTTGATGTACCTACTTCAGTTCCTTCATCTTCTCAGTGACAAGTTTAAGTTGTTTGAATTCCTTTGTGTCTTTTATTTTCTCTTTTTGGAAAATTGTGGTTAAAACCCTTAGTCTCATTTGAGGGTTTGTTTTGGAAACTCAAGTCCCCAGACCTTTTATGGGGCAATATATATAAACAATTTTTAGTTTATGACTAAGTTCATACTTAGTCTAAGCTTTTTAATGTTAAGAAGTTTTTCGTTACTATTTGAACTTCTGTTTTGTTTATTCTTGCCTTTATTTCTAAGGACTTACTGAATAACTTGCCTTTTTACTCTTCAAAAAATGCTTCTGTTAACTTCATGAATACTTAAATTAATCATGACTTTTATAAAAGAGGACCCTTTTATATTCGACACTTAATAAAGAAGACGTTTCAACTTCATAATAGTGTTAATATACGATAAAAAAAAATAGGAATACACATATTTCTTGAAATAACTTTGACAAGTTTTTATTTGAGCTTTGTCTAGTTTTGAATAACACTTTACATGTATTTGAATTACATCTATAACTTTCTCGTAACTGTTTTCCTCATAACAGATTTAAAAAAGAAAAATAAATACGGGGTTTTTATTTATAACCCGTTTCCGTACATAGCCTTTACCCTAGCTATGGTAAGGTCTTTCTTTAGGCTTAGCTCGTGACTTTGCTGTGTACTTGACTTATTCATTGAGTGAACTTTTCGGGCTTGATCTTTGATTATTTTCCAATCTTCTTGGCCTTCTTTATACACATGCCTGTGTATATTATATAGTCCCCCAAGTGTTTGAGTGTTGAAGTATGAAGCCTCGAGCACTTGATTGTTCCTCTAATTTGGTCCTTTCCCTAAAAAGGAAAAAACATACGGGACTTGAAGGTGCGATTATAGATGAAGACTGCTTAGCCCGTTTGAATTTCTATTAGAATCATTGTAACCCTACATCAGAAAGTTTAATTTATTCCACGTGTCTTGCAGGTCGTGACTCATCATTTAGTACGGGCTAGCTTTTTGCCTATCATCTAAAATCGTTAGTAAAATATAACAATTCAAAAAATTAAATTTTAAAATACGGATAGTTAACCGTGGGTATTCCTTAGAAATAGTATCTCTTCAGGTGAACAACATTCCAATGCAAAAGTAGTATCTTGCCATCCATTATTTCCAGCTCGTATGCTCCTTTACCTGCAATATCATGAATCCTATAGGGTCTTTCCCATGTTGGACTTAATTTCCCTGTATTAGCTGCCTTCATAGATTGAAAAACCTTTTTGAGCACGAAGTCCCCAATTTTGAAGAATCTTAGGCGTGCTTTTCGGTTGTAGTATCGTTCTATAACCTGTTTTTGTGCTGCCATTCTTATTAGTGCAGCTTCCCTTTTCCTTTCAAGTAGATCAAGACTTATGCACATTTCTTCATTATTAGACTCTTCTAACGCCTGTGTAAATCTTGTACTTGGCTCTCCTATCTCTACTGGAATTAAAGCTTCAGCTCCGTAAACTAATAAAAATGGTGTTTCTCCTGTACTTGTTTTTGCTGTTGTGCAGTATGCCCATAAAATACCAGGTAACACTTCTGGCCAACTACCTTTGGACTCCTCTAAACGTTTCTTTAAATTGTTGATAATGATTTTGTTTGTTGACTCAGCTTGCCCATTACCCACCGGATGATAAGGTGTGGATGTAATTCTTTTGATCTGCCAACCTTGAAAGAACTCTGTGATTTGCGTGCCTATAAATTGAGGGTCATTGTCGTATACGATTTCCTTTGGTACACCAAATCGGCATATGATATTCCGCCAAATAAAATCTTTAACTTCTTTTTCATGCACCTGTTTGAATGCTCCTGCTTCTACCCATTTAGTAAAATAGTCAGTGAGTACGAGCAAGAATTTTACCTGTCCTTTTGCTTGTGGTAGTGGACCCACGATATCTATCCCCCACTTCATAAACGGCCACGGTGCAGTGACCGGATGCAGCAACTCTGCAGGTTTATGCATATTATTACCGTACCTTTGGCATTTATCACATTTAGCCACGAAACTTTCTGCTTCTTCTTCCATTTTGGGCCAATAATAACCTGCCCTGATTAGGGTTTTTACCAGTGATCTTCCTCCTGCGTGATTCCCATAATGCCCCTCGTGTATTTCTCTCATCACGTATTCTATCTGAGAAGGTCCTAGGCATCTTGCTAAGGGACCACCGAATATTTTCCGATAAAGACTGCCTTTCTTTAAGCGATATCGAGCAGCCTTTTTTCGAAGCGTGTGAGCTTTTCTCTTGTCTTTAGGAACAATACCATTCTGCAAAAAGGCAACAATCTCGTTCCTCCAATCCTAGGTTAAGTTATTAAAATTTACCTCATTTTTATCTGGATCGAGCACTAAATGAAACAAATGTATTACAGAAGCATTTTCATTTCTTGCCACATCTGCTGCAGATACGAGATTAGCTAAGGCATCCACCTCAACATTTTCATCTCTTGGTATTAGCGTAACCTTCCAGGTTTGGAATTGCCTAATTAGATCCCGTACCTTCTCTAAATACTGTTGCATTCGTGCTTTCCTTGCGGTATAAGTCCCCAGCATTTGGTTAACCACGAGCTGCGAATCGCTCTTGATTACAATCTGATTAATGCCAAGTTCTCATGCCAGTTCTAAACCTACAATCACTGCCTCATACTCTGCCTCATTGTTAGTTATAGAATGACTTTTAATGGCTTATCGAATTGTTTCATCCGTAGGTGGTACCAAAACGATCCCTAAACCTGCACCCTTTATATTAGATGAACCATCAGCAAATAAGGTCCAAATTCATGGGTTAGCTCCGTTGAGCACTTGCAATTCTTTTTCTGCTTCTAATTGCACCCCTTGGCTAAAATCAGCCACGAAATCAGCTTAACACTTGAGATTTTATAACAGTTCTAGGTTGGTATGTGATATCATATTCACTTAATTCTATAGCCCACATGGCTAACCTACCTGACAACTCCTGCTTGTGAAATATATTGCGTAATGGATAAGCAGTTACTACAGCAATAGGATGACATTGAAAATAAGGCCTTAATTTTCTAGATGCCATGATTAATGCAAGTGCAAGCTTTTCTAATTGAGGATACCGCGTCTCCGCATCTAATAAAATTTGCTGACATAATAGATCGGAGATTGTTTACCTTGGTCCTCTCGGACTAAAACAGCACTCACCGCTACTTCTAAGACAGCAAGGTAGATGAACAGTCTTTCCCCAACCTTTGGTTTTGCGAGCAGTGACAGATTTGATAAGTATGTCTTCAAATTTTTGAGTTCCTGTTGACATTCCTCATTCCATTCGAAATGATCTTGCTTTTTAAGAGCTGAAAAGAATTTAAAGCACTTTTTTGATGATTTAGAAATGAATCTTCCCAATGCTGCAATTCTTCTTGTCAACCTCTGCACTTCTTTTTTACTTTTAAGTACGTCAGAGATTTCTTCAATGGCCTTAGTCTGTGTGGGATTCACTTCAATACCACGGTTAGAGACAAGAAAACCTAAAAACTTACCTGATGCAACACCGAATGCACACTTCTCAGGATTTAATTTCATATTAAATTTTTGCAAAATCTGAAATGCATCAAACAAATGTGATATGTGATCCCCTGAATGTTGAGTTTTGACGAGCATGTCGTCTATATAAACTTCCACAGTTTTCCCCAAATATTCTTGAAATATCTTAGTCACTAGTCTTTGATATGTTGCACCATCATTTTTGAGACCAAAAGGCATTACTTTATAACAGTAAGTCCCCTGTCAGTTATGAAGGAAGTTTTTTCTTCATCTATCGGATCCATTTTGATCTGATTGTACCCTGAATATGCATCTAAAAAACTTAATAATTCATGTCCTGCAGTAGCATCAATTAGTTGATCTATATGCGGTAGTGGAAAAGAATCTTTAGGACAAGCTTTGTTAAGGTCTGTGTAATCTACACAAACTCGCCACTTACCATTCTTCTTCGGTACCATAGCAGTATTGGCTAACCAATTAGGATACTTTACCTCATGGATAGATCCAATCTTTAGTAATTTTTGAATCTCATCATGAATCACCTGATTTTTGAAAGTTCCTTGCTTTCTCTTCTTTTGTTTGACAGGAGGATACGATGGGTCTTCATTTAATTTGTGAGTCATTACCTCCGGTGGTATTTCTATCATATCAGAGTGGGACCAAGCAAAACAATCCACGTTAGTTTTCAAAAATACAATCAACTTACCTTTCATGTCCTGGCTTAGATTAGCCCCTACGTAAACTTTCCTATCAGGCCATTGTGCAAATAACACCACAACCTCTAATTCTTCAATTGTTGTCTTGATATTTTCGTTTTCCTCTAGTTCTTGAATGGTATCTGGCTTTGAGTCCACGTCTATTCGCCCTTGTTCGGTTGAGGTTTGTGTTGTGGTACCCTCAACTGGATTCTGTGATTGCTATTGTTCTTCGTTTCTCGTACTTGAATCCGCTACAGAGTTGATGTTCCCGGATGCACCTTGGTCCCTACGGATTTGACATATTCCCAATGGTGATGGAAATTTAATAACTTGATGCAAGGTTGAGGGAACGACATCCATCTCGTGGATCCATGGTCTCCCAAGGATCATATTGTAAGTCATCTCCATGTCTACTACCTGAAACTTTGTATCTTTGACAACTCCTTCTGCGAATGTAGTAAGTATTACCTCTCCTTTCGTCACGACACTGGAATTGTCGAATCCAGATAGAGTATACGCCTTTGGTATTAATTTATCTTCAGCTTGCATCTCCCGTAATACTCTTAATAGAATAATGTTCACGGAACTACCTGGATCAATCAAAACTCGTTTTACAACAGTATCATGTACAATAGAGATATTACCAGTGCATCGTTATGAGGAGATAATACGCCATCCATATCTGCATCATCAAACGTAATGCTTTCTTCCTCTAAGACGTGTCGCACCCGCTTCCCTTGGGTAATTGTGACTTTGGAAATTTTATTGGCTGCTGTGTACGTCACACCATTAATGTATTCACCTCCACTTATAATGTTGGCGGTCCTTTTGGGAGAAGGTGGTTTAGGGGGCTCCTGCCTATTTTTCATGTATGCTTGCTTACCTTTCTCACTGAATAATTCGGTGAGATAACCCTGTTTTAATAAATGATCAACTTCACTTTGTAAAAACCTACAGTCTGCCGTTTTATGCCCGTGATCGTTGTGAAATTCGCAGCAATGATCAGGATTGCACCTATTTGGATTCAATCTCATCTCTTTTGGCCATTGTACCTTGTCACCCATGCTTCTCAAAACAACTATGAGCTCGGAAGTGCTCACATTGAAATTATAACCGCCAAACCTCGCCTTCAAGTTTCTATCATCATCTCGTGACTCATGCGTGTTTCGATCATTCCCAAATCTTGATAAAGAGCCCGACTCTCTATTCCTCGACCTGTTATCGTACCTTTGATTGTCCTATTTTGACCGTGAGTCTTTTTCCGCTGGTCCCATATATGGTTGGTACCTGTTTTTACTAGACCTTTTTTTGATTTCTGCCTGTCTTGAACTTACCTTTTCTTCTTTTTGAGACCGTGAGATAATATCTTCCTCTATCCTCAGCTTTGTGCTATACCTGTTGTAAACATCATTCCATGTTGTAGCTGAGAATTCATGAAGACTTTCCTTGAGTCGCCTTGTAGCTTCTAAACTTTTTTCATTCAAATTACTTGTGAAGGCTATAGCTTCCCAATTGTCAGGGACATGCGGTAATGTCATTCTTTCACGTTGGAATCTGTCCACGAACTCTCTAAGCAATTCTGAGTCCTCTTGCTTGATTTTGAAAATGTCTTCCATTCTTTTTTCGACTTTTTGAGTTCCCGAGTGTGCTTTGATGAAAGAATCTGCAAGCTCAGCAAAAGAATTTATAGAATTTTCGGGTAAAAAAGAATACCATGTTAATGCACCCTTAGTGAGTGTTTCACCGAATTTCTTGACCAATACTGATTCGATCTCCTGTTTGGTCAAGTCATTGCCTTTTACGCCTGTTGTGAATGCAGTCACGTGGTCTCGTGGATAAGTTGTTCCATCGTATTTTGGAATATCGGGCATTTTGAATTCTTTGGAAATTGGGAGGCGAGCAGCACTTGGCTTCCAGAGTTGTTGCGAATATTTATCCATATCTATCCCTTTGATTACGAGCGGCACCTCAGGTATTTGCTCTATGCGGTCACTTTGCTCCTTGAGCTGTTTCTGCAATGTTAATACTAAATTTTGTAAATCAGAATTGACTAAGCTACCTAGTATTGTGATTTGCTGGGGGTTCCACCACTTCCTGAATTAAAAAGCCCAGAGCGAGGGTTCTCCAAAGTATTGTTATTTGGTGTGGGTGTGGGTGGTGCAGCTGGTAACTGGCTAGTAAAAGCCTCAAGAGTTATATTGACCTGTTCAGCAATTAGTTTTTGCAAAGCTTCATCGATAGCTTCAACATTTTCAAATTGAGCGTTTCCATTTGCATGAGATCCATCAGGAGTGCCTTCTCGAGACCGCCGAGGAGAGCTTTGTGGAGAAGGGACCGGAGTGCATGTAGATTTCCCTGAAGTTGTTGGTTTTCTTGATTTTCTTGAATTTCTTGAATGTTGTCATTATTGTTCGACATGGTTGATGCAACAAGGAAAGTTAAACTAAAAAGAATAGATTGTCAGATTCCCGACAACAAAACCAATTTGTTTAACCAAAAAGTAAAATTTCGGTTAAAGCCTTAATTTTGAAGAACTCGGGTTACTGATAATCAAAGAATGAATAAAGGAAAGTGATTTTTGCCAACAATAAGATTCAAAGTAAAACCAATGTATTCAGATTGTATTTTTTGTGTCTACAATTGACCAATTCTTTCCCTTTTATAGCTATCTTGGAAATATGCGTTTTGTCTTTGTCATAATAAGGCCATTATAGACAATTAAAGACATTAAATGCTACGTTACATAATTATTGTATTTTAATACAGATTCTCTAACGTTTTTAGTACTTAGTGCTCATTAAATACTGTATATGTACTCTCTTGTGCTGTCAGATTTATTCTCCCTAATTCTTGGACTTAAATAGGTACGGACGTTAAATCTTTTGAGTATCCGCTCGTGCCTCCTCTTATGCCTCTGCTCGTATCTGTTGCAACTCGTGCCTATTTGCCAATCATAACTCTTTGACCAGTCTACGTGTCATGACACGTCATCTTTCAATCACTTTAATATGTAAACTCAATTTTTTCCAATACAATAATTATTTTCTTATTTGTTTATCAGTAACCCGAGTTCTTCTAAAATTAAGCTTTGACCGAAATTCCTATTTTCTGGTTAAACATACGTTATAGTTGTACTCGTCCAACTTTTAATATTGCAGTCATAAACTAAGTTTTGTAACAAAAAAAATAACTCAACTATACGATACACCATAGAAAAAAAAATGTTAGAATATGTTACGCCCGGCTGCATAAACACAAGTATCAACTGAAATAGAATGGGATTCGTCTAAGGTGTCATACTCATACACATCGCGAATTAAGAGCCATGGAATCTATTGACATGAGAAGCATTGCAACGAACAACACCACCACAAAACTTTTCCCTGCCATTGATTTTTCTTAAGTGTATAGTAAGTGATTAATTTTAGCTTGTTGATGTAAAATTAAGGTTCTCATAGTGAACTATTTATAGAGGGAACATATATTATAAAACCAATGTTTTTTTTGGTTTATATTTGTGTGGTGGAGACAATTTAACACAATTTAACATAAATGCATATTAAATTATTATTTTCAGCTTCAATAAAATATTGTCATAATGCTTTAACTTATGTATATTTATTGAGAATTTTCCTATTGCGTACACATAATAAGGAACTCAAGTTCTAAGAAGGCTAAAAAAAATTATTTTTCTGTGTTTTGCCCCTTAATTCTTGCATGGTTATTGAATTTTCCAGGTACACACTCAAGTCACAAGATATCTCCAAGATGTGATGAGTAATGTACGATGTTTCTATGAAAGGATAATACATAAGATGAAAACAAAAGTGACATATATGAGTGGTCTATTTTCAACACGTAAAAACAAACCCAGTACATTTTTGTTTCAATTTTTATGGTTCCATTCTGTGGAACGTGTTAAACATTTTAGGGGTTAGTTTGGTAGGGTGCATAAAAATAGTATTGAATATGATGTATTAGTAATGCTGGGACTAATAATATTTCGATTAGTTATGCTGAAATTATTTCTTATCGACTGTTTGGTGGGATAAAATATTTTGAAATGATAGTTTTGTCTTTATACATATTTATCCATGAATTAAAAACTATGATATTGCCAATGCTATGGTTTGCTATGCATACGAATAGTATTGAATAGGATGTATAACTAATAATATTACACTATTACTTATACATAGCTTGAAAAATACTATAAAACAAGATATTAATAACACCAAACTAATGCATGTATTATCTCTGTATCCAAAGTTAGTAGTCCAAGCAATTTAAACACACACAAATAGGATATACTATGTCGATTATTAGTCTTCTACTTAATTATATTAACACACAACTAAAAGACTTAGCTATCTTCCTTAGCATACATTGAAGGGAAGTGTTTGAATGTACTTTTTGCCAAAAAAATACAACAACAATAATTTAGTGGAATTTCACAAGTAGGGTTTGGGGAGGATAGTGTGTATGCAGACCTTACCCCTACTCCGGAGGTGTAGAGAGGCTTTTTCCGATAGACCCTCGACTCAAGGAGATGAAAAGAGACAGTGGCGCAGTAATATCAAAGGAAGCAAGAAAGAAAGAAAGAAAGATAACATCAACAACATAATAATCAGAAAATAGAGAGAAAAATAGAAAGAAAAGCAATAACAATGGCACAGTACTACAGACACAATGGAGTAATATGGACGGAAATAATAATAATAATAATAATAATAATAATAATAATAATAATAATAATAATAAATAATTTGACTACTGCAAAATTTATGTATTTTCTTTTGTGTTGAGCATTATCCTATTTGTTCAATGAGGATTCGTTCTTTCAAATTACCAATGCTAAGACTAATATAAGAAATAGAGTAGTGAATTACTTACTAATTTACCCAAATAAGGTTGGATAAACATGATTCCTTTAGTTATCATTTCATGGACCAACAACACTTATATCACTTTCAATTCATGTAAATATGGCAGAGGGCAGCCTGGTGCACGACTCTCACAGGTCCGGGGAAGAGCCGAACTTCAAAAGATGTGATGTAGACAGTCTACTCTAATATAATTATTAGTGACTGCTTTCATGGCTCGAACCCGTAATCTATAGGTCATACATGTAAACATGAAGCCAACTATTGAACCCAGAACGAAGTTAGACAGTATAAAAGGTCCGCTCTTAGCATATTTTTTTTTTCGTTCATCAATAAAATGGCAATTGAAAGATAAATAATGTTTGTGTTACTATCAAGTCACTGATGTATAATGTATAGATTTATTTAAAGAGATTAAGCAATAATAAGTTAACAACGTAAATAATTTTTACGGTATCAGTGCAATAACAAGTTAACAAGACTGATAACATTTGATAACTTTGTGATGAACATATGGAGGCCATGTTTTCTAGTTTCTACCATGGGGGCTTATTGGACTCATGAAGGTGTCAATGGATTTGGAGAATTGAGCTACGAATTTAAAATGCTTACACTAATTAGCCTTAGTCTAAATGAGACCCAAGAATTTCAAGAAACTGAAGAAGTCCAAGAATCCATTCAAGATTAGGATTTCTTTTCCTTAAAGATTAGGATTTCGTATTTCTTGTTTCCTAGTAATTTAAATTTTGTTTTAGTAGGATTATATTTGTAGTTCTAGTCAAACTAGGATTGTTAGTTGGTATCTCATTCCTACTATAATTCTTTTTTTTTTTTTAGTTAGGATAGGTTTTCTTAGCATTATTCTTATTCTAGTTTAATTATAATTAGTTTTCCTTAATCTTACAAATTTTATTCATTGTAAGGCCTATTTAAAAGGCTTAATATGTTGAAAATAAACATTGGTGATTAGTTTTTCTAAGCTTTTACTTCAAAAACGTGATTGATCTTTTATTTCATTCTTCTTCATTTATTCAATGCTTTTTGCAATCTTGCGGGATTGAAGAACGTGTGGGTGAGGTTTTTTTCCATCGTACATTCTTCTAACGTGAGTTTGAATAACGCTTTCGCTAGTTTTGTGAAAAACTTTAGCGTGGTGCTTTTGTTTTTATCTCTTCTTCGTACTTGAGAGGTGCAAAACCTTGAAAGTACACATCAATTTGGTATCAGAGCATAGGTTCCAGATTCGAATTCTTGAATTGCTATCTTGTTCATCATGTCGCTAGAAAAAAAAATTGAAAGTTCAGGATCCTCTTCAATTCATGAACAAATTTGATTAAGAACTTCAGCCCTTGAACGAGACAACAAAGAAATTAAAGTGCAACTAGATGATTAAAGGAAACCAATGTAGAATATGACTCGATTAGTTGAAGGTTTGGCGACTCAAAATCAGCCACCAAATCTGCCGCAACGCCTACAACCTCCACCGCCACCAAGATATAACATACCATTGCTACCGCGGCGTCTTCCACTTCGAGATCCACCAAGTCAACTGCGGAGAGCAGGACATATTGAGCAAGCGAAAGAAGTTATAGTTGATCAAGGCATGAGAATACCGAGGCGCTATGCTCACTATGATAAAAACTCAGATTCGGAATACTCTGATAATCAAGGTAGTGAAGAGTATGACTCTGATGAGGTTCAGTATCAACACGATAGAAGGAGATTTTAGAGAAGGCCACACAATAATAATCAAGAGAGGTATCAACGTGATGATATTAAGCTTGAAATTCCGGAGTATGATGGCAAATCTCAAGGCGATGAATTCATTGATTGGCTTATAACTATTGAGCGTGTTTTTTATTATAAAAATATTTTGATGAGAAGAAGATCAAGATTTTTGATATAAAGCTTAGAGTTTATGCATCGCTATGGTGGGAAAACCTCAAAAGAGAGCGAGAGCTTGAAGGAAAAACACGAATTCGCACTTGGGAAAGAATGAAACGAGAATTGCGCAAACAGTTCTTGCAAGAGACATATGAAGAAGATTCTTGCTTGAAGTTTCATTCTTTTAGACAAGGAACTTTATTTGTGGATGAGTGCACAAGAGAATTTGAATATCTTAAGCTCAAGAGTGACATTAAAGAAAAATTAGCCCGCCTAATTGCTCGAAATTTGGTTGGATTAAATAAGCCTATTGTGAATGTGGTGCCATTACATCCCCATTGCACCTTTGGAGATGTTGTCAAACTAGTCAAGATCGTAGAGACACAACAGAAGAAGTCAAATCCACGTTTTCATCAACTATCATCCAAAAGTTGAACACTTTCAACCATGGGAGTGCTAGTTTGAGCTCCACAAAGCCACAATCATCTACAACAAAACCAATTATCCAGAAAGTTAAAGGGAATCCATGACTTCATAAGCTATTTTTAAAAAGAGATGCCATAAATGTGGAGGACGTGGGCACATATAAGTTGATTGTCCTAACAAAAAGGCATTCACCATCCTTGAAGGAGCAACTGATGAAGAATATTATCATGAAGAGCAACATGACGAGAACTTGGAAGAAGTTCTTCATTCAGATTCTAGCAAGGAAGAACCATGGTTGCGACACAATATTTTCTATACACATTGTACATTTAAAGGAAAGGTTTGTGCATTCATCATTGATCCAGGAAGTTGTACCAATATAGTTTCTGAAGAAATGGTTACCACATTGGGGTTTGAGACAAAACAATTGCAGAAGCCATACCGCATGAGGTGGTTGGATGAAGGAAGGAATGTACAAGTTAATAAACGGTGCCTCATTCCTTTCTCTATTTGCAAGAATTATCAAGATAAGGTCTAGTATGATTTAATGTTTATGGATGATTGCCACTTACTGTTTGGGAGACCATGGGAATATGACAGAAGGGCAATTCATGATGACTTCAAGAACACTTAATCTTTCGTCAAGGATGGAAAGAAGATTAAACTGTTCCCAATGAACCCTGAAGATTTAAAGAAGTCAAATCCTAAAATGAAGGAGGCATACACTACAAGAGCTAAGGTAAAAGAACACTTGAAGGAAGAAGAGGAAGTGCTTGTTGTAGTACCCAAGGATGTGGAATCTATCACCAAGAAAGAATCATTAGAAGTCATTGACCCACGACTTCAAGCAATATATGAGTTTCAAGATGATGTTTCTGATACTACACCTTCTTCTTTACTACCAATGAGGTCAATTCAACATCAAATTGATTTAATTCCAAGCGCACCACTTCCTAATTATGATGACCCTTTTAAATTGAATTCTGCATTCTGAGGCCTTAAAAACCTCTTTTAGCATCACCTCGATTTACGTGTGCAGTCCAAACGCGTAGCCGGAAAGCTTATATGTGAAAATCTGTAAAAAATAATAAAATTTGACTATAAAATGAATTAATTTGACTTCGGTCAATATTTTGGGTAAACGGACCTGGACCCATGATTTGATGGTCCCGGAGGATCCGTAGGAAATATGGGACTTGGGCGTATGCCCGGAATCGAATTCCGAGGTTCCAAGCCCGAGAAATGAATTTTTTAAAGAAAATTGTTTTCTAGAAATTTCTATGAGTTTTGGAAATGAAATGCATTTGGAATTTGATAGTATTGGGCTCGTATTCTAGTTTCGGAGCCCGGTACAGGTCTTATATGTGAAATAAGACGAGTCTGTAAAATTTGGTAAGTAACGGAAGTCGTTTGAGGTGATTCAGACCCGTAGTTGTGAAAATTCCTACTTTGAAAGTTTTGAAGATTTTCTTAGATTTCTATGCTAAATTCGTTGTTTAAGAGGTTATTTTGGTGATTTGATTGCACGGATAAGTTCGTATGATATTATTGAGATAGTGTACATGTTTGGTTTGGAGCCCTGTGGGCTCGAGTGAGTTTCGTATGGGTTTCGGAAGGTTTTGAACTTGGAAAAGATTGCAGGTTTTCAGTTTTCTGGTGTGCTGGTGTGTTCTTCTTCGCGTTCACGGAAGGACTCTCGCTAACGCGAAGGGTTAGTCAGGCTGAAGGAAATCTCCTTCTACGCGAACGCGAGACACAGGATGCGAACGCGAAGCCTTGGGGGTATTTCCCTTCGCGAACACGGACCTGCTATCGCGAACGCGAAGGCCTTTGGGCCTGGGAAGGGGGAAGGGAATTTTGTGCTACGCGAACGCGGCTACTGGCCCGCGAACGCGAAGGCTCGAGGAGTCAAAGCTTCGCGAACGCGAGCCCAATGTCACGAACGCGAAGGTCACTTAGGCCCAACTCTTCGCAAACGCGACAGGCCTATCGCGAACGCGATGGAGGCCTGTCTAGTGATTTTAAAACAGAAGCCAAATCTGGATTTAATCAAAATTTCATAACTTCTTCTTCCAAACTCCAAATTGGACGATTTTTGAAAGAGGATTTCACCACCAATTCATAGGTATGTAATCTTAGACTCATTTTCTTCAATTTCATTAACAGCCATTAGATTTCTAGGCTTAAATCATGTTCTTAAGGGTAGAAAATTAGGGATTTGGGTAGGTGTTGTCATTATCGTACTAGTCTTGGTTATTATATTAGATTAAGTCTTCCGCTTGATCTTATTTATCGTTAATATCTAAATGTTGGATACGTATTAATTTAGATTGTTAAAAAGGGTTAAAAATTAAAGAGTTAGAAATTTTCTATGTTTAGTGGCTTGCCTAGCTTCTACGAGTAGGCGCCATCATGACTCCCGAGGGTGGGAAATCCAGATCGTGACAAGTTGGTATCAGAGCTCTAGGTTACATAGGTCTCACAATTCACGTACAAGCTTAGTAGAGTCTGAGGTATCGGTAAGGAGACGTTTGTATTTATCCCCCAGAGGCTACAGAGTTAGGAAACATTTCACATTTATTCTTTCCTGCCGTGCGGATTGGTTTCTCAATGCTAACTAAAATTCTACTCTGTTCTTTCGCAGATGGCGTGAACACGCGCTTCCTCATCCACTGACCAGCAGCCCGAGCCCGTAGCAGCAGCTCCTACGATGGGCAGAGGGCGAGGCCAAGGCTGTGCTAGAGGCAGAGCTCAGCCCAGGGCAGCAGTACCCGCAGCGGAGCCTCAGGTTGACTTTGATGATGAGGTTCCGGCCCCAACAGTTCTGGTAGGCCCAACTCTTGTCCCAGAGGGGTTTATTGCTACCCCAGTATTTCAGGATGCTCTGGTCCGTCTAGTGGGCCTTATGGAGAGTGTCACTCGGGCAGACCTGCTTCCTGTAGCACCAACCGTCTCTCAAGCTGGAAGGGGTTTGGCTAGACCAGCCAGATCGCCAGCTTTGACTTGGGAGTAGTTTACTCAGCTATTTCTGGGGAAGTTTCTCCCCATCACTCAGAGAGAGGCCTATCGGAGGCAGTTTGAGCATCTCCAGCAGGGTTCCATGATTGTTACCCAGTATGAGACCAGATTCATCGACTTGAATCGTCATGCTCTTGTCATACTTCCCACCGGGAGAGGGTGAGGAGGTTCATTAATGGACTTATTCAGCCGATTCATCTTCAGATGGCTAGGGAGACTGGGAGTGAGATTACTTTCCAGGAGGCGACCAATGTGGGTAGGAGAGTGGAGATGGTTCTGTCGTAGGGAGGTGGTCATGGGCCGGACAAGAGGCCCCGTCATTCAGGCAGATTCAGTGGTGCCTCGTCTGGAGGCAGGGATTCATATGGTAGAGGCCATCCTCCTAGGCCCTTTCAGTCAGCAATTCAGGTTTCTCACGGTGCTTCAGGTGGCCGTGGTTCTCACATGCAGTATTCTGATCAGTAGCCCTACAGTGCACCACCAGCTCCTATCAGTGCACCGCCACTCCAGGGTTTTCGAGGTGGTCATTCAGGTCGCCAGGGTCAGTCTCAGTTTCCTTAGCCGCAACACATAGGTGGATGTTTTGAGTGTGGTGAGTATGGTCATATCAAGAGGGCTTGTCCGAGATTGGTGGGTACTTAGTCGCAGCAATAGGGTTCCCGTGCTATGGTTCAGGCACCAGGTGTTCCACAGACCGCCTAGTCAGCTAGAGGTGGCGGTAGAGGTGTTAGAGGTGGAGCTCCAACCGCTAGTGGTGGAGGCCAGCCAACTGCAGGCCGTCCCAGAGAGGTAGTCTAGGGTGGTGGGGCCCAGCCCCGATGTTATGCTCTTCCAGCCAGGCCTGAGGCTGAGGTTTCCAATTGCAGTTATCACAGGTACTATTATGGTTTGTGGTAGAGATGCTTCCGTTTTATTTGATCCAGGGTCTACGTACTCCTATGTGTCATCTTATTTTGCACCGTATTTGGTCATGCCTAGTGATTCCTTGAGTGCCCCTGTATATGTGTCTACACCGGTGGGTGACTCTATTGTGGTAGATCGAGTCCATCATTCTTGTATAGTTATGATTGGAGGTCTTGAGACTCACATAGATTTGCTTCTTTTGGACATGGTTGATTTTGATGTCATATTAGGGATGGACTGGTTATCACCTTACCATGCAATCTTTGACTGTCATGCCAAGACTGTGACCTTAGCCTTACCGGGTTTACCTAGTTTAGAGTGGAGAGGGACTCTTGGTCATTCTACTCGTAGTGTTATTTCTTATGTGAAGGCTTGGCGTATGGTCGAGAATGGGTGTTTGGCCTATTTGGCATATGTTTGTGATTCTAGTGCTGAGGTTCCTTCTATTGATTCTGTGCCCGTTGTTTGTGAGTTTCCTGAGATTTTCCCTTTAGACCTGCCGGGTATGCCACCCGACAGGGATATTGACTTTTGCATTGATTTGGATCCGGGCACTCAGCCCATTTCTATCCTGACGTATCGTATGGCCCCGCCTGAGTTGAAAGAGTTGAAGGAGCAGTTGCAAGACTTGCTTCAGAAGGGTTTCATTAGGCTGTGTGTTTCGCCTTGGGGTGCGCCAATATTGTTTGTTAAGAAGAAGGACGGATCGATGAGAATGTGTATTGATTACTGACAGTTGAACAAGGTTACGATCAAGAATAAGTATCCATTGCCAAGGATTGATGATTTGTTTGATCAGCTTCGGGGTACTAAGGTATTTTCGAAGATTGACTTGAGATTTGGCTACCATCAATTGAGGATTAGGGCATACAATGTCCCTAAGACAGCTTTTTGCACTCGGTACGGGCACTATGAGTTCTTGGTGATGTCATTCGGGTTGACAAATGCCTCAACAACTTTTATGGATTTGATGAACCGAGTGTTCAGGCCCTACTTGTATTCGTTCGTGATAGTCTTCATTGATGATATTTTGATATATTCCCGTAGCCGGGAGGAGCATGAGCAACATCTTAGAGTGGTTCTTCAGACCTTGAGGGATATTCAATTTTATGCTAAGTTCTCGAAGTGTGAGTTCTGGTTGAGTTCAATTGCATTCCTAGGTCATGTTGTATCAGTAGAGGGTATTCAGGTTGATCCGAAGAAGATTGAGGCAGTCAAGAACTAGCCTAGACCAGCATCAGCTGTAGAGATTCGGAGTTTCTTGGGATTGGCAGGCTACTATCATCGGTTCGTGGAGGGGTTCTCATCTATCGTAGCCTCAATGACCAGGTTGACCCAGAAGGTTGCCCAATTTAGATGGTCGGACGAGTGTGAGGCAAGCTTTCAAAAGCTCAAGACAGCTCTGACTATGGCACCGATGTTGGTTTTGCCCACAGGTTTAGGGCCTTATACAGTTTATTGCGATGCATCTCGTATTGGACTTGGTGCAGTGTTGATGCAGGATGACATGCCTATGCTTTGCGGCAGTTGAAGATTCATGAGAAGAACTACCTGGTTCATGATTTGGAGTTGGCAGCCATTGTTCACGTATTGAAGAGTTGGAGGCATTATCTGTATGGCGTGGAATGTGAGGTGTTCACGGATCACAAGAGTCTTCAGTATTTGTTCAAGCAAAAGGAGTTGAATTTGAGGCAAATGAGGTGGTTGGAGTTGTTGAAAGATTATGATATCACTATCTTATATCACCCGGGAAAGGCCAATGTGGTGGTCGATGCTTTGAGGAGGAAGTCAGCCAGTATGGGTAGTCTTGCTTATATTCCGGTCAGTGAGAGACCGCTTGCTTTGGATATTCAGACTTTGGCCAATCAGTTCGTGAGGTTGGATGTTTCTGAGCCCAGCCGTGTGTTAGCTTGCATAGTCGCTCGTTCTTCATTATTGGAGCGTATCCATGATCGGCAGTATGATGATCCCCATTTGTGTGTCCTTAGAGACACGGTGCAGCACGGAGGTGCCAAGCAGGTTACCTTAGGTGATGATGGAGTTTTGAGATTTCAGGGTCGAGTTTGTGTGCCTAATGTGGATGGACTCCGAGAGTTGATTTTAGAGGAGGCCCATAGCTCCCGGTACTCTATTCATCCGGGCGTCGCGAAGATGTATCAGGATTTGCAGGAGCATTATTGGTGGCGGAGAATGAAGAAGGATATTGTTGCATATGTGGCTCGATATTTGAATTGTCAGCAAGTTAAGTACGAGCATCAGAGGCCCGGTGGTTTATTTCAAGGGATTGAGCTTCCCGAGTGGAAGTGGGAGCGGATCACTATGGATTTCATTGTTGGATTCCCGCAGACTCGGAGGAAGTTCGACGCAGTATGAGTCATTGTTGATAGGTTGACCAAGTCAGCACATTTCATTCCTGTGACAGTCTCCTATTCTTCTAAGAGGTTAGCTGAGATCTATATCCGGGAGATTGTTCGCCTTTATGGTATGCCAGTGTCTATCATTTCGGACCGAGGTACACATTTTACCTCGCGCTTCTGGAGAGCGGTTCAGCGAGAGTTGGGCACGCGAGTTGAGTTGAGCACAGCGTTTCATCCTCAAACGGACGGGCAGTCCGAGCGGACTATTCAGATTTTGGAGGATATGCTCCAAGCTTGTGTCATTGACTTTGGAGGCTCGTGGGATCAGTTTTTGCCTTTAGCAGAGTTTGCCTACAATAACAGCTACCAGTCGAGTATCCAGATGGCCCCTTATGAGGCTTTATATGGTAGGCGATGTCGGTCTCCGGTTGGATGGTTTGAGCCGGGAGAGGCTCGGTTGTTGGGTACGGATCTGGTTCAAGATGCCTTGGACAAGGTCAGGATCATTCAGAAAAGGCTTCGTACAACTCAGTCCAGGCAAAAGAGTTATGTCGACTGCAAGGTTCGTGATTTAGCATTTATGGTCGGTGAGCGAGTTTTGCTTCGAGTGTCGCCTATGAAGGGCGTGGTGAGATTTGGGAAGAAGGTCAAGCTTAGCCCTAGGTTCATTGGCCCGTTTGAGATCCTTGATCGAGTGGGATACGTGGCTTATAGACTTGCATTGCCTCCGAGCTTACCAGCCGTGCATCCAGTTTTTCATGTGTCCATGCTTCGGAAATATCACGGCAATCCATCCCACGTGTTAGATTTCAGCATTGTCCTGTTGGACAAGGACTTCTCTTATGAGGAAGAGCCTGTAGCTATTCTAGACCGATAGGTTCGTCAGCTGAGATCGAAGAGTTTTCCTTCTATTCGTGTTTAGTGGAGAGGTCAGCCTGCTGAGGCATCGACCTGGGAGTCCGAGTTCGATATGCGGAGCCATTATCCCCATCTTTTCCCCAACTCAAGTACTTCCTTCTTCTGTCGGTTCGAGGACGAACGGTTGTTTTAGAGGTGGAGAATGTGATGACCCAAAAGGTCATCACTTGTTTTTAAATTGAATTCTGCATTCTGAGGCCAGCAGCAGCCCCCACGAGGGGCAAAGGGCGAGGCCGAGACCGTGCTAGAGGCCGAGGTAGGGCAGAGCTCAACCCAGGGCAGCAGCACCCGCAGCGGAGCCTCAAGTTGACTTTGATGATGAAGTTCCGTCCCCAGCAGTTTCGGTGGGCCCAACTCAGGTCCCAGAGGGGTTTATTACTACCCAGTACTTCAGGATGCTCTGGTCCGTCTAGTGGGCCTTATGGAGAGTGTTACCCGGGTAGGCTTGCTTCCTGTAGCACCAGCCGTCTCTCAGGCTGGAGGAGAAGCCCAGACTCCTACTACTCACACCTCAAAGCAGGTAGCTCCGCAGTTTCAGACTCCAGCAGTTCAGCCAGTTGGAGCAGTTCAGCCGGGTGTGGTAGCTCAGACCGGTGATGGAACAGTTATATCTGCCGATGCCTTGTAGAGGTTGGATAGGTTCACCAAGCTCTTTACTACTACTTTCAGTGGTGCATCATATAAATGTTATGTTGGATCGGGTTGCACACCACAATAATACTATATATGGAACCGGTTGCATGCTGCAACAATATTATGTTGGATCGGGTTGCACGCCGCAACAATACTATATATGGAACGGGTTGCATGCCGTAACAATGTTATGTTGGATCGGGTTACACGCTGCAATAATACTATATATGGAACGGGTTGCACACCGCAATAATGTTATGTTTTGGATCGGGTTGCACGCCGCAACAGTGATATGAATGGATCGGGTTGCACGCCGCAACGGTGTTAAATGATAGGGATCGGGTTGCGCGCCACAATAGTGTTATTATGGTTTTGTTGTAAATCTTGAATTGTTCTCTCATATTTATCTTAAGTTTCTACTGGATTCGATATTTCCCCCATAGCATGTACCCCTCCCATGTTAATTGTTTATTCCTGTTTATTTTCCGTTGTATATTATATAACTGCACAGGTTTATCTGGAGTCTGGTCCTAGCCTCGTCACTACCTCGACGGGGTTAGGCAAGGCACTTACCAACACATGGGGTCGGTTGTGCTGATGTTATACTCTGTACTATGTGCAGATTCAGGAGCAGCTTTTGGACAGTAGCACTTGGGGAGCCTGCCTTCAGTCTAGCCAGAGATCCCGAGGTAATTTTGCAGGCGTCCGTAGGCCCAGCGTTCTCTTCTACTTTATTATGTACTCTGTTTTCATTAGATTTTGAGACAGATTGTATTTCTTTCAGACATTTGTTGTAGTAATCTTAGTCCGTCCGTGATATTGTGACACCGGATTCCGGGTAGAGATGTGTGTTGTCATTATCGTACTAGTCTTGGTTATTATATTAGATTAAGTCTTCCGCTTGATTTCATTTATCGTTAATATCTAAATGTTGGATACATGTTAATTCAGATTGTTAAAAAGGGTTAAAAATGAAAGAGTTAGAAATTTTCTGTGTTTAGTGGCTTGCCTAGCTTCTACGAGTAGGCGCCATCACGACTCCCGAGGGTGGGAAATCCGGGCCGTGACACTAATAAAGTAGCATATCGAATAAATCCAACACAACAAGAGGAACTTCAACGACAAGTCGAGGAGCTACTAGATCGTGGACTAATAAGGGAAAGTTTAAGTCCTTGTTGTGCCTGTCTTGATCGTTCCTAAGAAGGATGGATCTTGGCGCATGTGTGTTGATAGTCGTGCTATTAACAAGATCACCATAAAGTATAGATTTTCCATTCCTAGGCTTGATAATATTTTTGACCAATTACATGGAGCCAAGATATTTCTAAAATTGATTTGAAGAGTGGCTAACACAAGTTCGAATAAAGGAGGGTAATGAATGGAAGACTGCATTCAAGATCGGCAAGGGATTGTACGAATGGCTCGTTATGCCATTTGGGCTATCTAACGCTCCTAGCATATTTATGAGGCTCAAGACCCAAATTTTCCAGCCATACATGGGAAATTTGTTATTGTTTATTTTGATGATATACTTATTTATAGCAAGGATAATCAACAACATTTGAAGCACTTAAGGAAGATTTTTGAAGTTTTAAGAGAGCAAACACTTTATGCCAACTTGAAGAAGTGCAAATTCTTTTCTGAGCAAGTCTCTTTTCTTGGTTATATTGTCTCTAGTGAGAGAATTCATGCCGAGTTGGGAAAGATTGAAGCTATTGCTAGCTGGCCTATTCCAAAAGCTGAACAGAGATTCACAATTTTCATGGTATAGTTTCTTTCTATTGGTGTTTATAAAGAATTTTACCTCTCTTATTGCTCCTATTACCGAGTGTTTGAAGGGAAACTCGTTTAAATGGATGGATGATGGCCAAAGAGTTTTGAATTGATTAAGACAACCTGATAAAGATGACTCAAACACTTGGGCTTGCTTTGCCCAACTTTGATGTAATCTTTGAAGTTGAATGCGATGCTTCCGGAGTTGGGATTGAAATTGTTCTTGGTCAAGAAGGTAGACCTATTGCTTATTTTAGTGAGAAGTTGAGGTATGATAAGGAGTTCTACGCCATCGTCAGAGCTCTTTCTCATTGGACTCAGTATCATTTACCTCGAGAATTTATGCTTTATTTTGATCATGAGGCCTTGAAATATGTGAATAGCCAATAGAAACTCAACATTAGGCATGCCAAGTGGGTAGAATTTTTGCAAGCCTTTCACTTTGTTATTAAACACGAGGCTGGGAAGGTCAATCAAGTAGCTGATGCATAAAGTCGCAAGCCTTGTTTTATTTCTGCCATGCAAAACACTATTGCGGGTTTTGAACACATAAAGAAATTATATGCAACATATCCAGACTTTGGAGCTATTTAGGGTCAATGCTGGGAGGGTCCTCAACGTATGTTTGTGCTTAGGGATGGCTATTTTCATCATGGTAAGCAGCTTTGTATTCCACAAGGAAGTTTAAGTGAATTTATAATCTGTTAGTCCCATGAGGGAGGGTTAGCTGGCCACTTTGGGAAAACAAAAACTCTACGCCTAGTTCAAGTAAATTTTTATTGGCCTAAGATAGTTCAGGATGTCAATAAGCTGGTTGCAAGATGTGAAACTTGTATAAAAGCAAAAATGCACAAAAGTAATTTGGGTCTTCACACTCCTCTGTCAATTCCTACTCAACCTTGGGAAGACATTAGCATGGACTTTGTGTTGGGCCTTCTAAGGACTTAAAAAGGTAGGATTCCATCTTCGTGGTTGTCGATCGATTTTTGAAAATGGTTCACTTTATTCCTTGCGATAAGACTTCGGATGCAACAAATATTGTTGATCTCTTCTTTGATCATAGTGTGAAATTGCATGGAATTCCCAGAACTATTGTTTCAGATATGGATTCGAGGTTCCTAGGCCATTTTTGAAGGACTTTATGGGCTAAACTTGGTACTAAGCTAACACTTAGCACTTCTCATCATCCCCAAACTGATGGGCAAATCGAAGTTTAGGTACTTTTCTTCGTGGGTTAATAAGTATATATCTTGGTTGTTGATTCCAATGGTCTCAAAATATCAGTCAAGATTTGTGGATTTCTTTGAAAAATGCATATTTTATTTTAATCATGTATTTACCAACAAGATGTTCCAGAAAGTGAGATAGCTAAGGAACTTCTTATTATCATGTCCTTTTTCTTGTTTACAACCTTTTATACTATCACACTAAACAAGTCATTTAAAGCTAGAGGGGAACATTTCTTCTAGCCATTGTATGGGTATGATCAATATTCTGCTCGCTCTGATTATTCCAGTTCTTTGTGTCTGAAAATGCACTTGCATCGCCGGTTCTAAATTTATTCCAAATGGATTCAATGTGTATCCTCAAATTGTTTTGGTCGACGAGTATATTCTCTACTAGTCATTGCTGCTATTGATGATCATACCAGATCATGTAGTAATTTAGGCCTCATCAGAAAAGTTTTAAGCTGCTTAAAGTGTTAGATCTGTGAGACATTAAAGTCGAATGTTCTTTTCTGGATGGGTCGGATTGATTATTTGGTTCATTTAAGTACATAGCAATTCGGGTGTGATGAAATTTATTCCATCATCTATAGACAAATTGGGATTCTATGGATACTCTTGATAGATAATTTATTGTTTTAACATTGTTACGTGACTTATTTAGTTTTTAAATAGACTTTATGCAAGTTTTACTATTTTCTTGTGTCTTTTCTTGGCAAGCCAGTTAAGATAACCGAAAATCTTTCGAAATGCGCCCGATGGTTACAAGTACTAGGTTTCTCTATGTGACACGATCCTTATTCTCACCTATAATATGTGTTTTTTTTCCTTTTTGAATTCAAGTTCTTTTAAGAGGTGAATGAGTAATTGAGACATATATAGGAGAAAATTCTTGAGATCTCAGGTTCGAATTCTACAACACTCAACATTTATCAAACAATAAGAGAAAAGAGAAATTCTCAATCATATAACGGCCAAGGTTCTATCGAAAACAACCTCTTTAACTCACACAAGGTAGAGGTAAGGTCTGCGTATATCAGAACCTCCACAAACCTCAGTTGTAGGATTATATTGGGTATGTTATTGTTGTTGTTATCTTAATCATACAATGGGATGTTGTCTTCATACATACCACAATGGCTGAAACAAAATTGGTCCCAACAACAAAGAGAAATGAGGATTTATGTACTGCATTTGGAAAAAACAGAGACAAATTTTTGAATGTTACTTTAAGTTGTCACTCAAAAATAGGACTATATTTTATTACCTAGTCTTGTTAATATTTACTTTATTATATTATTTCAGGTCATACATCATGATGTTCAAAATTTGACAAGTGAAAGACATCATTTTGTTCAAGAATTTGAAGAAATTTTTATACGTTGTATATTGTATCGTATAGTAACTATTTGATACACTAGTTATTAGGCACAAAATGACACTAGCTATTGGATCCGAATAATTTTTTTATTTTGTTATGTTGTTGACACTTTTGAGATTATGGATTAATAGTTATTTTTGTTTGTTATGGATTTGATGAAATTTATCATGTTTTTTAGTATTATTATTGAATATAAATAGGAATGATTGACGGTAAGAATATTGGGAAAACTCTCTTGATTTTGCAATAACAAAAATTATTAAAAGATATCTTTTACTGGCCCTTATAATTACCATCAGAAAGTCTTCTTTTATTGGTCATATAATGGGTTTTATCGGTAAAATATAGGCTTTTTAATGGCCAATATTTGCTAGTAAATATAATTTATACACCTTTAGCGGCAATAGTTGGACTCTTTACCGGCACTTGGCTGATGGCCGGTAAAGCCTTTCCCGATGCTCGATACACCGGTTATTATCTAATTGCCGCTAAAGACCAAAATAATTGCCACTAAAAACTTTTTTGTTGTAGTGCGAATCCGAATCATAACTTTCCAAGCCAACAATAGTTAAATAAACCCTCAAGAACCGTATTATTCAAGTGTTTCAACAGGTCTCACGAATGATCTACAACACGAGTATAGAATCTAGTATCTCAAGAATATCGGCAGTAGTGATGTATTAATGATTACATATAGTGATGACCAAATTAGACACATCAATGTATTCTCTAAATTCCATCAAATTTGATCAAGTTATAATAAGCTAAGTCTTTGTCTCTAAAATTTAATACTATGTTCTTAGTATCTAGGAGTCAAATAAGGCATGAAGCAAGAAGATCACGTAATTCTACAAAACACAATTTATAACATAATTTATCCCGGGCATAGTTAACTCTGGCACATGCATATATGCTCGTTACCTCATATATGTATGACTCCCGCATTTAGCAAACAATGTCAAATAGTAGGAAAAATTCCCTAAACAAAGTTAGACAAGACACTTACCTCAATTCGGCTAACTCAATACTCAATTTAGTTTTTTCCTTTACAAATTCACCTCTGTTCGGCTCAATCTAGCCAAAGACGACTTAAATACTTCACACAATGCAAGAGAAAACAATTTCAATTAATAAAGCTGTGATTTTTATACAATTTCTAAAAAGTCAACCCCTGGGACAGCCCGGTCAAAACTCAGGTCCAAGGGTAGGTCTTGACTATCCATAGCCTCACGAGTCCAAATATGTGTTTTGTTTTCAAATCTGAGTCCTATTCGACTCTCAAATCCCAAATTTTTATTTTTAAAAACTTTAACAAAATCACCAAATTTTTTCCCTAGATTCTCATGAATTTGATGTTAAATCTTATGTATAATCATGAAATGTAATTGAGAATTGATTTGAGGTATTTACCCAATGATTCGGTATGAAAATTCCTTCACAAAATCGCCTCTCATTGAAGCTAGGGTTTAAAATAAAACAAAATGAAGCTAAGTCTCGGAATTCTCAGCTATATGTAGGCTGTAGATGTCGCATTTGCGATATGGGGTTCGCAAATGTAAACCCTACAAATGCGAACAACTCATCGCAAAAGCGAACAAAAGAATTCCTGTTGAGGTCGCATTTGCGACCCAAAGTATCGCAAATGCGGACAACCTACAATCACAAATGCGAGGCTGCTTTGCAATTGCAGTATTCGCATTTGCGACAAAACATCGCAAATGCGATGACACCAGTACCAATACTTAAAAATCATGAAAAATCATTCTGAAACCAATTCGAACTCACCCGAGCCCACGAGGCTCTAAACCAACCATGCACCCAGGTCCAGAAACACAACACGAACTCGCTCGCGCGATCAAATCATCAAAGTAACCTCTAAAAGCACGAATCGGACGCCAAAATGCATGAAGATTAAAGTAAACTTCAAGAACTTCTAGAATTGCACACAAGCGTCTGAACCATATCAAATCAACTCCAAATGGTGAAAATTTTACGGACAAGTCCTAAATGACGAAACGAACCTACTCGAGGCTTCAAATCACACATAACAACCTCTAAATGATGAATCGCACCTCAAGTCAAAATCAATGAACTTTGGAACTTCAACTTCTACAACTAGTGCCGAAACCTATCAAATCACGTCCAATGGACCTCAAATTTTGCACACAAGTCACATTTGACACTACAGACCTATTCCAACTTTCAGAATCGAAATCCGACCCCGATATCAAAAAGTCCACTCCCGGTCAAACTTTCCAAAAATTCAACTTTCGCCATTTCAAGACTAATTCGACTGCGAACCTCCAAATTAAAATCCGGACGCGCTCCTAAGTCCAAAATCACCCAACGGAGCTAATGGAACCGACGAAACTCCATTCCGAGGTCCAATGCTAAAAAGTCAAACTTGATCAACTCTTTCACCTTAGAGCTTAAATCTTTAAGTTCATTCTTCCAAATCGATTCGGGATAACTTGAAAACCAACACCGACAATTTACGCAAGTCATAATACATCATGCGGACATACTCGAGCCCTCAAACTACCAAGCGAAGTGCAGATGCTCAAAACGGCCAGTTAGGTCGTTACAGCGGGGTACTTTTGTTTTTCTCTTCTTTGTACTTGAGAGGTGCAAAACCTTGAAAGTACATCACTTTGGCTGAACTAGCTGGTGCAAGAGGGAAAAAGAGCTAAATGGTGCAATAATAGGATTAATCATAAGAATTAATCTTGCTGATGTCATAGTTGGCATGTAGTTCTCATATTCTGGAAGAGAGAGGCAGGTGAAGTCGGGGGGAATTATCTCGACCACGTGCCAGGAATGCCAGGTGGATATTCATATGATGACCTAATAGCAGAGAACTTCAGAAAGAAGAAGCTTGGTGAAGAAGGATTTGGATCAGTTGTTCAAAGGTCCTAGAAAGATTGCACAAAGGTGGCACTGAAATGCCTTGATGGATTAGGCCAAGTCAAAAAATCACTCCTAACTGAGGGTGAGAGAATTGACATCCTGTCAAGTTGGTACAATTAATTGGATTCTATGCTGAGAAATCTCAGTATCTTCTAGTATACGAGCTTATGAGCAACGTATCATTAGATAAAAGAATCTACCATAGTAGTAAAGAGCTCACTAGCCCACAGTTATGAAGACTGCACGCAAAGAATTCTGAAAGGAAAATCCGGTGCACTAAGCTCCCGCTATATGCGGGGTCCGAGAAAGGGCCGGGCCACAAGGGTCTATTGTACGCAACCTTACCCTGCATTTCTACAAGAGGTTTTTTCCACGGCTTGAACCTCTGACCTCCTGGTCACATGGCAGAAACTTTACCGGTTACGCCAAGGCTCCCCATCACGCAAAGAACTCTGTGTTTGGATTTTGAGTCCCAAATATTCTCCTAGATGAGGATACAATGTTAACTCACTGACGTCGGCCTTCCCAAGCTAATTGACCGAAATCAGAGCCAAATTACCAAAATGAGAGGCTATTCCGGGTTATCTGGCTTCCAACGACTTAGTGCAACCATTATAGAAACGGTAGATATCTTTGGCTTGGCCATTATGATCTTGGACATCTTGTGTGGAAGGAAACATTTCCACCTATCTGAACCAGAGGATCAGAGGGTATCTTGAAGCTTTTCAAGACAAAGGCAGAGAGGAAGGACAACCAGTCGATCTGATTGATGAACACCGTGAAGATATGCAGTGTTACAGAGAAGTCATACAGACGTTGCAGGTCATGGAGGGTGTTCTGGACATTGAAAAGAAGCTAAAGTATAGCTTTCTTAACCCACAAATAGAAAATGAAACATTAATAAATTCTGCAGATTCGGCTTCACTGATTCCTTCAATCATGTCAGGCCCAAGGAGAGTGGAAAACGATTGGAAAGCATTCTAGTTCCCAGTTGCTATGAATTGCAGCTTTCTTTCTACTTGTAGTTTTCTTCCCATTGTTAACATAGTTAAAGCCTAAAGGGGTTTCGTTTTTAATATTATAGCATATATTACTTAATAACTGTGATATTATCAAGAGGGTAGAAGGAAAGAAATGAATTTTTACTGCACATTCCGGGTTTAAATTTATCATTGCAATCTAAAACCAATTCACCAACTTTTTCTCTCTTCTTCCCTTGCCTATCTTCTCTTAAAGGGGTGGGAAAGAAAAGGAAGGGTTGATGTAAGCTTTTATCCGTTGCTCTTTGGGAGTTGTTGGTTTGAAGAAATTGGACAAGTAAATAAGTGAATTTATATACCGTCAAACCTTTATATAACAGCCTTGTTGTTCTAATATTTTTGGACTTCTATAGTGAAGTGTTGTTATAGAAGATATATTATAATATAACATAAACATTGGTTCCGGGAAAAACTTAGCTTTTATAGCGACCGGCTGTTATATAGGAATATTGTTATAGAGAGGTATAACTGTACTGCTATTTATTCGTTGTTTCATTCTTTCCCTTTCCTATCCAACTAAGTGACTCTTAATTTCAAAATCCAGAGGCAATCTCATTTTCTAGAAGGGTACAGAATACTTCAAATAGGAAAAAGCAACTTTATAAGACTTTGCTGCTTTTCCTATTCAAGGAACATAGACCTTCAAGGAAACAATCAAGTAGGAATGATCCATCTCTAAAGGGGCACCTAGACATATCAAAAGCACAATTCAACCTGGGAACTATAAAATCTAGAATTACCTTTGGAATCTCCATAGGCTGCTCTATTTTGCAGATATTCCATGAAGGCTCTCCGTCAGATTTATGCGCATCTTAGTGCAATTCGTGCAAACACTGTTAACTCAATATGAAACACCACATTATAAATACCTATTCTTTAAACATTTCAATGCCAAAATAAAGGGTCTAAGCAATTGTAAATTCTGATAGTTCATCTCCAACAAGACATTCATATCTCTCTTAATTTACCAGATGCAGCTCAAACTATTGGAGGAAATAGAAATCACTAGCTTAATGTAAGTTACAGTGCATGCAAAGAAACATGAGGAAGACTGAAAGGGCTAGCCTTATAAGGTTGCCAGGCAACAGTGACTTCACTTACTATTAGCATAAGTTTATCAGAAGAGCCCAAAGCTTTGGATTACACACATTATGGCCAGTTTACAAAATTCTCCATGAATCAAATCACATATAAACTGACCTAAAAGAGTACATAAACAAGAAATTCATAAAGCTGAACCTTGCAACAAAGTGTTTACTTCTTGAAGCCCATCAACGACGGTATCTGTGACGCTTGAAGTTAAAATACAGATGCAGAATTCCTCGATCGAATATGCACTTGAACCCCTTTTTATGAGAGTACTCCCATTCCCTGTTAACAATTCGAAAAGCTATATCCTCATAAGGAGGGCCAGCATGGAACTTTATGATGCAAGTATCAGCACTATCTCCATCTTTCTCTATGACATAAGTTGGAGCTTTTGCTTTGTCAACGAGATCAGGATAAAAGATATTGAATTTGTATCCCTGCACAATCTTAGGAGGGGGGTTATCGTGATCATAATGAGTTTGATTATACTTGTTCCATTCATAACCAGTATGAACACGGTTGAAATACTTCGGCTTCCTCGGCCTATACTTGTCGTGCCACCAGTACACTTGTGAATCAAGATTAATTTCGTCGTTTGAGCCAAATACTGCATCCCCTTCCTCCATCACTCCCATAGATTTAAATGCTTTCTTCTCAAAGTTGTTGTCTTCTAAGGGAGTTGGTGTCAAAACCTTATCTTGTGCACGTCTCTCTTCCAAAACAGCCATACGTTTCCTCTCAAGTATTGCCCTGTCTTCTTCAGGATCAACTGCTTCTTCGTTGTCATCACCGTGCATTAACACAGGCGAATAAGAACCCGCCTCTTCATCATCATCTTCTTCCTCTTCCTCCACCTCCTTCTCCTTAGCCTCCTCATTCAAGAAGGGCTCCGGAGACATAGCTCTAACCTCGTCTTGATAATGCTCCATATCTTCCTCATTAATCCTCAATGTCTCTTCTTCCACCTCTACATCGCGACTCTCCAATGGTTTCTCAAGATGCTCAAGATGTTTGCGCAGCATTTTCGCGTGAATTTCCCTCAAACAAGCCTTTGCCTTAAAAATCTGAAGCCGCTTAAGAACAGCTTCCCAGTACTCTACAACCTTAGCAGTACCAGATCGCATTTGCGACTCAATCTGCGACTGCATCGCCTCTAACTCACCATACCCTTTACCTTGTAACAAAGACTTAACATCTGCTTCGATACTCGAATGCAACCCCCTCTCTTCTGCAAGCAATTCAGGTGGTAATTCCTCTCCGCGCACTCGTGCTTTATCCATAGCTTCCTTTTTCCTAGCTTCAGCTAATTCCCAATTACACACCACCAAAAGCGCCTCCCAATACTGTATATGCATCGGCGTTTCCCTATCTAAATCGATATGCAATTTTATATCCTCCTCAAGTTCTTCCATTTCTTTTATACCTAAACCTTTAAACACAACATAAGGTTCATCTATTTCCACATCAAAATCTCCAGAAGGTTCTAACTGCTTTATAAGAACATCAATGGGCTTAACCCGACCCTGACGGAGGCGAATTTCAGTCCGAACTTTACTCTGATCAAAATGAAACTCTTCTTCCTTCTTCTCCCAGTCCTGAAACTCGGCCCGGGCCCGTTCTCTAGCTAACAACTGTAATTCCTCTTCGCGTTGGGCTTTCTCCATTGCTCGTTCTTCTCTCCTCTTTTTAACCTTTTCAATTTCAGCCATTCGTTCTTTCTGCCTTTGCTTCTCTGCCTTCATCGAGAAGGTATCCAGCGGCACACCACGTGTGACGTCTCGTTCGATTTTCTTCCTCCACACGAATTTCTCGTTCAGATTTGAATCTCCGAATGGATTTGAATCATTTGAATAACCAGAAACTGTCTGTTGTTTCAACTTCTTCGCTACTTTCATAGCCTTCTTCTGTGCTTTCTTAGCCATATATAAAGCGATTTCTTCTTCAGTGATTTTCCTCTTCTTCTTCTTTCGCTCGGCGTCGCTGCTCTCTTCGTCGGAATATTCATGAGTTCTGGATCTGCGGCTGTGACTTCGGCTTTGGCTTCGGCGGCGGCGACTGCTACTCGGCGGAGATGAATCGGAGTCGGAGTGAGAAATTGAATCGGAGTCTGTGGCAGGGGATTCAGAATCGTCTGAATATCGTCGGCCGGACTTAGACGATTTCTTCTTGCTACGGTTGCCGGATGAACCCATTGCGGCGGGGAGATTTTTGCTAATCGGGTTTGTGAGGGAAGGGTAGAACACGCACCTCTGCTCCATTTATAGTTTGCTCCGGGTCGGGTTTAGATTTACTTTTAGTTTATTCTTTGTTTTTTGGATAAATTTCTACTAAATGATAACATTGGATAAAAATAAAGAGCTATAAGCTGACGATTATTTGGAAAAATAAAAGGTTGTCTTCTTCTTCTTCTATATTTAATATAATTTAATTCAATTGTCTAATTAAATTAAATTGCATTACAGTAGTTTTTTATTTATAAAAAAATAGTGTCATTTGAGATAAAACCGAGTCCATTAATTTGCAAACAAGGTTGGAAAAAAATTTTACTTATAATTTTATTTTAAAACATATTGAGTAATGTAATTAATTTTCTTATTGCTATATCCTATTTCTCTTTCTCGCGTCCCTTTTTTTGACGTAATAAAAAAAAAAATTTATTACTGCATGCCTATGTGGTTTGCTTGCATACTATTATATAGTGGGGTTATCCAGTGCGCAGAGAGTGCTCACCCGAAGAGGCTGTAGCGGCTGCGGATTTTCCTGGGTTCCAAACGAAAAGTAAGTTTTCACTCAATACTAAAATTTTGTCGCATCTCGTAACTAGAGTTTAGTCTATACGAGTGCACTCCTAGCCAAATTCAATCCGAAGTGTCATCAAACCTAGTGAAAATAATCGTCACAGTTTGAGTTTCTGCTTTCAACGAGATTCTCTCCTTGCTAGAAAGTTATTCGGTAAGAAGATCTTTGATTGATGTGTCTGAATAAGGTTAGATCAATAATAGTTGCTTGGAGCTTTCTCTATACCTTTATTGAATTGTCCGACTCTTAGCTCGGGTTCTTACTTAATGAATAGACAATTTTAGCAAAAATCAAGGATTAATTTTTAGCAAGGTACAAAATATATGGTCAAATATGGTGACGAAAAGTCTGATTTACTTGGCAAACAAGATCACTAATATGGACATTGACTCTTAAACTTTTCTTCTTTCCTCTGTTCCTTCAGCTATCTTTGATTTGTCAAATTCTTCTTATCAAGCTATCTAGATACATTTGACGAGAGTAAGCAACCCCACTTACAATCGAGAGGTCGTGAGTTCGAGTCTCCCAAGAACAACGCGGGAAGTTATTGGAGGGAAGGATGCCGGAACAGTCTCTACCTAGCGGTAGGGGTAAAGTCTGTAGTTTGTTGTTGTTGTTGTAGATACATTTGACTCTTATAATATTTCTCCATGATAAGCTTGCTTTGCAACTCTTCTTTTGCCCAAAGAAATGCATATAAATACAAGATTTTCCAAGCCCGTTTCTCCATTATATATCATAGAAAGAAACAAAGATGCTATACATTTCGCTAGCAATCTCCTTTGTCATAATAATTATTCTTTATAGACGGGGTTGGAGATTCATGAATTGGCTGTGGTTGCAGCCAAAGTGTTTGGAGAAATGCCTCAGAGAGTTGGGTTTTTGGGGAAACTCTTACAAGCTGTTGTATGGAGACATGAAAGAAGTTGTGATGATGGATGAAGAAGCTAAGTCCAAGCCTATCAAATTCTCTCATGATATTGTGCCTAGAATCATGCCCTTCATCCAAAAAACCATCATCGATTACGGTACGGTGAATATAATTCCCTAATACATATGCACCTTCTCATTCATTATGCTTTTTTTTTTGGGTGGCTATTTTTCCCTTCCATTTCATATACAGTCAATATAAGGAGCGTAACCTGTTGACTCTGTGTGAATTCCTCAAGCGCATATATATGCAGTAGCGGAATCAGGAATTCTAATAAAGGGATTAGAGAGAAGAAGAAAAAACCCAAGAAAATGCCACGTCTAAGATTTCCGTTCACTACACAAAAAGTTTCTCCTACGCCAAGAGGATTCAACAATTTATATATATCTAAGAAATTTTATTTTTACACTATTTGAATAAAATAATTTTCCAATGTAGGGAATTCAAACGTTGGACTGTGTTGCTCGCCCCTGCACATATTGACGTGACACTTCTTACTGAGCAAATACCATGGGCGAAGCTGGGGTGGAGGGGATGAACCCCTTTTGTCGAAATATTACACTGCATATATGTCATTATATATGGAGTATTAGATATTGAATCCTCTTGGCGTCTTCGCATGTTATGCTTTTTTTAATTTTTGAAAATCCTGCCCCCTGCCACTGGCAAATACATGTAAATATTTCATAGATAGGTGGCAATGAAACTTGTGCACAGAACCTCAGCCTTCTCTGATAGCTTATTACATTACGTGAACTGATTAATCTGAACGCTTAAATTGTCTCTTAGATTGTTAGAGACACGTTTATTACGTTGTTTTTAGGTCTATAACATAACAAACATTATTGCGCGACTTTGTTTGTGTGAGATATTATATGTCATCTTAATAGGTTTTTTCATTAATGAATATATAGCATCTTAATTATAGGTAAGAAGTCTTTTATATGGTTGGGGCCAACTCCTGCATTGCTCATCATGGACCCAGAACTTATAAGGGAAATCTTGTCAAAGAGTAATATATTCCAGAAGCCTCCGCCTACTGCACAAACAAAATTGTTAGCAGAAGGAATCTTGAGCTATGAAGCAGATAAATGGGCTAAACACAGAAGAATCATCAATCATGCTTTTCACCTAGACAAGTTGAAGGTATCTCTAAACTCGATATAGTTGCTTAAGTTTCTAGGATTGTGAATAGTAACCTGCTATGTATAACATGTTAATATGCACTGATAAAAGGGAAGCCGGTGCACAAAGCATCTTGCATCCGAGCGAGGTCTAGGGAAGCACCGCACCGGGGCCGCACCCAAGGGGTTGTAATGTAGGCAGCCTACCCTGATGCAAGCATCAGTGACTGATTCCACGGCTTGAACCTGTGACCTACAGGTCACAAAGAGACAACTTTACTGTTGTTCCAAGACTCCCCTTCATAATGTGCTAACGCCCACCGTGGGGCTCGACCCATGGCCACAAGGTTAAGAGCCTTGCACTCGACCGACTGAGCTAGACTTAATATACACTGACAAGGTAAACTTTTTTTATACAATATATATAAGTAAATCCTGTTGATTTGTACCTTTCCAAGTATGCAAACTCTAATACTGATTGTGGTTGTTTAAATGTAATATATTATGCAGCATATGGTACCTTCATTCCATTTGTGTACTTGTGAGATGTTGAGCAAATGGGAAAAAATTGTCTCAGCAGAAGGATCAGAGGTAGATGTCTGGCCATATCTTCAAAGTTTAACTAGTGATGCTATTTCAAGAACTGCATTTGGCAATAGCTATGAAGAAGGAAGAAAGATGTTTGAACTTCAACAAGAACTAGCCAAAATTATCTTAAAAGTGACAGAGTCAAGTTATATTAAGTAAGTTACCTTCATATTCGTCCCCCTAATATAGTTGTATACATCAAAATGTTTGGAGTCATACTATACACCAACAGTGTAAACAATTTTTACACCATGACTGTTGTTTAACTTATTATAATAGGTAGTTAACATTTTATCGGATTATCAATTAATGAGTACGTATCGTAGAGATTTACCTCATTGTTACCTTATAAGTTACACTGTTATTGCATAGAACCTAAACTCTTTTCTAAATTATAGGTTCTTGCCCAACAAAGAGGATAGAAGGATGAAACAAATATATCAGGAAGTAAGATCACTTGTGTTGGGAATTATCAATAAAAGAATGAATGCAATTGAAGCAGGGGAAGCATCTAATAATGATGACTTATTGGGTATATTATTGGAATCCAATTTGAAAGAAATCCAGGAACATCGAAATAAGAAATTTGGAATGAGTATGGATGAGGTGATTGAAGAGTGTAAGTTGTTTTATTTTGCTGGACAAGAGACAACTTCAGCATTGCTTACATGGTCAATGATTGTATTGAGCAAACACTCCGAATGGCAAGCTCGTGCTAGAGAAGAGGTTCTTCAAGTCTTTGGCAACAACAAACCTGACTATGACATGCTGAATCAACTCAAAGTTGTAAGTGCATCTTCTCTATGTATCTATCCGCTAAGTTTGAAGGTTTTTGTATATTTTTCTTTTGTATTCTTTTAAACACTAGGAATTAAGTTAATATACACTGACAATTTATGTAATTTAACATGTGATATCAAGTGAAAAAAAGGGGTAGCCCGGTGTACTAAGCTCCAGCTGTGCACGGGGTCCGGGGAAGGTCCAGACCACAAGCAGTGGCGAAGTTAGGAATTTCCCGAAAGGTATTCAAATTTGAAAGAAGCGAAAAAAAAATTCCGACAAAGGGTGTTCAATATGTGTTGTATACCTCTAAAACGTAATATTTTACCTATATACACAGTGTAATTTTTCGACGAAGAGTTGTCAACTGGCCACCCTTATGACCATGTGGCTTCGCCGCTGACCATAAGGGTCTATTCTACGCTGCCTTACCCTGCATTTCTGCAAGAAGCTGTTTTCACGGCTCGAACCCGTGACCTCCTAGTCACATGACAGCAACTTACCAGTTGCGCCAAGTTCAAACATGTGATATCAAGTCATTCACCATTTTTCCTAATGCTTAACCATAATAGCGATCTTGTAATAACCTTACAAGTGACCTGATTTACACAATCAGTGTATTGAACTTGAATGCTTTAAATAGAACTGGAGTGATTAGGTGGACACCCGGTGTCCTACCTGTATCTTTTCAAGAAGAATTTAACTTATGTCCATTGACCGTGTAAATTAACGAATTTTTATACAATGAGTATAATTTAACCTGTTGTAGCATGTTATCTATCGTATTTTCTAGTTACTAATTCAATTTATTATTTCCGGTTGTAATTAATTTTAGATAACCTGATACATACTGTCACTATATAGAAGCTGAACTCTTCTTAAAATGGTTCTTGAACAGGTAACTATGATTATTCAGGAAGTCTTGAGATTGTATCCACCACTTCTTTTGATGGGTCGAGAGGTACATACAGAAACCAAATTAGGAAACTTATCATTACCAAGTGGAGTGCAACTCCTATTACCAACAATAATGTTGTATCATGACCAAGAAATATGGGGTGAAGATATTAAAGAGTTCAATCCAGAGAGGTTTAGTGAAGGAGTAAACAAAGCAACAAAAGGCAAGTTTGCATACTTTCCATTTAGTTGGGGACCAAGAATCTGCATTGGACAAAACTTTGCTATGTTAGAGGCCAAAATGGCACTTGCTATGATTCTACAACACTATGCTTTTGATGTTTCTCCTTCTTATGCTCATGTTCCTTATTCAGTGCTAACTCTTCAACCTCAACATGGCGCTCAGCTAATTCTACACAAGTTGTAGACAGAGACGAAGCCAAAATTTGAAGTTTAGGAGCTCTAAACTTATCCCCGAATAGCTCGTCTTAGTTTCTCCAGACCCCACTTGTGGGAATATATTGACTATCTTCTTCTTGTTGTTGTAGCTCGTCTTAGTTTCTGGGTTTGCAGTAGGGTCTAAGCAAAAACTGTTGGTTTGTCTGAATTCGTGTCTAATACATTAGTTTCGTCCCTGATTATTTGGAGCATCTTATAGCCAAATTAGCTTCCGAAGTTTAGTTTAATATTTGGTAATAAAGGATCACTTATTCTAATTTTTTTTGTTACATGGTTTTGGGTTGTTATTTTTTATTTGTGAAGAAAGCTGGTTCCTGCTCTTATTCATGAAGATTGTATTAGTAGCTTATTAATTAAATTCGTATCCATTATTAAGTGTATGTATATTTCACCTTTTCTTGGTAAAAAACGTTGGTGAGGTTGATGGCTGCGGCTTCAAACTACCCTTTCCTCATGTACACCAAAAGGGAAAAATTCTGCTTTGGTGACATGAGATAGAAACAACAACAAACCCAGTATGTTCCCAACAGATGAGGTCTGGGGAGGATAGTCTGTACGCAGGTAGAGAGGCTGTTTGACATGAGATAGAAAACATAACAAAAAATGGTTCCCATATATTTTGGAGTAGGAATAAAAATAATATCTTAGTAGGCGTTTGGACATAAGAATTGTAAAATTCGAAAAAATGGTGAAAAAAAATTTAGAGTTGTGGTTGAACATAAATTTCAGTTTGGGTTGTTTTGAAGTTTTGTGAGTAAAATTTTTTAAAAGCAGCTTTTTGCAATTTTTCAAATTTTCGAAAATTTCCGAAATTTGAAAGAAAAAAATGCCTTTCTGGAGAGAGAGAGAGGATGGGGTGGGTAGGCATGACGTGGGGTTAGGTGCGTGGGTGTGGAGGTGGGTTGGTGATGTTGAGGAAGGTTGAGAAGTAATTTTAGAAAATATTTTCTTTTATCTTGATAAGGAAAATATTTTCCTCCAATTGAAAGAAAATAAGTTAATAAAAGAAATATTTTTCAAAATATTTAAACTATTAAAAAATATTTTCCGAAAAATATTTTCTTTCATACCAATTACCCCTAGTCCACTTAAAGGATTTGACATACTGGGTTAAGAATGTACTTTTTTTCATTCATATAGAGACATGGAACTAATGAAAGTTTAATATCATATGAAAATTGAAATACAGGACTTAACTAATGTTGGCAAAATCTGATTCGGCGCTCTCAAAATAATAGTCGATAACATCTCAATTTTTCTATATTGCCTTTTTTTAAAAATATATATTCCACTGCAACCCATCACAATCTCTGCTCCAGAGATTATTCTACTCCTTGTTCCACAAGGAAAGGGAAGATAGAAATTTAATATTTCTAGTCCTTCTTTCACTATAAAGAAAAAAGATTAATTATATTATTATTACTTTGACTTGTATGTTTATTCCAAAACTTAGCAACCAAGCATTGGAAATTCCAGATAACCTTAAATTTTTAACTAGTACTAGGATGACCCTCCTTTCCTTAGACTTTGAATTTGTGTTTGAATCTTTAAAATAAAAGAATTTAAGTTATATACAATAAAATTATTATCTGATTAATTTTATTTATTATGCAAAAATTATCTTATTTAGATTACAAATCTCACATTATAAAGAGACTTACCTGTAGATATTTGGATGACCTGATAAGATAAAAAAATCTTCCGCCGATGTATATAACTTAAACTCAAAAAACAATGGGATACTAAGGCCCCAATTGTCCATATTTTTTTTTTTCTCAAAAATGTGTTTGTTCAAGAAATTTTTAAAGTTTTTGGAATTTTTTGAAAATGAGTTTTTCAAAAGTTTCAAATTTTTTTCCTACTCACAAAACTACAATATTTTTTAACTTAACTCAAAGTACTACTTTTTTTTTCAAAAATTATAATTTTTATGTCGAAACGCCTACTTAACAGAAAAAAAAAATTCAAAAAACCTAGAGAGAGAGACAGAATGACGTGTATTGCTTCATAAGCATTAAAGACGCGTGTGATCATCAATTTCTTAATTATAGTCAAAATTTAGCTCATAAAAAAATAGTCCTTTTATTTTCATCAAGTATATATAATACTATCAAGATCAAAGAGCTCAGTGTGGAAAAAGCCTACAATGGAGATATCATATTACAGTTTAAAAATTGCAATCTCATCATTTGTAGTTATCTTTATATTAAAATGGGCATGGAAAATCTTGAATTGGGTTTGGTTCAAACCAAAAGAATTAGAGAAATGCCTTAGACAACAAGGTTTCAAAGGAAACTCTTATAGATTCTTGTTTGGAGATGTGAATGAAATGATGAAGATGGGTAAAGAAGCTTTGTCTAAACCTATTGATTTTTCTCATAATATTTGGCCTAGAGTCATGCCCTTCTTCCACAAAACCATCACCACATATGGTACGTAGTGTCTCCGTCGTTTTATTTTCTGTGTCTTAGTTTAACTGAACACAAAATTTAAATATATAAAGAAAATTGCTGAACCTTGTGATTTGATATTAGAGGTGTGTTAACATACCAAAAGTATCCCTTAAATCTTGCGGTTTTAAGCATATCATGTTATGTTGTACGATAGGGATGGAGCTAGAGTATTGCGTATGAGTTCGACATAATCCAATAGCTTTGGTTCAAATCATGTATTTTATTTAAAAAAATTCATATGTACAAACTACAAAATAATTTATCGAAAACCTAGTAACCCTCGCTTTTTCTCCAGAATCAAGAACTTATACACTCAAAATTCTAATTCCACCTCTGCTATAAGAGAGTATTATTAAGGGTAATCTGAGAATGTCAAGATTAATAACTTACTAAATGTTCTCGAACTAGTTACCTAAGATCTTGAAAATAATAAGGATTTAAGTTATTGTCACTGACTTAATTAGTTATAGTAAGTTAGCTACTATGTTACCGATGTTTATCATAAAAATGTACCTTATTATTAATCTAATAGTGACTTGTGTGTAAATATGTTTACACCGTGATAAAATTTAAAGGGATCTTGATACAAATAGTCAGCTATATTCATTATTTACTTTCCTTAGCTGGTGAATTATACACTGATTATACACTGATTATACACATAATATACCTAAATTATTTATGTATTATATATGCATCGACTATTTTAAATTTAAGCGATGGGGAGACGACTATTTATGTTAATTCTTCAAAAGTTTAAACTCAAAAGTTGTTGTACTTTTGTAGGTAAGAATTGTTTGGCGTGGTATGGGCCAAGACCAGCAATTGTTATCGTAGACCCTGAACTTATAAGAGAGGTGCTAACGAAAAATTACATTTTTCAAAAGCCACCTGGCACTCCACTTACTAAGTTGGCAGCAAATGGACTTGCTGGATATGAAGCAGATAAATGGGCTAAACATAGAAGGCTTATCAATCCTGCTTTTCACCTTGACAAATTGAAGGTTTTTAAGATGAAACTATCTTGTGTCAATTTGCACTACTTTTTTTTTAGTAGTTTATTGTAGACTTGCTTAAGAATTATGCCTATATAAGCTTGCTCAAATTGTCGGTCTCAAATCCGAATATAGGAGGAAGATTGTGGTAGGCTGACACCCAGCGTAACATTTGCTAAATTATTGACTTGCTTAAGGTTGGATTTTTTTTTTGTGTGTGGTTATTTTACTTACCGTTATGTTGTGGAAACAACCTCTTGCGGAAATACAGGGTAAGACTGCGTATGATAGACCCTTGTGGTCCGGCCCTTCTCTGAACCCCGCGCATAGCGGGACCTTAGTGCACCAGACTGCACACTTATCATTATGTTATGGGATTAGGGCAAGGAAAGGGGAAAGGGGGTGATGAGTATCGAATTCCCTCTCATCGATGTTACTAAACTATAAGTTTTGGTGGTTATAAGGTTAGATTCTTATTTGTAGTCAAAAATTGGAAAGTAAAGTTCATTTGATCTATCACCACTACTAATAAGAGGAGGATCTAGAGTGATTTCGGTAGATTCAACTAAAAAAATTCCTTTTTAACTCGCATAATGTACGCATGTAATAAAATCGTACATATTTTGATATTACTGATTTAAATCTTAGATTCACCTCTACTGATCTTATTATGTCTAATGCATAACGTGCAGCATATGCTACCTACATTCTTATTGACTGCTAGTGAGATGCTGAGCAAATGGGAGAAAGTTGTCTCGACAGGAGGATCAGAGATAGATGTGTGGCCATATCTACAAACTTTAACAAGTGATGCCATTTCAAGAACTGCTTTTGGCAGTAGTTATGAAGAAGGAAGAAAGATTTTTGAACTTCAAAAAGAGCAAATGGAACTACTTTTACAAATAGCACGCTCATTATACATCCCGGGATGGAGGTACAATTACTGATTTCTTAGGGTTCAACTTTTTGGAGTTTTTCAAATTTCCGAAAAATTCCGAAATTCAACTTCAAGTGAAATTTAAAATTTTCATGGCCAAATACTGATTAAAAAAAGTGAATTTTTTTTGTCTGACCAAACGGGTCCTTAGTTATTTCGTTACGTCTTCAATATCTACTATCGTATTTAATTACGTGTTCATAGGCCACGTCGTTGAAAGTTCCTTCTAATAATGAATGTGGATGAGACTACAACGCAGATCGTTGACGACTTTGATACTATGTTGAATTATGTGATCATCTCATCTAAAAGTTAAAACGGTTTGAAAAGACACACTTTTAGTTACTTAATTACGTCTTCAGTGTCTACTATGAAACTTTTCTTATTTGCAACTTCAATTCTACTTAATTTCTTGAACCATAGGTTTATACCAACAAAAACAAACAGAAGGATGAAGCAAATCTTTAACGAAGTGCGCGTATTGATATTGGGAATTATCAAGAAAAGAATGAGTATGATTGAAAATGGAGAAGCTCCTGATGATTTATTGGGTACATTATTGGCATCCAATTTAAAAGAAATTCAACAACATGGAAATAACAAGAAATTTGGTATGAGTATTGATGAGGTGATTGAAGAGTGTAAGCTATTCTATCTTGCTGGGCAAGAGACTACTTCAGCTTTACTTGTTTGGACTATGATTTTATTGTGCAAGTATCCTATTTGGCAAGAACAAGCTAGAGAAGAGGTTTTGCAAGTGTTTGGAAATGATGATCTTGACTATGACAAGTTGAATCAGCTAAAAATAGTAAGTATTTGATTAAAAATAGACTTTGAACACCCTTGCATAGCCCACCGATAATTTTGAACATTCTTATTGAATTTTCTGGCTTCGACAATGATTAGCAGTATTATTTTGTTTATACTGCCAGTATATATAAGTACATAACTTAAATATCCTACAAAAAACCATTTCGCCGTGATGGCAATAATCACATGTGGTGGAATTGTTAAACAAATAGCCAGCTAGATTCATTGTTTACCTTTTCTAGTCGGTATATATAGATTGTATATTGACTATACACAGTTATATACATAGTACACATGAATTATATACATCCCGATTAGGTAGACGGCTATTTGAGTTAATTCTTCTTGTTTGTTTGATAGGTGACTATGATCTTAAACGAGGTCATGAGATTGTATCCTTCAGGATATTTCATTAATCGAATGGTAATCAAAGAAACAAAGTTAGGGAATTTATATTTACCAGCTGGCGTGCAACTTTTATTAGCAACAATTTTGTTACATCATGATACTGAAATATGGGGAGATGATGCAATGGAGTTCAATCCAGAAAGATTTAGTGAAGGTGTAGCCAAAGCAACAAAAGGACAACTTGTGTTCTTTCCATTTAGTTGGGGTCCAAGAATTTGTATTGGCCAAAACTTTGCTATGTTAGAGGCTAAGATGACAATTGCCATGATTTTGAAACACTATGCATTTGAACTTTCTCCATCTTATGCTCATGCTCCACACCCACTGCTGCTTCAACCACAATATGGTGCTCATTTAATTTTGCACAAGTTGTAGAAATGATCAGAAGGGGAGTCTTACAGCTTGTTTGGATTGTTGTTACATGTCGTTTCATAATGTATTGTATTGTATTGTTTGATGAATACAATATTTGGATAGATTGTATCTTTTGCCGTTGTTTCATGATGTCACACACCAACAAATTGAAGAATAAACTTGCAACATTACTAAGAAAAATAGGATATGAAGTAGAATTATTATATAAAAAAGTACGGTAAATGATAAAATATGATTATTTAATAATAAGGAGGCAAGATGAGTTGGGGAAAAAGCAAGGAAACGACGCCACCACACCAAATTCGTCGTCCCATAAAGTGGCACTTTTTGTTGTTAAATAACGATTTATTTAATTATATGATACAATAAAATTTAAGTAACAATCAAAATAAATATTGTATTTAAAATAACAATACGATACAATATAATAAGGAACAACCATCCACACAAGCTTCTAGAGCAACGGTAAAATTATTTTCGTGTGACTTATAAATCATAGGTTCGAGCTTGTGATCAAAACAGTCATTAATACTTGTATTAGGGTAAGTTGTCTACATTACACCCCCAAGATGTAATTCTTCCTCGTCACTCTGCGTGAATACGAAATAGCTTGTGCACCAAGCTGCCTTGTAAAAATGATAAACTAGAACTTTATTATCAAACTTATATGTATCATTGTAATCAACTATCAAAGAATTGCCTTTTCTTGTAAGATATTTATCATACTTTTCAATAAATTCAATAGTACTATTTAATATGGCTTATTAATGCAACTAGTTGGAGACCATCTCATTTTCATAAGTCTTTATTATTGTTCTTTTTTTTAAATAATAGTAGTGTCTGCATCAACTTACTCATACTTTTAGTATTTCATCAGTTACTTTACTACTTTCCACTAATACATATTTCTTGTTAATTTCTTCCATCAAAGCTTAGACATATGGAAAAAATTAAAGCGCATACCTCAATGCTAGTTTTTGGATTAATTTAAATTGTTATTATTTTTTAAAAATAGACTTAAAAAATGAATACATATAAAATGTTCATTTTTTTCTAATGTGTTGCTAAAGTTATTTTTGTAAACCAAAAAAAGAAAAGAAGATAAATTAACCTACTCTAATCTTATACTAGTAGTAGATTAGTATAAGTCATACAAATATCCACCTATATAATTTATCAGAAAAATAGAGATCTTGAAGTTGAGTTATTAATTTAATTCAATTTACTCCTTTTGATATTTGACTAATTACTATTTCCTTCGGCCCATTTTAATTGTCCTATTTCTCTTTTACATATTCTTTAAAAAATTATTAATGAGAGGGTTTTTTGACTAAATACCTTTATTTAATTCTCTCTTTTTTTCCCGGGGAAACAAAGTATGCATTAATCAAACCCAATAGTTGTCACGATCCCAAATCCCCGGTCGTAATGCCGCCTATCACAATACTAGGCAAGCCAACCCATTCAAATATCCTCAATAAATTCTTTTAATGAAAACATTTTTTCTAACATTAATGCTGATTTTTTCATAAAAAATATTTAAACCACTGAAATGTGCGGAAAACAACAAAACGGTAAACCAACACAACCCAAACATCTGGTGTCACGAGTCTAGAGCCTCTAAATACACTGATCCGACTGTCTACTACATAACAAGTCTAAAAACCATAGAGTACCAAGTTTAACTTTATCCAAACTTTCTTTCTCTTTGAAAATGAACTGGAAAAAATTCCATTTTATTTCCTTAATTTGTAATCCTATAGGGTTTCCCCAAGTCAGAGTTATAGCATTCCTAATTCCATAAAAATTCACCTTTTTGTCAGAGATTACCTTACCAAGAAGACTTACTTCACATTCTTTCATGCTTGCCTGAATATCTGGAAATTCTATTGCCACAACCTCATTTTTTTCCTCCGTTAGAATAAATTTATGAAGGCGTTCTGTAATTTCTTCCGCCATCTTCGCACTGTAAAATTTCTGATACTTATGATCTAGCGTTTGTATAGAGTGGAAGTTTGGCAAAACTGGGGAACAGAGAGGATGAAAGTGGCAATTTTGATAGGTTTATTTATTGGAATATGCTTGAGAGTGTGATTGAGAGGTGAAATTGAAGTGATTTCTTGTAGATTTGATAAGGTTGGTCAAGGAATGAAAAAAAACTCTCAGTTGTAGAAAGAGAAAACCAGAGGGACCTTTTATATGGATACATTGCTCAACATTTATTGAGATTTGGATTTGGGTCACATAAATGTGCACCCGAGTTTAAGAAAGTAAATTATTAAAAGTACGTGCCTAACAGTGACTAACGCATTATTACTTTTGGGAAAAAGACCGTGAAATTCTCTAAGCGGCCGATCCCGAATTCTAAGTATTTTATATATACATTTAATGAGGGCCCCACAATTTCGCATTATATTTGGCGAGGCTCATCTCATATTTTAAAGGTCCATCCTAAAGTAAACTATGATTTTTCTATATTATTTGTCTCTAAAAAATCCTAATTAGTTAAAATTATAAAATTCGAGCTTCAAGTTCAAGTCCAGATCCAAACAAAAGGGAGCGTCTTTCAATTTGGAACCGCTACCTAACTTAAAACTCACAATGGGTCGTTTGACTACTAACGAGCCAATTGCCAAAAAGGCCCAGACCACATAATGTACGTTTTTGGACAAAAGTCCCAATTTTTCTGATTGTGTTTACCAAATAGCATTAGAGTTCAACATCATACATTTATTCAAATTAGATACTTCATTCATGTCCACTTATCAAACAGCCACTTCGTTAAATGGTGAGCCAATGCTGACAGTGTCAGCTTGTATTCTTTTTTTTTTCAACTCTCAAAATGATGATGTTCAAGCTCTCAGGAAAACTCTCAAAGAAATGCTCTCTAAACTCTTAAAGAGAAACTGAATGTTTATCTTTCAAAATGTTGTCTAAGACTGCCTGAAGAACTGATTTCCTTTAGTATTTTTCAGAAAATGTTTTCCAGTCCCTTTCTATAGACCTCTCTCTGCCTTCTTATACAGACTTGCCCTCTTTTTCCACTTACTGCCCGACCCCCTTTCTCTCACTAAATCTGAAATTTTCCACTTAAAATCCACTAAGGAAAAACTTTTCCTTATTTTCAGCCCCCCATTCCCTTTTGTTCCCCATTACATATTAATTTAAAGACACTAATATCCCACTAACAAAACACTAACATTAAAATATTATCCTAACTGTTTCATTCCCAAATCACCCCTGAAACCCCTTAATATTACTGCCCCCCCCCCTAATACAACTATTCAACTATATTAAAACTTTTGTTTCTAAAATCTGCTCAACTAGCAATTAACTAAAACTAATTTGATTAACAGCTATAACCAATTCTCCTAACAAACTGAATGATTAAGGTTGAGTTCCCCTTGGAACCCATGGACTGAATTTAAACCACAACACAGAACTCAGCAGAATCAATTAAACTGAAAAATTGAAAATTGAATCAAAATGCACATGAATGCAGGTTCATTGTCAGCCTACTAACAATGCCCTGAAGTTAAGTGTACACAGGTCAAGCACACACAACAAACATTTGACGAGCTTATTGGTTTACAAACAAGAACAAATTAATCAACGAGAACTAATTAATCGATTATCTACAACAATTGATAACAATCAATCTGAAAATAGATAATTAGGCAATTTCAATCGGCCTTGACAAGAACAGAGGTTTATAATAAAACAAATAATCGACGAAACTTATTTGAATTGATTATGCAGCCTATAATTATACACAACAAGATCAAGAACAAATTCGACCAAATAAAAAGGTCTGATGGAGAAGGAGAGAATAATCGACAAAACTGAAACATTATTATAACAATACTAAACACATAAACAGACACTTAAAACATCAGAAAATAGAATAAAAGAGAAAAGGAAAATTACCTTAGATAGAACAAAGAACAGACGGACTTGAATCGTCTTGAATATGAACTTCTTTTGAGGTCAAACGGACCTTAATCGAGTGTTCTCAACTGAGAACACTTCGACTAAGATCAGTTAAACACCCAAAACCTCTTAAAATTCGGACAGAAACCAGTTTTGGTTTTTCTAGGGTTCTGTTTGTTTCGATTTGGGGTTCGAGTGTTTCTAGTTAGATTCGAACCAAACCAACGGTGGTTTGGTCACGAGGGAAGTCAGGGACATGTCTGGTATGAGTTTGGGACTGGTTGGGGTAGATCTAGGTCCTGCTCGAATCTTGGATTGAAGATTCGAGAAGTTGGAGGTTGATTCGAGGCAAACAATCAACAGATCCGTAACGAGGGTTATTAGGGGGTGCCTTGGTGTGAGTTTAAGGCGGATTGGGGTAGGTTCAAACTTTGCTAGAATCTTCAAATGAAGATTCGAGAAGTTTGAGGATGATTCGAAACAAACGGGTACTGGATTTGGATTGGGGGTGGTTAGGAGGTTCAGGGGTGTTATTTTGGTGGTCGGCGGCGTCGTTGCCGCCGGGTTTCAGGCGAAGGAATGCCATGACGGCTAGGGTTTGGGGGAAGGGCTTCGTCTTTGAGACGAAGATGAACAGGGGTTTGGACTGGGGGCTGGGTATGAGGGTTTCATTTATATAGTGGGGGTGGTTTGATTTTGGCCGTTCGATCAAGAGAGATCGAGGGTCCAGATCAATTCATTTAACTCAAACGGTGTCTTTGGAGTAGTACTGGGGGTCGGGCTGAACCAGGTAATGGGTCGGGGGTTGGGTTTGGTCAAAGCTTTGGGGCCGTTTGATCAGCTGAGATCAACGGTCCAGATTGAGACGCCTGAAACAGCGTCATTTGATAGAGGCTGGAGACGGGTTGGATTGGACCTGGACATGGGGTGTGACTTTGGGCTTGAACATTCCACCTTTTAACACTGGCCCAGTCCGGTTTCTTACCCTTAAAACTTGTTCCTTCTTTTTCTTTTATTTTCTTTTCCTTTTTAAAAAAAAGTAAAATTCTAAGTTGAATAATAAATTAACTTATTAAAATAATAACTATCTCTTAATAATAATTATCAAACATGATTAAGTACCAATTAAAATATATGATCACACAACTGGACCTTAAATGCCTAAAATGCAAAGTACATTATTTTTTTGATTTTATTCTTAACTTAACAAATAAACAGGCACGAACGAATGCAAACAATACAAAAATTCACAACAATTACAAATAAAACAAAATTTATTTTATTTTGAATTTTCTGGGAATAGTTCTCGTATGGAAAAAATCACGTGCTCACACTTATCAAACATCCATAAAGTGAATTCTTTTTGTAATAATATTCTTAGCAGGAAATGTATTTAATACATACTTCCTTAAGAAATATTTGAGCTTATTTTTAATATTTAAAGACCATAAATGGTTCCAAAAGGATTTTGGGAACACATGAGAACTACTTTTCGCACGATTAGCCAAACTTCTATCATTTGTGAGGAGTAATTTTGCAAGATAATAACCAAATTTCACTTCGTATTTTCATGAATTAGTAAAATTCCAAATCAATCGATCATTGCCCCTCACGGAAGAAACTGGAATAGTTAAAATAGATTCGACATCATCTTCACTAAATAAAGTATTCAAAATCTGAATATTCCATGTGTTAGTATTGTTATCAATAAGTTCTGATACTTTCAGATTTGTAGCAGTACCACTCATCATACTTAAGGGGTAAGGAGCTATCTCGTGGCAACCATGGATCTCTCCATACTCTTACAGATTTACCATTTGAAATATTCCATCTAGCACCTCTACTTAATAGATCTCGCCCCTATAAAAAACTTTTTCATACCCAAGATGTAGATTTATTAGTCGGTGCCTGTAAGAAAGATTCCTTCGGAAATTATTTACCGTTAAGGACTTGAGAAACTAACAAATCCAGTTCAGTCAGAATTTACCATGCTAGTTGGCTAAAATAGCCATATTAAAAACGTTTAAATCCCGAAAGCCTAAACCCCCTTTAAATTTTGCTTCGCATAGTTTTTCTTACTTTTAAAAATGCATCTTTCTCTTATCTTCATTTGTACCCCACCAAAAATTTGAAAATAAACTAGTGATTTCTTTAAATAACCCATCAGGTATCTGAAAACAAGACATAGCATATGAGGGGATAGCAGCTAAATAGGACTTTAATAAAACTTCCTTCCCTGCTTGACTTAAAAACTTTCCTTTCCAACCCTTTATTTTTGATAAAATTCTATCTTTATGAAAGCCAGCATTTCTATCACGACCCAGTTCCATCATAGGCCGTGATGGTGCCCAACATCATTGCTAGGCAAGCCAATACTGATCAAACTTGTGATTTTCCATTTAAATAAATTACTAAGTGGATAATAATTCTTCATTTGTTAAAAGATTTAGAAATTTACCAATGAAACAAAGTTAAGCGGAGCAACGAATACAAGCCATAATCATGTATACAATACCAAAAATCTTAAGTCTAATAGTGTGCGTGCCAAGACCTGGTGTCACAAGTATGTGGTCAATGTAGTAGAATGTACAAAAGAATATTAGACTACCGTCTGAAAGAAAATGGACAGAAAAAAATAAAGCATTAGAGAGACTCCAGTTGTTGCAGAACGGCTCGGAAAGCAGCTCACCGTAAAGTCTCGGGATAGAGATCAAATCTACGCGTCAGACTGGTGGCCAGATGCACCTACCTCAAATCATGTACAATTAAATAGAGAAGTGTAGCGTGAGTACATAAAAATATGTACCCCATTAAGTATCTAGTCTAACCTCGAAGAAGTAATGACAAGGGGTCGACTCCGACACTTACTAGGGTCAACAATATAATAATATGAAATTCTAATTAAACAAGATATATATAGATAAAAATAGAACTCCCAACAGAAAATAGCTGAACAATTCTTTCGTCATATTTAAGAACCCAAAACACTTCCTTCATTCAAAACAAATGATACCTCAACGATGAATTTATACAAGTTATAAAAGGGACTTCTAGTTCTATTATCACACACAAATTCCACCGAGGACGTTCGGCCCGATTTAACATAAATGTAAAGTGTGCACTGCCGAGGGTCGAACAGCCCGAACCATAGATGCATCTATTAACCTGCCGAGGCGAACGGCCCGCTCCCATGAGAGTAGTGGAAATAGTCACCCCGCCCGCGGAATATACTTGCGACGCGGTTAAATATAAATATAACGTAACTTTTCTCAATTCTTTTCAAAATAAAAATTTACTTGAAACCTTTAAAATTGTAAAATTCACAACTTAGTTCCACTCAATGCAAATCAACAAATATGATCATATAACGGTGCCCACAAAGCATGATGTAAGCCTAAAACTACTCAGACATAGCAGGAATAGTAGTTATGTATGGACTCTCGTCACTTCATGCATATGTAGCCCCCACAAATAAATCACGTATTAATTAAGTTCAACTATGGGGAAATTTCCTTCTTACAAGGTTAGAAAAGAGACTTACCTCGTCTCAAAGCCTACTTCCAAACTCAAGAATGCGCTCAAACCCTCAAATCGGAGCTGAATAATCCAAAATTATTCAAATAGTGTAAAAAACAATCAATATATGTTCAAAAGTTCATATTCTAATTATTAAAGTAATTACCCAACCCAAAAGGCAAGATTCCTAAAATTCATCCCGGCCCACGTGCCCGGATTCTTGAAATTTTTGAAGAATTTTTTTACCAATAACCTTAGGAACATAAATATATGATTTTCACTAACTTTTATCATCATTTTCGTGGTGAAACCTTATTTTTATCAAAACCCTAGGTTTTTACCTAAACCCATGATTTCTACCAATTTATGTGTTATAATCTACCCATAAACTGTGTATTTAACTTACATTGGGTAGAAATTACTTACCTCAAAGTGTTGGGTGAAACCCCCTCTCTAAGAGCTCCAAGAATCGCCCTAAAATGAATAAAATGAGCTCAAAAATGTCTAAGTCCCGTATTTAATGAAGTCCACTGCCCCCAGCGATTTCCGCATCTGTGGTTAAAGGGCTGCATCTACGGTCTCGCGCCTGCGACAAGACCATCGCAGGTGCGCCTTTTCCATACTTGGCCAGGCTCCGCATCTACGGACACAAGGAGCCGCATATGCGAGCCCTTTCCGCTCCTGTGACCACAATGTTCGCACCTGCGATCTCGAAGGTGCGTAAATTGCTCGCACCTGTGGCTGACCAAGCGTAGGTGCGATTTGACAGATCTGGTGCATCCGTTGTTTCTCCAAATTCTCATCTTGGTCCGAGTCTCATCTGATTGACACTCGGGGCCCCCGGGGCCCCGCCCGAACATACCAACAAGTTTGGAATCATAAAATGGACTCGCTTGAACTCTCGGAATGCCCGAAACAACTTCAAAACTAAGAATCGTACCCCAAAACCAATTGAATCAAACTTAAGAACTTCAAGTTCTTCAATTTACTTCCAATGCGTTGAAACGTACTTATACTACTCGAAATGACACCAAATTTTACGTGCAAGTCTTAAATGACATTATGGAACTATTCCCGGTCTCAAAATTCCATTTGGACCTCGATATCACCAAAACCTGCTCCAAATCAAATTTAAAAAACTTCTAAAACCTTCAACAATCAACTTTCACTATCAAATGCCAAAACGCTTCCGGGTCATCCAAAACCCGATCTGAACATACGCCCAAGTCCGAAATTATCATACAAACCTATTGGAACCGTTAAATCCCGATTCTGATGTCGTCTACTCAGAATATTGACCGAAGTCAAACTTGACCTTTTAAGCCAACCTTAAGGAATCAAGTGTTCCGATTTCAATCCAAACTCCTCCAAATCCCGAACTAACCACCCCCACAAGTCATAAATCAGTAAAAGCAAGTACGGAAAGTCTTATTTAGGGGAACGAGATTCTAGAAAGCAAAACGACCGGTCGGGTCGTTACATTCTCCACCTCTTAAATAAACGTTCGTCCTCGAACGGATTTAGATTCATACCTGAAGTAATGAATAAGTGTGGATATCTTCTCCGCATGTCCTCCTCGGACTCCCAGGTTGCCTCCTTGACCGGTTGGCCCCTCCACTGAACCTTTACCGCGGAAATCCTCTTGGATCTCAACTGGAAATCTCGTCTAGCAACAATAGCAACTGGCTCCTCCTCATAACCCAAGCTCTCATCTAGCTGGATAGTGCTGAAGTTTAACAAATATGACAAGTCGGCGTGGTATCTCCGGAGCATAGACACGTGAAAAATTAGATGAACTCCTGATAAGCTGGGAGGTAAAGCAAGCTCATACGCAACCTCCCCAACTCACCTCAACACCTCAAATGGGCCTATAAACCTTGGGCTCAGCTTGCTCTTCTTCCCGAATCTCAAAATACCCTTCATCGACGAGACTTTCAAGAGAACCTTCTCGCCTACCATAAATGATACATCACGTGCCTTCTGATCCACGTAACTCTTCTGTCTAGACTGTGTTGTGTGAAGTCGCTCCTGAATCAACTTTACCTTTTCCAATGGATCCTTTACCAAATTAGTACCGTATAACTTAGCCTCGCCAGGCTCAAACCACCCGATGGGAGAACGACATCGCCGACCATATAAAGCCTCAAATGGAGTCATCTTAATGTTGGACTGATAACTGTTGTTGTAGGCAAACTCGACTAAAGGCAAGAATTGATCCCATTGTCCCCCAAAGTCAATCACACATTCCTTGAGCATGTCCTCCAGTATTAGAACTGTCTGCTCTGGCTGCCCGTTGGTTTGTGGGTGAAATGCAGTGATGAGCTCTACACGGGTCCCCAACTCACTCTGTACGGCTCTCCAGAAATGCGAAGTGAACTTAAGGTCTCTATCTGATATGATGGAAACATGCACATTGTGCAATCGAAATATCTCCCGATTAGAGATCTGGGCCAACCTCTCTGAAGTATAAGTAGTCACAGCCGGAATGAAGTGTGCCGACTTGGTCAACCTATCGACAATGACCCAAACTGCGTCAAACTTTCACAAGGTCCCCGCCAACCTAATTATAAAGTCCATAGTAATGTGCTCTCATTTCCACCCAGGTATAGTCATCTGTTGAAGTCTGATGCACATACTTAACCTACTGGCAATTTAAGCACTTAGCCGTATACTAATCTATGTCTTTCTTCATCCGCCGCCACCAATAATGCTGCATCGGGTCACAATATATCTTTGTAGTACCTAGATGAATAGAACACCGAGAACTGCGTGTCTCTTATATAATCCTCTCCCTCAAGTCATCGACATTAGGGACACATAGACGATCCTAGAGTCGTAGAACACCATCCTCGCCAATAAAAACCTCTTTGGCACCACCCTATAGTACCGTCTCTCTGAGAACTGCCAAATGCGGATCATCAAATTGTCGAGCCCTGATCTGATTCAATAGTAAAGACTGAGCAATAATACATGCAAGAACTCAGTTGGGCTCTGAAATATTCATCCTCACCAGTCTATTAGCCAAGGACTGAATGTTCAAATCTAGTGACCTCTCCTCTACTGAAATAAATGCCAAGCTTCTCATACTCTCTGCCTTTCTACTCAAAGCATCCGCAACTATATTTGTCTTTCCTGGATGATAAAGAATAGTGATGTCATAGTCCTTCAGTAACTCAAGCCGGCGATTATCAAAGTTTGATTCCAAATGGGTAAAAGTTGACCTGTCTAAAAAAATACCTTACTGCCAAACAAACATCATGAGAAATTAACAACCAAAACTGCTGGAAAAATAGTGGAGTCATTCCATCAACACCATGGGATTTATTAGGATGCATAGAGAAAATAACTTCTCTTATTTCCTCATTCATAACTTCACTAATCAGGCCTAATTCATGTTTTCATCCATAGAAGTTGGAATGGACTGAAGAACATGATATAAGGAGGAAAGATTAGAAGCAGTAAATAGATCTCTATAGAAACCCTCAATTTCCTTTACCATATCGTTTTTATCACAAATCCACTCTCCTAATCCATTCTCTATAAACTTTATTGAGAATTTTTATCTCATTCATTTAACCATTGAACTCTAGACTTTTGCTTCCAATAAATTTCTTCCTCCTTATAAACTTTACCTAACTCATTTTTCAGTCGTGATATGACAGGTAGATCAGGTCCTTTTGGATTAATTTTTCGAACTTAATAAGATTTTTCAGTTGCTTAATTTTTATCATAGAGTTAGATTCACCCTTCTTTCTCTATAAAATTAAATTCTTGCCATTTACTTATCTTTAAACACACCTTAGATTAATAATCCCCAGAAGAATCAGTTACCCAAGATTGTTTAATTAATTCATGGGCTTCAGAGTTAGTAACTCATCTTTTATCAAAATAAAATCTTTTTTTCCAGCGATCATTTAGTCCATCTGTTGAACAAAAAATTAATTCGTGATCTGAAGCATCGTTTTGAATATGAAGCACCGCAACCTGATCATATTTTAATCTCCAATCAGGCGATACCAAAACTCTATCTAGGCGTTCTTGAATAAGTCCCTCATTAATTCTGTAACAGGACCAAGTCCAAGGTTTCCCTCTATACCCAAGGTCTACCGTTCCTAGAATATAAATAAAGTTGTTAAAATCCTTAAAATTCCAAGGAGCCCGCCTATTTCTCCCAGATTTTTCATAATTATTAATAATATCATTAAAATCCCCTAGCAACATCCAATGATTTCCCTAAGATATTGATCTAGTAATAAGTTTAACCCATTATTTCTTTCTAGTTTCTCTATCTATGCTAGCATATACAAAAATAGAACAGAAATTAATATTCTTTTCATTATCATAAATGGAGAACTCAATGAAATAGTATGAAGAGTAAATGTTACTTATCTGAGTGTCTTCATTCCAGAGTAAGGCGAGTCCACCAGAGAGTCCGACATGGTCCACAATGTATGAATTTTGCATCCCAATTTTTTTGTCGTAGCCACTGAAATCATGATTGTTGGTTCTTCGTCTCACATAGAAGAATACATTCCGGGTAGTGTAGATACATTTTCTCCTTCAAACAGGGAACTGTCAAGGATCCCCCCAACCCTCGACAATTCCACGCCTGCAACTTCATTTCTTCAAGGGAGACCATTCCAGGCTGGCCTCCTGCACCACCTATTTTTTTTTATGTTTCGCACTAGTTATTGGTGTAACTATCTCCTTATCTTTCCATTTTACCCCAATTAAACCAAACTCTTCCATAATCGGAATATCAATTAGCATATTAGGCCCTTCTAAATTGACTGCTTCATTCCCAGAAACAACATCACACCTATTTCATCACCAGTAGCTTTGTCTTGGTGCTACAACATCGTCTTCTCAATGCCATCCTGCTCGTTGTCTTCTTTCCCAAATTCATGTATACAAACATCCACAACTAACCCTTTACCTGGTATAATCGCAGCTTCATGATTGTTTCCTGCAATATCTCCTTGTCTTTTAAAAAGTGATTGCGAATATGAATATACTTGAAGTTTAGTTTTTTGCAAAGTATTCGTATGGAGTTGTCCAGTATCTTTAATTTGTGAATCAGCAAGTGGTAGTCTTTTGTTATAGATTTGGATTGTTTCTTCCTCCAAAGAATGCACCCGGTTCAATTCCTCTTTGTCATTCAAACTATCATCATCATTTGCTTTCAAATCCATAACTTCCTTCCCCTGTGATCTATTTTGCTCCACCTCGACATTCTCTTTTTCTATACCCTCTTGTGTATCTATCGAGTCCCCGTCATCTTCCATATTTGACAAATTTTCCCTGGTTCCTTTATCTCTTTTCTCCTCAACCAATTTATAGTTACGATTTCTCATCATTGTATGGCCCGCTCTATCATTATTAAAATCTTCACGCTTTTGACTATCCGAGAAAGATACATTGTTCTCTGCTCGAAGCCATGTCCTGAACTCGTCGCTTTTAAGATTTCCTGATCATAAATCTTGATCCCTTTGTATACGGGTTTTATCATTATGTCCTAGCACACCACAATAGTAACAAACATAAAGTAGATTTTCATATCTTAATTCAACCCATATAGTGTCAAAGCCTAACTTGATCCATTTCCTTCTAAGCAGCGGCTTATTAATATTAATTTTGACTTTAAGTCTCATATATTGACCCTCTTTACTTCCATTTTAGGAATTAAAATATCAATGATACCTCCTAACCCATGCCCTATTTTTCGACCAATATCCTTTGACATCCGGTGTAAAGGAATATTCCAAATTTGAACCCACATATTATACTCGTTAAAAATTGGAGAGTCACTCTTCAATCCTAGTTCCCAAGGATGGATATTTAGGAGGTATCTATCATATAACCATGGAGTACCAAGTTTAACTTTATCCAAACTTTCCTTCTCTTTGAAAATGAAATGGAAAAAATTTCATTTATTTCCTTTATCTGTAATCCTATAGGGTTTCCCCAAGCCAGAGTCATAGCGTTCCTAATTCCATAAAAATTCAACTTTTTGTCAGAGATTACCTTACCAAGAAGACTTACTTCACATTCTTTCATGCTTGCCTGAATATCTGAAAATTCTATTGCCACAACCTCATTTTTTCCTCCGTTAGAATAAATTTATGAAGGCGTTCTGTAATTTCTTCCGCCATCTTCGCATTGTAAAATTCCTGATACTTATGATTTAGTGTTTGGTATATAGTGAAAGTTTGGCAAAACTAGGGAATGGAGAGGATGAGAGTGGTGATTTTGATAGGTTTATTTATTGGAATATGCTTGAGAGTGTGATTGAGAGGTGATACTGAAGTGATTTCTTGTAGATTTGGTAAGTTTGTTCAAGGAAAGAAAAAAAAACTCTCATTTGTAGAAAGAGAAAACCAGAGGGACCTTTTATATGGATACATTGCTCAACATTTAATTCTCTTGACTTTTAAGTTTTTTATGCTATGTATTAATGTTTTTACTTTCAACAAAAATTAATATTAAGGGTAAAATAAAAAAAGGTAATTAATTATACTTTGATTTTCTAAAATGATAGTAATTATTTTGGACCAAATATATTTAATAACCAAGGTCACTAATATGGACCGGAAGGAGTATATTTAATCTTTAATTAAATAGAAAGTGTGATTTTACTCCAAGTTAAAAGAGAAAATGGATTGTTTACTTCTTAAAAAGGAAAAATAACTACCTCGTATAAATTGTATACGAGGTATAGTTAAATAAAACTTTCCGTCGTTTTCCATTAACAGAGTAAAACTCCTCAATTTCTCCTCCATTTTTACTCCCAAATCTCAAACTCCAATCGACAATTTCCCCTCAATTTCGAAAAAAAAAATGATTTTTAAAAAAATGAAAATAGTTTTTAGAAATTAGAGTTGTGTTAGACATGAATACAATTTGTAGCTGTTTTTGAATTTTTGTGAGTGATTTGAAGTGAAATTTCAAAAAGTAATTTTTAGAATTTTTTAAATTTCCAAAAAATTTCGAAATTCAACTTCACTTGAAATTTACATGGCCAAATATTTGATTAAAGAATTTCAAAAAAAGTGAAATTTATTTTATGGCCAAACGAGCCTGAAAAGTCTTGCCTCTTTTTCCATTTTTATACTTTCTTCCTTTTGGTCTGCTTATGCGAAATTGTCAACAACAACCCAGTATAATCCCACTTAGTGGGGTCTGGGAAAGGTAGTGTGTACGCAGACCTTACCCCTACCCTAGGGTAGAGAGGCTGTTTCGAAATAGACCCCTGGCATCCTTCCCTCCAAGAACTTCCCACCTTGCTCTTGGGGAGACTCGAACTCACAACCTCTTGGTTGGAAGTGGAGGTTGCTTACCATTAGAGCAACCCCTCTTGTCTTAAAGTGTGCAATAAATGAACCCAAAAATGGCTAAGTCCTGATTTTTAAAACTCTCTGCCCAACTGCCTTCTTCTTCGTGAACGCAAAAACCACTTTTACAAAACAACATTCAAGACTGACATATATATAGCTACTACACTTTTAACTCCTAATTAAATGACGTAGAATTAATAACAATGAGAACGACTCAAAAGACACACATTTCTAAAGAACACATATTAGACCTTAAACACCTACGAGTCTAGGACATAACTCAAAAGACAAATGAACTTAGATACTTAATCACACTCTTAATTAACATTTAACTATACTATTTCCAACATTTTTATAACGAGAATCACAAGGCTGGTCAACAAGAAACAACCTGAGAGAGTACAACAACAACAACAACAACCACCCAGTATAATCCCACAAGTGGGGTCTGGGGAGGGTAATATGTACGCAGACACTATCCCTACCCCGAAGAGTAGAGAGGGTAATAACAACGACCAGCGACACACACACGAGGATTTAACCTCAAACCATGTTCCCTCAATATGGTTGATTACAATGATAAAAGTTCCATAACAAGTTCCAAATTGACCATATCTACAACTTGTACAAAATTAATTGAGCACCATATTGAGGTTGAAGTAGTAGTGGATGAGGAGCATGAGCATAAGATGGAGAGAGTTCAAATGCATAGGTTTTCAGAATCATAGCCATTGCCATTTTAGCCTCTAACATAGCAAAATTTTGCCCAATACATATTCTTGGACCCCAACTAAATGGAAAAAACACAAGTTTTCCTTTTGTTGCTTTGGATATTCCATCACTAAATCTCTCTGGATTGAACTCCATTGCATCATCTCCCCATATTTCAGTATCATGTTGCAACAACATTGTTGGTAACACGAGCTGTACGCCGGCTGGTAAACACAAATTCCCTAACTTTGTTTCTTTGTTTACCATTCGATTAATCACATATCCTGCTGGATACAACCTTAAGACCTCGTTTAAGATCATAGTTACCTATAAAAAGACAGATCAAACTAGTGAATATTGCCCTCAAAATATATGGCTTTTAGAAGATGAGAATAAGTTCAAAATTTAGGTGAAGCATTCAATGGTGTCGTCTAGTGGTACATGACGTGGGTGAAAACTATGAAAGATCAGGGGTGTGTTTGCTCTGTAGGAAAATATAAGTCATTTTCTGTCAATCAAACACCAAAAAAATATTTTCCTGGAAAAATATCTTTCATTAAAAGAGGGAAAATAGCTCTCTTGGCTTATGTTTTTTCGATCGTCCCTTTGAAACATTTTCTAAACCTTAGAGAATGTTGGATAGTGAGACAAAGTTTCTTCTGAAAAATATTTTCTATAAAGCAAACACGCCCCAGGGTTCAAATTAAATCTCAAAAGGAGATAAACAATTCTAGGTGATTTCTATTTGTCTAAGCTTTAGTGATAATGTTTTTCGGTACCTATGCTGGTATAAAAAACTTATTTGTACCCGTTGTTTACACTAAAACTATACCAATTTACCATGTGTTTTAAGAACTATATATGGTTTAGTGATAAAAATGCATGTGAAGACATATGTCATGTATTTATTGGGTTGGTATAAATGGTAGGTACAAGTAAGTTCTTATTCGATCGAAGTGTGCACAAACAGACCCGAACATCACCATTATTAAAAAGAAAAAGTTCAAAATAATTGAATATGTAGACAATACTTACTATTTTTAGCTGATTCAACTTGTCATAGTCAACTTCCCTACTCCCAAACACTTGCAAAACCTCTTCTCTAGCTTTATCTTGCCAATTAGGATATTTGCACAACAAAATCATAGTCCATACAAGTAAAGATGAAGTAGTCTCTTGCCCAGCAAAATAGAAGAGTTTACACTCTTCAATCACCTCATCAATACTCATACCAAATTTCTTGTTGTTTCCATGTTGTTGGATTTCTTTTAAATTGGATGCCAATAATATTCCCAATAAATCATCAGGTGCTTCTCCATTTTCAATCATACTCATCCTTTTCTTAATAATTCCAAATACCAGTGCTCGTACTTCATTAAATATTTGCTTCATCCTTTTGTTCCTTTTCGTTGGCAAAAACCTGCAGTTCAAGTGATTTAATATGAAGTTGCAAACAAGAAAATTAAATGTTCTAGTGATGATTTTGTTAGAACATTGATAATATTACTGTTAGATAATCAATAAGAAACTTGATAGGCTTAGAAACGCGTAAACGCGCTTCTTTCTTAAAGATACTTGAAGTCTCATCCAAGAGCAAACGGAAGAATGATAACCACAACCACATCATTGATCTCTAGAGTTTAACTAAGTCACTCAACGTTGTATTCAAGAATGTTTTTTTTTTCTACTCTTGAATTTAGGGTGAATCACCTTCTGACCAATGTCTCTCTGAAATATTTTTCCATTGGAAATTGTTTAAAGGTAGCTCGGTGCACTAGGCATCCCGTGTTCATGCAGGGTTCGGGGAAAGACCACACAAAAGATGTGATGTAGACAGCCTACTCTAATGCAAACATTAGTGACTACTTTTACGGCTCGAACCAGTGACCTTATATGTCACATAGAGACAACTTTAGCATTGCTCCAAGGCTCCCCTTCAATTGAAAACAAAATTGTTTAACATTTCCAAAAACTTCAACTGTACTTATAGGCTCAAAATTGTAAAAAACTTAAACATCTTTAAATAAAGTTCATGAATAAATTAGTTAATTTGTGATATATCAAAAGGTATTTGTTAAAACCAAAATAAATTTAGAATGTCAATTCAAGATTCATAAATCACCGGATTGGCAATACTTTTTCAAGATTATTGGAACATTATCTAACATATTTAATTTATAATCCAAAGAAGTTAATAACTCTACCTCCATCCTGGAATATATATTGTGCGTGAAACTTCTAGAATTAGTGAAAGTTGTTCTTTTTGAAGGTCAAAAATCTTTCTTCCTTCTTCATAACTACTTCCAAACGCAGTTCTTGAAATGGCATCACTTGTCAAAGTTTGTAAATATGGCCACACATCTATCTCTGTTCCGTTTGGTGAAACAACTTTCTCCAATTTGCTCAACATCTCACTAGCAGTAAATTGGAATGCAGGTAGCATATGCTGCACATTAATAAGAATCCAATCTTAAGTTTGCCAAAAATAAGATAATAAGAGTTTAATATCTATAAACTGGTTGTGTAAAAGATCTTTTAAGCTATCAGGTCACCTAAAAGATAACTAAAGGTAATCCGTCCATTAAAATGGACTATTTACCTAATAAGACAGGCATAACATGCTGCAACATTATAGAGTACACTGATAAACTTTTACACTATCAGCTCGCCTACAAGATAACTACACGTAACCATCCATCAAAAGTGGATGAATGACCTGGAAAATAAGGTGGATATAACATGTTACAATATTGAAATGCAGGTAGCATATGCTGCATATTAAAAAGAATCCAACCTCAAGTTTGCCAAACATAAACAATAAGAGTTTAAGGATCTAGATTCTTCTATCCCAGTCAATAGCTAAGAATCACTATCTTCTCTTCTTTCCTTTAGCTGAATCTTTCTATCTTATCAAATCTAAAGAGAGCGTGCGTCCGTGCAATTTTTTTTGGCAACTTGAGTAAAATAAATCTTGTTAAAAGCAAAATGTGAATAAGCAGAAGAAAACAAACACAAATACAGAAAAGGAAATAAAGAGAAGTACATTCATGAAAATTTTGATAATGCAGACATAACATGGGACAATATGTTAAGATAACTTAAGATAAGTGTCCATTAAAAGTAGACTAATAAACTGAAAATAACGCAGACATAGCATGAGACAATATGTTAGAGTACATTAATGAATTTTTACACTATCAGATCATTTAAAAGATAACTACACGTAACCGTCCTCTATTTACTCTGATAGGCAAGAGGGGTTGCTCTAATGGTAAGCAACCCCCACTTCCAACCGAGAGGTTGTGAGTTCGAGTCTCCCCAAGAGCAAGGTGGGAAGTTCTTGGAGAGAAGGATGCCGGGGGTCTATTTGGAAACAGTCTCTCTACCCTAGGGTAGGGGTAAGGTCTGCGTACACACTACCCTCCCCAGACCCTAATAAGTGGGATTATACTGGGTTGTTGTTGTTGTTGTTGTTGTAGTTGGACACGGAGTTTAAGAACGAATAAAAGACTTTTGAAACTTATGATCCTAAATATATCATAACATTCGTGTAACTATAAAAGCTTTTCAAAAAGGGTAAAGATAACAAAGTTTTTCATAGTAAAACCTTCAACTTGTCAAGGTGAAAAGCAGGATTGAGAAGCCTTCTATGTGTAGCCCATTTATCTGTTTCATAGCCTGCAATTCCAGTTGCTGCCAACTTTGTGAGTGGATTGCCAAGCGGCTTCTGATAAACGAAATTCTTCGTTAGCACCTCCTTTACAAGTTCCGGGTCTGTGATCAGGACTGCTGGTCTTGGCCCAAACCACACAATACAATTCTTACCTGCAAAGTGAAACCATTGTCAAACAGTCGTTCACCCAATTACTTAAACTAAAAATAGCTAATATATGTATAATTATATATAATTTATATATACCGGTTAGAAAAAGTAACAGTAAATCTACCAGGCTATTTGTGTAAACATCCCTTTTTATGAAACGTGATAAATGAGTTGTTACAACAGGCAGGAACGTATGCAGGAATTTTTGTTAGCAGTATCGTAATTTATAGAAGAACGGAAATAAATAAATAAAATTATCATATTTCTAGAAAAAAAATAGCCTTAGTCGATTGGTTTCGTGGAGTCTTAAGTTAGAAAAGTTCCTGAGTTAATTCTGCGTAATCACAATTTTTAACCACAGAGACTCTCTCAATATTAGCCAAAAAATATATGCTAGTTGAGGTTTGAACCTCTGACTGCTTGGAGCCTAGAGCAAAATCAAACACATAACCAACACACCAGGAGACAATCTATGTCGAGTGGTGTCATTTTTTTCCATTTATTGGTTTTCTAATAGTATTAACACATATAGTTAGTAAAACTTTCCTGACAAAGCAGTGTTGCGTGACACCGCTTCCTTATAAGTATGTCCGCCCCTAACAATAGGTAAAACAACACTAATTTTATACAAGGACAATATAAAAGATTTATATGCTATCGGATCACCTAAAATATAACTACAGCTAACTAATCATAATAACTTACTTGAAAAAAAATAAGACAAACAACCTATTGCAACAAGTTAAAATACAGTAATCGCGCCCAGTGCATAAAGTATCCCACATTCACTTAGGGTTTGATAATCGCGCCCTTAGGGGTGTGATGTCGACAGTCTACCCTAATGCAAATATTAGCGGTTGCTTTCATTGTTCACCCCATGACCTATAGGTCATACGGAGATAATTTTACCGTTGCTCCAAAATTCCCCTTCCAATAAGTTAAAATACACTGATAGAATCAACAAAATTACAAATATCACTATGTAGTGATACGGAGATAATTTTACCGTTGCTCTAAAATTCCCCTTCCAATAAGTTAAAATACACTGATAGAATCAACAAAATTACAAATATCACTATGTAGTGATACGGAAATAATTTTACCGTTGCTCCAAAATTCCCCTTCCAATAAGTTAAAATACACTGATAGAATCAACAAAATTACAACTATCACGGTATAGTTATACGGAGATAATTTTACCGTTGCTCCCAAAGTCTCTCTTCCAACAAGTTAAAAAGACACAACAACAACAAAAACAACAACAACCCAGTATAATCTCACTTAGTGGGGTCTGGGGAGGGTAGTGTGTACGCAGACCTTACCCCTAACCTAGGGTAGAGAGACTGTTTCCAAATAGACCCCCAGCATCCTTCCCTCCAAGAACTTCCCACCTTGCTCTTGGGGAGACTCGAACTCACAACCTCTCGGTTGGAAGTGGGGGTTGCTCACCCTCTTGTCAAGTTAAAAAGACACTGATAGAATTAAAAAAAAAAGAATTACAGCTATCACTATGTACAAAATAATTGAAGTTATAAAGTCTTACCATAATTGGTGATGGTTTTGTGGATGAATGGCATAACTCTAGGCCAAATCATGTCATGAGAGAAATTGATTGGCTTAGACATAGCTTCTTCACCCATTTTCTTCATCTCTTTCATATCCCCAAACAAGAATTTGTAAGAGTTTCCTTTGAAACCCTGCTGTCTGAGGTATTTCTCCAATTCTTTTGGTTTTAACCACACATAATTCAAGATTTTCCATGCCCATCTTAGTACAAAGATAATTGCAAATGAAGAAATTGCAATTTTTAAGCTGTAATATGGTATCTCCATATTGAAGGCCTTCTCCCACACTCACAAGCACACTGCTCTGGTTTTTTTTTATTATAATTAACATAATACTATTATATATTATTACTAAATATTTGATGAGAAAGAAAGGCAAGAAATTAGAAAGTGAAATGTTAAAGCCTTGGCAACCACGAAAATTTTAGGCCTTGGTGACCAAGATATTACTAGTCAACCAAAATCAATACACGTCTCTGAAAGTGAAGAAAATAATCCACACGTCGTGTTCTCTATTTCTCTAGATTTCTCGTCTGGACTATGTGACTATTCTCCTCTTATCTACGTTAAAATAGCACGGGTATTTTGCTATAACATGGACCGATCCGATATAATATACCGGAGATCGGTGCATCTGTATATAAATTTTCAGTATATTATGTTGGAACTCCAACACGCGGAAAGTTCGAGCATAATATACTGGACCATTCAGAAGGTCACTTCTCCTTTGGCAAGGACCATAGCAAATTTCTGAGCCGAACCTAGATATTTATCCTCCCGACATGTTGAAATCGAATCTGTTTGTATTCATTAAAGATCCCAACGATCTCCTCTAATCCAACACACTACTCTGGTGACATGACACATCCGTACAGGCCTAAAACACCACTTGCATAGTACGCGCACCAATAAGCAACGATCCGAACATACTCAAATCATGAAAATGACCTAATTGAAAGAGTTGTACCTCAAGCTCACCAGTACCGCCATAACACAAGGCCGAGAACCCGTCTCGCATTGTAGGAACATAACACACAAATCTAACCCGCAAGGTCATACCTCCACACAACTTCGCTGTGATGCGCGATCCTATCCAACACTGTTCCACATGAAACACCTCAAGTCATTATGCTCGAAATCGAGAACCACGCATAATTTTATGTCTGGAACCAAAGCAATCATTACACCCACGGTGAAACAAATAACATACACCACGCACACCCGATAGGACATAACCAATACGCCGTTCACCGAGCAACACTAAATTACTCTTCCCGCTCGACTTCCACTATGAAACACTAATAGAACTGCACCATATGTGCCTATAACCAACAAATCATAACGCCTCGCAACACAAAAAGGTAACTCATAGGTCTCCCCAGATTACTAATACGCTCAATAACAGACGAATCATGCTGGAACTCCATTATAATATACTAGAGTTCCAATATACTTATGGTGGAACTCCAGTATATTATATTGGAGTATTTTTCGGATTTTGAACAGTGTTTTTGTTCAAATTTATCTTTACATGAAAAGTGGCTAAATTTCGATTACTTTTGAAACTGTGGCTATTTCTGAATGACCACTTGTAAATCTGGCTATTTTTAAATTTCTCCCCTTATCTACTAGTTACTGATAGCTCGTGCTGAGCACGGGGCCAATTACTCTATGCTAAATTTTGGGGTGTAGCTTTAATTTTCTTTTCTTTTTCTTCTTATTTATAAAAAAAGAGACTTTTTGTTGTGCGATTACTGCAAATGAGTAATTATAATTTGCAACACAACTTTTATCTATCGGTTATTTATTTCTGATTTCATGAGAAAATCTTCGTAATTATCTCAAGCTAGATACCGGTCTCATAGAATAAGTAAGCTGATCATCTATTTATTTTATGCATTTAGACTTTAGACTACTTTAACAAAGGGTATATACAAATTTGAAACTTTCTTACACCGCTAGTCCTTAAAAATATTTATAGTAACATAATATATGATTCACCTTTAGAATAATTTCTTCTTCGGTCGAGAAAGAACAAGTTTGAATAAATTATATTTGATCAAAATTAATTTTCTACAAAGATTAAATTTTTAGCAAGCATTTAAATCAGAACCAATTCATAAATTTGGCTGCCCAACGGACATTATAAAGTGGGTTCGTTGCAATTATATATTACTCTAACAATTGAAAAATTAATTCAAATAGTCGACCATCCAACTGCGTAAACTAAAAATAGCCGGTGAAGATATAATATATACATAATTTATGTTTTATATGTGTATAATTATGTAATATCGATGTATAAACTATGCATATGGCTAGAAAAAAGTAAACAATAAATATGACAAACTATTTGTATAAAAGGATTTTTTCCTATCTATACCATATATGAAACTTTATTACTAAAAATGTGCATATTTCCATTATTACTCGCCATGTTTATATTTTTCCTACAAAATTTATACCATTTATTAAATACTCAATATTAAGAGCTGATTCCTTCCAAATTAGGAGCCTACAAATCTGGGATAAAAATTTGAATAGTTTATTCCTTCCAAATTAGGCGCCTAAAAATTTGGGACTAAATATTTTTTCATATTCACATTAGATTTGTTTCCTCCTTTTTCTGCAGGCTTCTCTTTCCTCATTTTTCACGTATTTCTGTTTCTCTAAATATATACCAGTCTTCCCTTTCTAAAGCTCAGGGTTTTTTTGATTTGGTTTACCTTTTTTTTTCTTTTAGGAATGGCTGAGCATATTTAAATATGCAAGGCTCTGTTTTCGTCAACTATAGGGAGGAGCTCTTGTTCTTGACGGGAGTGAGCTGATGCGCTTGGGTCAACAAATTTTCTACAAAAAATCTACAAATAAACTACAAATCAGTTTAAGTATGTATAAAGCAATATTGTTTTAATGGTATCTACAAATTACTATATTTATACTACAATTAAACTGCAATCTATATTGAAAAAAAATATTGACTACAAAATTTTCTCCTAATCTACAAAAAATCTACAAAGAAACTACAAATCAGTTTATGTATGTATAAAACAGTATTGTTTTGAAGGGTATCTACAAAATTACTACATTTACAAAAAATCTACAAAGAAACTACAAATCGGTTTACGTATGTATAAAGCAGTATTGTTTTGAAGGGTATCTACAAAATTACTACATTTATAGTACAATTACACTACAATCTATGTTGGAAAAAAATGTTGACTACAAAATTTTCTCTTTATCTACAAAATTTCTACAAATAACTACAAATCAATTTTTCCAGGATTGATGAAGAACAAAACAGCAGAAGATGGGCCACCGGAGTTGCTCTTTATTCATGGTGGCCATACAAGTGAAATTTCTGATTTCTCATGGAACTCATGTGAAGACTGGGTCGTCGCTAGTGTTGCTGAAGACAATATACTACAAATCTGGCAGATGAAGATGATATACTCAATGGGTCTCATCTCTGTATTTTTTGAGAAGATGAAGGAATGGAGAAGAGAAAGAAATGGGAGGGGGAAAACGAATATGGTCAGATCTTAGGAATTAAGGGGAGAGAGAAACGTGGGATATATGGATACCTTTAATTAAGGAGTAAAAACTGCTCATTAATTAGACCCTTAATTAAGTATGGTATAGGATTGGTAATTTGGTATACGGGTTTGTAATTAAATCAAACCTTAAACATTGAGGGTAATAAGGTTTCATATATGGTATAGGTAGGTAAAAATAATCGCAACAATTTTACCTTAGTATAAAAGTGGGTGTACGTGTAACTATAATTTTTTCATAATACTATCACTTTTATGTCCTTTTTGGGTGTTCAAATAAATCCCTAGAATACGTTAAATTAAATTTAATAGACTGTACAGGCATTGGTAATGTTGTAACTTGTAATGGAAAAATCTAGGACAAAAAGAGATTCACTATCAGTAGCATTCCATGAATTTTCAGAAAAAGCTCAGTAACCTAATTTATGTAAACACGTGAGGTAATGTTAGGTAATAAATTAAGATATTATTGTTCTCCTAAGCAAGTGAAAATTACTAAAATTCAGTAAAGATTATTTGTAATCCTGCGAGTTCATGAATATTATTTGTAATTCCACATATAAAGATTTTTGTTAGCAGTGATGTACAAATTATTCTTTATTATTTACAACTAATAATGGTCATATATTTAACCCCTCATGGGTATCCTGCTGAGATATGTACTAATTTAAAATATGGCAAAATACATAAGTACCCACCTAACCTATGGCCCAAATTCCCCTTACACACTTTCTGTGGACGATAATAATATTACACACGCAACATTTCTAAAGTGTAGCTAATACACACCACTTTTTTTCTTGACCAGCTTTTCAAAATATGTGTGAGGTCACGCGCCAATAAGGTCGTGACACGTGTCCTAACTCAAGAAAAAAAAGAAAATACTAAATTTACACCAATTGATAATATTTAAAAGAAAACAAACAAAAAAGAAACAATGCCCCCCCCCCCACCCCCCCCCCCCCCCACGTTTCTCATCCTCTTCACCAAAAATTAAAATAATTTTTCATTCTTCCATTATCACCACCTTATCACTGTTGTTACCGCCATAGCTGCCACCAACGTCGTAGCTACCACCATCACCATTAATGTTCAAAACAAATCAACAAATACCACAGTCCCCCTTCTCCACACCTATTTAAAAAAAGAAACCTTTGTTTGAAAACGAGAAATCCAGCAGCAATTGAAGAGGAAAATACTTTAAATGTTTGTTATGATTCTTTTTATACACGGGAAGAAACATAATATCAAGCTGGATTATAACTTCAAATGCAAAAACCCACTTTAAATTGGCTTTAATTGTTGTAGTGAGAGTTTGCCGGAAGGTGATTTGGGGAAGAAATGTAAAATAATATTTTTTTTGTGTAAGGGGTGTAGGGGGGTGGGGGAAAGTGGGAGGATGGATCTAAGCTGGGATGACAAGGAACAAAAAAGAAAGCCAGATCTGGTTTCCCCTTTTCTAGTTTCTTTTTACTATCATATTAAGAAAAGATATAAGGAAAAAAATTATGACACGTGGCATTTAATTAAGGATCTCAATAAAATTTTAGAGGTTATACGCGCACAATGTTTTAGTTAAACACGCGCATGCCATCTGGAAAAAATGGTGTGTACTAGCTACACTTTAGAAATGTTGCGTGTATAATATTATTATCGTCAGTGTGTAAGGGGGATTTGGTCCATAGTTCAGGTGGTAACATATGTATTTTGCCTTAAAAATATTTTGGAGTGACCAATTATCTAAACCAGCACCTTCTTGCATTTCTAAGCATGTATAAGTACCTTTTTTGTTTGCTATGAGATCTATTTGGTAGCAGCTAGGGGTGTACAAAGGAAACCGACAAATCGCACCAACCCGATAATCCGAGTCAAATCGAGAAAAAAAACCCGACTATGGTTTGGTTTGATTTGGTTTGGTGTTGGAAAAAAAACCCGACCATAATTGGTTTGGTTTGGTTTTAACTAAAGAAAGTCAAACCGAAACCAAACCAACCCGACATTACATATATAGAAATTTTAGATATATTTAATATATAAATATAATTATTGTGATGTAATTTATAAATATTTCTTAAAAGATTTCATAATTTTATCTTTTGAGATATTATTTCAAGGTTGGACTTAGAACTTTTGAATGTTCCAATAAGTTTTATAGCCATTAACATTAGTAAATTAAATAATGCTAACAAAAGCCCAAACCAAAATCAAATCAATACTAATGCTAATAAAAGACATTCAATTCAATACTACGAACGAGAATGTATTGAATATCTATTTTTTGTTTTGCAATAATTCAGATACATAACCTATTTTTATTTTTTCTTTAGCGTTTAATCATGTAATTAATACTCCCTTATTAGTCTACTTATTTTAGCATGACTTAGTACTTTTAGATTATATTTATTTTATTATGGATTTTTAATTAGCAATATTTATATTACATAATTTTATTGTCTTTATTGTTGAATATTTTAGGATAATACCATGACATATCTCATATTTTGTATTATTTTATTGAAAAATACTTTATATAGTTGCATCTTACCAGGACTAAAGAAATATTTTGAGCACAATTTATATGTTTTGTTCAACAAAAATTTTATCGGAAAAAAACCCGAATAACCCGAAAACCCGAGAAAAACCGAGAGTGAAAACCCCGAGTTTTATTGGTTTGGTTTGGTTTTTATATTTAATAACCCAACACAATTGGTTTGGTTTGGTAATTGTAAAATCCAAACCAACCCGACCTATATACACCCCTAGTAGCAGCTATCAAGTATACATGTGGCAACCAAAAATGAAGCTAAAAATGAGAAAAAACAAAGCAATTACATGAACTTTTGAAACTGGAAAGACGCGTGTCCATGGATGTACCAAATAACCCCTATTTCCTAAACTACCCCTACGACCCCAACCTCCTCTCGCTAGCCGTTTCTATAATAGTATAAGTAGTAATAATATATATTTTTAATTATTATTGTAATTAAAAGTACTTTTATTCTAATTTCTAAATTGCTTTACAAAAAAGTAATTTTGGAGAGTAATAGTTTACGAATGGCCAATTTATTTGAAAAATGCTCTTTTTGTAATATTATAAGTCATTTTTGTTTGGTTAATCTTTCAAAATAAATACTTTATAGTGTCAAATTACGAAAAAGGATAGCAAAAGTTTTGTTACAATCCGTATTATTTAAAACAAAAAAAATTAAATATTTTTTATAAAGAGTTTAATTAATTTTTATTTAAATAAAATATAAAACATAAAGTACTAATATAGATTAAAATTCTTAACCAATACAAAGTAAAATATAGAAATGGCACTAGATAGCCACTATAAAGGACAGTTATTTAAGAATTAGCCAGTATATCATCACTTTTAGTTTTATTGTCCTGAAATTAACATTTTTAGTTTAATATTTCAAGATAAAATAAATAGTGGCCAATCTCTAACAAACATTCATAAAAGTGGCTAATCTCTAACAAACATTCATAAAAGTGGCTATTTATGAAATCCATTTGCTCGGCCCAATTCGATAACGACTACTCATCTCCCTCAGCCGTCCATTTTCCCGGCGAGGTTTTCCGGCGAAACCATTTCCCCGTCCATTGCTCCGCAAGTGGTAATATATTCAAATCTTAATTAAGCTTATAGTTGAAGGGTACAAATATTCAAATCGCATACCAATTTTTATTGAATTATCTGTATCCATTCAGCTCTATTTGTATTCTCACCAATTTTTTCAATTGTGCTAATAATGTTGAAGGAAAACTCTATTTCTTCTTATTCTTATGCATTGGAGATCTAAAAACAGATTAATTTGACGTGTCATTCTGTTATTAGAGTTGGAACATTTTTTTTTCCTTTTACATAGATTCTAACACTACAAATGGATGCTATAGCCATATGGGAATAATTAGATTGAGCTATGTATCCTAGGGTTCCTGAATAAAATGATCTTGAATTATGTGCAGCTCTTGACACCACAGTATCTGCATTTGATCAAGAGGAAGGTAGTTAGCTATCACCACCAAAGGGTGGTGTAGTGGTAAGTACTCTTTCAGTCTTAACAAGAGGTCTCGGGTTTGGGTATGGAGTCGCCTTTGGTAAGGAGTGTTTTACCTCCAAAGTAGGACTTTACGGCGCGAATCCTGATTAGTCGGGCCCCAAAACGCGTACCGGACACTGCTTGGGGGAGGATTATTAATAATTTGTTGCACTGTGGAACTAGTGCAATCAATAGTGGAGTATAACTAGTGATGGACTTTGCTTCTAAATTTACCAAATTAATTACTATATACATTTTAGCCTTCTGTGTGATTTGCAGATAAGGGGATACTTTCTGCATATGATTAGTAATTAATATCTATTTGGATAGACATAACGTGCTCATTTCATAGAACACAATGATCTAAGGGTGTTCACAACCATGTGTTTAGCGGTTCATAGTCAGAAGATCATTTTTGTCTGATTAAACCTTCATTAAATGAAAACTATAGTTGCTTGCCTTAATTAAGATTGAGCGTGAGTATGTCTGTTTTATTGCTCACACATCTGTTGTATCATACTGTTCAGTGTGCACAAATAGGTCTTTCTATTTTCTGTTCTTCAGCAGAAAAGGTTTAAGTAGGTCCATGCCTTAGACGAAACTTTTAGTCTTTGAAAACATGTACCCATAACACTTTCCTTTGATGATAAGTTGACAAATGATGAGGTATTAAACATGATCAACTGTTTTTCTTACACACGTCGAATCATATGATATTGGTTATGGTAATTAGGACCTTTTCAGTTTTATGTATGCTTCATATTTTCTTACTGATCACTTCTCTAATACTCATCCTTGTCCAATCTTCTTGAAATACAATATTTCAGTGGCTAACATTTATTTTTTTGAGAATGGTAACATGTTCAGTGGCTAACATTTATGATGTTATCAAGATCCTAACTTAGCAAAATTAGGCATCATCTTAACTTGGGAACTAATGTTAACTAAGTAGAGAAGGTTTATATAGAATCCAAGCTCCACCTCTCCCTCAATATCTATTTCATTGTAGATACATTGTTGTGAGAGATTTTATTGTCCATATCCTATTTGTTTCCCGTAGACCCTTACTTTCCTTTTATTATCCTTTCGGTTGCTCAGTGTCAATCTCTTTATTCACCACCGCTCTCCTATTAATTGTTGTCGGTTTCTCCAACTTCCACCCTCCTTTTGTTCACCACTCTTCCTCTTTTTCTTCAGCGCGACAGTTGTCATCTTCGATGTATCCATGTTTATCTTTGTTTCGGTGGTGTCTCTGATAGTCCTCATGTTTTTCCCAGATTTGAAAGTTTGTTCTCTGTCGCTCTCTCACTTATGACCTTGCCTAATTGGTAGAGTTGTAAGTGCTTCATTTACTGGTGCTAAATTTCCCTGTTCCTTTGATCTTGTAAAAGTTGTTCAAATCCGCTAGGCATCTGGCCAATCTTTTGGCTCTTCTTTTGCCGTTACTATCTTAATAAGCACGATGATCTCTGCTGATCCACCTGGTGATGAAATAACAAACATTTTGTCAAGACTTCCAGTCAAAGCTCTCATGCAATTCAGGTGTGTTTGCAAATCTTGGTTTAATCTTATTAGAGATCCTCATTTTGTTAAGATGCATATGAATCAGCATTCATCATATAAGAAAAGCTACTTGATAAGTAAAGATATCTTAGATGTTGGGGAAAAAGAATGTTGCACTTTGTACTGTGATGAAACATTTGCCGAGCACAAGAACCCGGAATTTCCTTTGTGGGAATCGACTAAAAGTTTTGAAGTCTTTGGCTGTTGCAATGGTGTTCTCTTTCTTCTTTACCCTATAACTCCTAGATCTGATTGCAACATGTATTTTTGGAATCCAGCCACAAAAATAGTCAAGAATCTTAGCAGTTCTACTGTTCAGCTTCCTGACATTCCTGTTCATGTGGTGTTTGGGTTTGGTTACATTCCTAAATTGGATGAATATAAGGTGGTAAGGATTTTGTATTCTGAGCAAATGAATCTAACAGACCCCCCAAAACTTCCGCCTATTGTTGAAGTTTACTCATTGAAAACAGATTCTTGGACAAAGATTGAAATTGATCTTTCATACTTTATTACAAGCCATATGGCAAAGGCATTTCTAGATGGATCGATATATTGGGTTGCAAGAAAGGTTAATGAAACTGTATATGATGACTTTATTGTATCTTTCGATATGGCTGGCCACGTTTTTGAAGAAATAAAGCTGCCAAAGTCTTACCTCGACGATGGTGCATTAACTGGATCGTTAGCAGTATTTCGTGATTCACTTTACCTATTTGTCCATTGCCCTGAATCACTAGATTGGTGGCATATTTGGATGATGAAAGAAGATTGTTCTTTAAAAGTTTGGTGCCATCAGTTTAAAATTGATTGCTCATTCAAAATCTGTTGGCCCCTATGTTTTATGAAGAATGGAGAGGTTATATTCGAATCCATTGAGGGGGACTTTTCTATTTATGACCCTATAAACCAACAATTTCAAGATCTTCACTTCCAAGGGAATCCTGAGATGATAGAACTATTTGCATACAAGGAGAGCTTGGTTTTACTTGATTTAGTAACTAAATCTTGGCCTAGCAAATTTCACGACAATGGGAACGAAAAAGTTTGAGAGCCAAACTCTGAGGCAAAAAAGCTTCACAGGTAATGACTATTGACTAATGAGCCAGTGAAGTCCATGTGAAATCTTTGACTGATTTTCTTCTTGTTTCTGAAGGTTTAGCTGTTCATTAGCTTTCTGCATAAAGTTTAAATTTGGATTGTTAATATTAGTCACCTCTATGTTGCATGTATAACTTTGTGAGGAAAATGAAAGACATGGTAATTGTACGATTGTGTGTTACATGAGCTCTTTTACTGCCAGTTTTTTATTACAATGAATCCATGCAACATATAATCTTCTTTGTGATGAACACAGATTTGAGAGTTGGCTATCGATCCTAAGTAATGGGGCTCTCAACAATATTGCATTGCTCAATTCGAAGAATGCATTTTGGAATGTTATTTGTATAGCTTGAAAACAATTGGTCTTGGCTTATGTCCTGCTAATGCACATCTTCTACATTCTTTGCTCTCTGGTGGACCAGCCATTGCTGTTTCGATCCGTTTTCTATACCCTAAGATGTCTTACTCTAGTGATCCTGTTCTGTTATTGCACTTGTAAAAGGTACAAAATTTAAAGATCTTCTTGGTTCTTCATGCAGGTTGACAGCAATAACAACAACAACAGCCCAGTGTAATCGTATAACGGTAGCCTTGGAACAACGGTAAAGTTGTCTCCTTGTGACCTATAGGCAGAGACGGATTTACGTGGAGGGGGTGGGGTACATGCACCCATGCTCCCCTCCCTAGGCTATGCATAAAATACTAATTTTTTCAATTATGTGGTCAAATATATTTGTGGCCACCCATGTTCAAGTGATTGGTTTAGTGCATTGGTGACCAAACCATTTTTTTTGATTAATTCCTTTTATAAGTAATTACAATAAATGAATTCCCAATTTCCCACATTTCAATTAACAACATATCCCTATGCCCTTTCTTTCTTTTCAATGAACAAACAAATACAATTTTTTTTTACTTTTTTTAAAAATAATTCTCTTTTGCCTAGTCTTTTTTATTTTCTTCTCCTAATCATTCTTTTGAGTACAAACACTTTGAAATCCCTAAAAGTAAAGTACTCATGACTAGTCTCTCTCGGTTCTGAAGCTCTCAGTGGATTTGCAGGAAAACCCTGCTCAATATTAAGCGTCGCTTTTAAAAACTTTTTTGAGTGATTTTTTAATTTGCTATATAGAGCGTCAGATATTTAATTTGACTACGTACTGTTTTTTTCACTTTTGAAGCTGCTCTCTCTCTCTCTTAAAGAGGAAACTAATATCATCCTCTGCCTCTGCAGAAAAGCTGAAGAAAGAGCAGTATTTAAAGAATGGACTTGCACTGCTAAAGAACGGACCCTTTGATAAAATACTAGTAATTCTTAAAAAAGAAATAAGAATTTTAACTAAATTATTCTTAATTAAAATTTGCGTATTATTAACTTTGACTGATTGATATATGTAAATAAGGACAAATTTTAAAAAGTAAAGTTAATTCATTTTAATTATGTAAAAGAACACTTATTTTGAACAAAAATAAAAAAACCAAAAGACCAAAGGATTACTTATTATGAATTGGAGGGAGTATGATGTAATAATACTAGGTGAAGTACATGCTACTCTCCAAATAATGACTCACAAAGGTCTATTTTTTTGTTGTTGTGGGTAATGGTAAAACAAAGAATATTTTCAAAAATTATTTTCCATGATCAAATACTTCAAAACAAAAATGTTTCTATCAAAAGTAAATAGATCTTACAAATTTATGTGCAAATATCCTACGATTTACTAATATTATTAATAGTCTATAATATTTATTTTTCCAAAAATGAATATTGGAAAATATTATTTCTAGCAAATATTTTTTCATAAAAAAATGACTTTAGTCATACCATACCTATTATGAAAAAAAAATCAATTTCCTCATATTATCAAAAAGTCACCTAAAACGAAAACTCATTAAATTAGGAAATTGAAAAATCATTCACCTTTCAAATAGTAACAAAACTATTCTTCTTTTGGCTAGGGAGTACATAATCACATGAGCCTAATAATAAATAACACATCCCAAATCAAATGGAGTCCCACTCTGGTTTTTACACGTGGCATAACACCAGTACATGTTATGATTTTATACGATTGTGTTTCAATTTATGTGAGCTTATTTTCTTTTTGCTCCGTTCCAAAAAGAATGACATCTTTCTAAATTTAAAAACAATTTAATTTAAACTTCCATTTACACCCTTATGAGAAACTTTTATAATCACATAAATATTCTAGACTCATTTTAACTTGTTTAGGACCATAAATTCTAAAAATCTTCATTTTATCTTAAACTAACGAGAGAGTACATGATTCACATTTTTCACTTGGAAAAGAAAAAGAACTCGTGATTCACATGCAAATGGTAAAATGATTTGTGCAGAATTCACATTTATATCTTCACTTATTGTTTCTTGAGCAAAGTGCCATTTGAGCAAACCTCTGCTCAATCTTATCCTCTGCTTTACCAGAATAACTATCTGGTTCACTTTTCTTTCCTCAAGCAATAGTTAG